>NC_052616.1:34371809-34696390 GCF_016545825.1 Eucalyptus grandis
AGAAAATTCCACCTTTTAACAGATTTGTTCAGATGTACTATTTTATCACATACTAAAGAAATAACTGCGATATTGAGTGTATCAATTCAAAACAACAACAAAGTGCTGTTGGTCAAAATTTATAGAAACGGGTAAAGAAGCAATGATAGACATACATTCCCTTTCTCATTAGTCCTGTTTCTTCCTGCTGCAATAAGGCACCGTTTCTCACCAATCACAGCTGTTCAATCAAGGTATAAAATAAATAATGTACAATGTGACATCACTTACAAATTAAGACTGAAAATAAAGTAACATATCTGAAATGCACCTGGTTATTGAAAATTAGTTCCTTACCCAACTGGAACTTCGAGGCTGTCCAAAGCAAGCTTTGCCTTATATTAAAAATGCAATGTCTTGTTACTTGTTAGGAGGAAAAAAAAATATGGTTATAAGAGTCAGAATTTCTCTCATACTTGCATACAGGCAATTCAAGGGAAAATGAACATCAAGTCGCCAGCAGTAGAAATATTTCAGTATCAACATTCAGCTACTAATGGAATGATCCATATCTCATAGCTATAAGATCAAGATTTTGCAAGTCCTGTGTTATATATTGGTCCCAAACTTCCAAGTAATGATTATGAATACATACTCATCCTGTAATTCAGATGCAAATCCCACCTAACACTCAAACTGATATGGCTCTGATAACAATAAAACAAAAACAACAACTAATTTGAGAAACTACATTAATCAAGTTTCACTAATACATTCAAGAAGCATCCAGGAGTTTTAGCTTCTCGGTCATTTTCCTTCATAAAAGTTACAGAAACATAAGAATAAAAAGAGAATCCTAAACAGTTGCGAAGGCCTCAGAATTCGGAATCGACAATCAGCTACTTGTGCTTTTGTCTCTATTCTACTGAATAGCTTATGTAAACTCCATGTTCTGGTGATTATTTCTTTTTCACATCCACAGTCTACAAGGTGAAAGAAAATAACTACCTAACCAGTTATCCATTGGCACAACCGATGTTCATATTACTCTCACACTCCCAAGTAAATTTGGTTTTCAAGAAGTGGTTAAAGGACTCGACTGTCAAGCAACCTTTCCCGGTGGCCATCTCACTGCATCTTCTTCATCCCCTATGGTTTTGCCTCTTTCAAGCGCCTCATAAAATATTGAGACAGAGCCCCCTATCCCAGTGATCGAAGTTTCTCAGAATTCAATTCTCCTTGCAAACCGATCACCTGCTGCACATCCGTATGATAAGTACATACTACACATCCAAATTTTCTCTAGACAACTCAAAAGCACCCGGATTGGCTCAGTTTTTCACCTGAAAAGGGGATTGAACCAACCCATGTACACCCTACATCCCATTATTTCACCCTCCCTCGCTTGTTTTTCCTTGGAACCTAGACTTCACCTACTTCTTTCAATAAATTGCCACCAATGGAAACAAAGAAAGAAAAGCCACACCTTCCAGAGATTATCGCTGATTTTGCAGCGTGTAACGTCGATAACCTGTGAATTCACTACGAAGCATCCACAGACTAAACTTACGAAGAAACACCGATTCAGCGTCTCTCGAACAAATCCAACGACGCATCCTTCAAGTTCCCGCGCAATTGTAGCACCAATCGAATCGAATTCAAAATGCAGCTCAAGTATAGCGTTAACATTAAAAAAAAAAAAAAAAAAAAAAAAAATTCGGACGAGCCAGGCATTACCTAATCTATAGCAAGCTGCATGAAGCCCATAACGAACCTCAAGAGAGAATCGTCATCGGTTTCCATGGCTTCGGTCGGCGGCGGTAGTCCGTCGCCTCCGCCAGCCGGTCTCCGTCGCCATCAAGTTCAATAGGGACTCCGTTTCAGGAAGACGAACATCTTCTTATTCTTCTTCCATTTCGTCGGAGATCGCTGGTGTGGGGACGGAAGATGAGGTGTTGGTGGAGTTGGAAGTTTTGGCTATGGCGCAGGAGAAGAGAAAATGAAGGAGCTTTACAACAATGGGAAAAATCAAAGAAAAAGAAGAAATTAAGGTACATTCGTTGTCCAAAAAAAATCATATTTTTGGAAAATATTTTTGTATAAGTCATTTTCTAAGAAAATAACTCGTTTGGCCGAAACCTAAACTTTGAATGAAAAATATTCTTCATCATTCGTTAGCTAATTTAATTATTTGGTAAAAATTATCAAAAATTGAATTTTAATATTTTTAATTGACCAAAAAATTAGTCTTATTTTATATATTTTTTAAAAAATGAATTTTTAATTATTTATATTCTTAAAAATCATTATTATTATTTTTTTTTTTTTCTTTTTTCCTTTTTCTTTTCCTTCCTCTTTCCTCCTCCTTCTTCCTCCTCCTTCCTTTACCGCTGCATGCCTGATGATGGTCGGCTACGCGGTGACTGACCAAGACCCGGTTGCCAAATCCGACAAGCTCGAGGCTTAGCTAATTTTGCTCGAGCTCACCGGATCTGGCGGTAGAGCTCGAGCTCGCCTGAATCGGGAGCCCAAGCTCCATGCCAGATCCGGCAAGCTCATGGCTCGCCAGAGCCTGGTGAACCTCTGGCAAGCTCGGGTGAGGCCCAAGCCCTGCCCTGCTCGTTGGATCTGGCGAGGCCCAAGCTCAGCTTTGCTAGATTGGGCTAGGCGGAGCCTTGCCGGCCTAGGGCGAGGCTTGAGCTGGCTTGCGGATGAGGGGACGCTCCGCCACTGCTAATCATCGGCATTGAAGGGGAGGAGGACGAGATCAAAAACCTAGGGCTTCGTGAGGGCGGAGATCTAGCACCAGTGGATGAGGGGATGCTTCGCCGCTGCTGATTGTTAGTGTCGAAGGAGGAGGAGAGGAGATCATAAACCCTAGGTGTCGTGAGAAAGAGGGGAGAAATAAGTAAAGAAAGAAGTAGCGCAACAGAAAATTGCGTGAGGGCACACAAGCATGATCCAAGATCGTCCGTGAGGGACCGTGTCACGTACAAGGGGCTGCCCGGAAGTAGCTCACGAACGACCCATGAGCAGAACGAGCGGAAGGCCCATGCGCAGCCCGTGAGCAACCACTAAGCGATGTTCGAGCAGCCCGTGACGGTTCAGCTGGTCGCGTGTCAGACGGACCTGCAACCCCGATCTTGCTTCTGACACACGCCCATGGTCTGCCCAAGGCCTGACGTGCGCGACCCATGGACTTCCCAGGGGCTTGCCGGATGCAGACCATCGAGTAGCCTTCGAGTAGCCTGTTGTATAGCTTGTAATGATTATACGGATTCAAAATGACCCGTTGGATCGGAGGGACGATCCACGGCCGAGATGCGACCCACTCGTGTATAAATAGGGATCCCTCCCCCACTTTGTAATCAGTTCGTTCACAAGCATTATACACTCTCTTTGCCCATTCGGTTCTTGTGTTCGAGCGTGTGTGTGTGCAAGGCTGACTTGGGATCACCGATCCTAAGGCCGCGCGGTGTTTGATCGACCGAAATTGATCGACCCCTGACAAGTGGTATCAGAAGAGGAAATCATTTTCCACAAATGGGGAGATTTTCCATTGATCGGAAAACATTTTCTTTGACCATCTATTTTCCGCCATCTGAACATTGGAAATTCTAGAAAATATTTTCTCGGAAGTTGTTTTTCGCGAAACGAATGGACCCTAAGTTACTAATGGTTTACTAATTTTTATTTGAGCGAGTTACTACCATTTATTTGATTGTTTCAAAATTACCACCGTTTTTAATAATTAACCAGTATTGTTTTGTGGAGCTTACAGATGTGTTAAGTTTACTAAACTCTAGTGGGGAATTTCCACCTCACCACTTCTATGGCTTACAACTTTTCACCTTACCGATACCTTTGGGTCGTTCTATATTTTTGCTTCAACATAAAAGCTTTTTTTTTTTTTTTTTTTTTGCTTCAACATAAAACTCTTGTATGAATTTTCATTGTTTATTTTTTCTTCCATAAACCCTTTTTTAGATGCATTCTTGGTAGAGCTCTTGCTTCTTCCCCCGGTACTTGAGCTTGTTCTTTCAAAACTGACACTTAGAACAGAGATATAACGTCATTACTCTAGATTCGCTGCTTCGTTTATTGCTCAAATCATAATGAAACAGATCCTAATTCCCCACGTTTAAATTTTATGTCACAAAGTCGGAGTAATAATTGCTGAGTTCTGAACAATCTTAGGAAACATAAAATGTAGGGGTGTGCAACGGAAACCGCCCGAATTGGGACCGGACCGAACCGGACCGGACCGGCCGGTTTTGGGCGGTTCCCATAGTCGGTGGTCCGGTTCCCGGTTCCTAATCTTGGAACCGGCGGCCGGTTGGTCCGGTTCCCGGTTCCAAGGTGGGAACCGGACCGACCGGACCGGACCAATTTTTTTTATATATAATTTATATTCATATAATATATAAACACATATAATATATTAATATTATATATGAAACTTATTGCAATCGGAATTGCAATTTAGGTAACAACCTCTTATGTGGCCAAAAGACCACCAAAACCCTTGTTGTTACTCTTTATTTATAGAAAAAACTCTCCTCATGCTCACACTCTCTCCCTTGCTCCCCTCACTTGCAAACGACAAGGCACTTCAAGCCTTAAAAAGTCTCATATCGACTAAACATTCAAAGTATATAAGAGAGATTGTTTATAAAACCTAAGCCAAGCACAACCTTTAATCACGTTGTTCATGGGTTTTATGCTTAAAATTAAGCATGAAACACATAAACTATGATTGATATTCACACAAGTGAAGTTTGAATATTTTGCACGTGGAAACATGTGTGAGTAGTTTTATTAGATTGCTCAGAAACCGAATTTGATTGATCGGTCTGAAGCATGATTATTCTTTAGTGAATGGTCATTTTTTAGTGAAAAAAGAAAGTGCCAATTCTTTTGGACCGAACTGGATTGGACCGGAATCGATGGTCCGGTCCGGTTCTCGGTCCTAAGACCAATGGTCCGGTTCCCGGTTCCACCTTGGAACCGGACCGAACCAGGAACCGATCACCCCTAATAAAATGTTAGGCCACGACAGCGTGAGACAAATTAAAAATCATACTGAAAACACAGGCCATACAGCACAATGTAGCAGGCATATGCTCTCATGTATATAAGAAGAGACAATAGCAAATGTTAAACAAGAAAAGAGATTTGTTTATCTAGTACATTGCCCGTGGCATATCTGAAAGCATAATTTCCTCATGGTTAAAATATCACTCCGTTGAAGATACTATATTTCTAGATTTAAACATGATAACATTAAAGACATCAAAGGATCTTACTGCAGTGAAAAAAGGAGAGGAAGATCTAGAGAGGAGAGTGAAAAGGAAGAAAGAAACTTAGGTTCTGTTTGTTTCACCACAAAATAATTTTTAGGAAAATGTTTTAAAGATTTTTTGGCGTTCACTTCATGAAAAATAAATTAGTTAAGGAAAAAAATTTCCGCCGACAGAACAAGCACCATTAAAATTAGAGAAAATGTTTTCCACTACTCTTTCTTTCACCACTAATTTCAATTATTTTTTTAAAATTTGAATTTTTGATTATTTTTTATTGTTTCCATTTTTTTTTTTTCTTCCTTGGCTGGTCGTCAGCCTTCCAACTACGATGAAGGCTAGCAACCAACCACTAGTGAGCTTGAGCCGGCTAGAAGGCAATGAGGCTAGAGCCTTGCTAGATTGGCAACACTCAAGTGTTGCCAGAGGTCGAGAGGTGTGAGCCTTGAGCCTTGCTAGATTAGTGATGATCGAGTGTCGTTAGAAGATAGCAAGGCTCGAGCCTTGACAGCAAGGCTCGAGCCTTGCCCTATGGCGACGCTTGTCAGAAAAAAAAAAAAAAAAAGGAAATAAAAGAAGAAAAAGAAAGAAAAATAATTAAAAATGAATTTTCAAAAAGAAAATAAATAATAACAGACAAATAAAAATAAAAATAAAAATAAAAATAAAAAATGATCAAAAGAAATGCATAGAGGAAAATCAAATCAAAAACCGAATAGCGGAACTTCAATTTTAGGTTTTAACTAAATACTAAAAAATATTGTCATTTTCTTGGAAAATGACTTATTGAAAATATTTTCTAGAAATACCACATTTTGCACAAAATGAATGGGATCCTAATTGTAGCTTAACTTGTAGCACTTTCCATAACTGTAAACTTTTTAGGGCAGATAAAGGATATGGAAATGTGTAACAAGTCGCGGAGAATTTAAGAAAAAGGAAACAAAGTGGGGAAATAGACAAATTAATAATAAACTTCACTTCTTGACGCTGCTGAAAACACCCCTTCCTCCCGTTAGACTAAGGACAGAAAAGATGGAAAATTATTTCCATTAACCTCCATTAATTTTCATGGTTATGTGTTGGAATATTTAAAGCACCACAACATCCAGAATCACTAGGAAACCTCACCCATCGGTAATCAACCTTAGGAATTATAAACCTCCAGTAAACTATAGCTGTCAATTGTCATATTTCTCAATTTCAAAGTGGATCTTTGTAGATACAAAATCGGCAACAAGAGCAAGTTCAGAAATTGACATAATGCATGCCTCAGAGCTTCTTGAATAACGACTGTATTGAGCCGCAGCCACCAAACTTGTCGTTTGCACAGCCATGACATACTTCCTTTATATCTGAAAAAAAAAAAGGCAAGATTCACCTAATCATTCATGAATGAACATGGTTTAGGAAAGTCTAGTTTTATTTCAATATGATCAACAGATGTACCTATGATCGATAATGCTGCAGCACACATTATGCATGGTTCACATGTCACATAAAGGAAGCATGCTGGAAACTCCTTTGCAACTTCTGCAGCCAAAAATCCAGTCCTCTGCCACTATTCAAGAACATAAAGTGCTTCCATCTTTGCATGTCTTGCTGCCCATGAAAGCCCAAGGAGAAAAACAAAGCAAGCAAATCAAAGGACCCTTGTCAGGGAGATAGCTGCTCTTAGTGTATTTTCAACATAATTAAGAGATGCATTTCAAGGAAGAAGTCTTTCCCTTCAAGTTAACCGATTGAGAGTATATATACGATTAATCGAGGCATACATCACATGAAGTTAACAAGTTTTGCTTGCTTGAAGTTGCTGAGAATCCGACATAGAAAAAGAGGCTTCTTATTGGATAAGCCACATCCACCTTTTCTAATAGTATTATTACACATAACCCTGTAGCAAGGTGCCTTTGTTTTTTATTAAACTCCGCAAGATACTAAAAGGGCCAAATTTTTTACGTGCCATCTACTCATTACTACCCCTAAAATCATTCATAGTAGTGTACTATCACCACATGCCTGAATGATTGCAGAAATAGACTATTAGATAAACGATGATCTCTGCTAGAATCCAGGTTTAAACTGTATGTGTAAATAAGGTCATGTTATGATGAAGTAAGCCCATTACAGCAACCAACTTTCATCGTACTATGCTCTCTAAAGAGAAATTTTTCTCAAAAGGTGCTGAGTTGGAATCCCATTATAAAGGTAGCTTCAAAGCTATTCTTTCCATAGCGCTTGCTTTTCTTGGGAATTTCACTTAGCCCTTTAACCAGTGCTTTTCGAGGGAATTCTTTCTAGGCCAACAAAGGCACTATTTCGCTTACCAACACCCCTCGCTAACTGGTTACCTTCTGTGACCCTTCCATCGGTGGGCCGTGGCTTAGTTTTAGAGGTTAGTTACACATCTATCTCACTTGTCTAACCAAGGAGCACGCAGATCCCAAAAACACTTAGTTTCCCCTCCAAAAATTACTTTTCCAGTCGGGGAACGTATTAGTTATTTACCTAAACGAGTAGGTCCTTGAGCGGATCCCACGTTAGCCCCAAGATGTTGGTCTCTAACTAGAAAAGTAAATAGCTGAGCTTGAGAAGCTTCTGGCCCAGTAGGCCTGTAAAATTCACTAGGATAAGCGGTATTATTGAACCAAACAAAGCAACAAGCAATGAAACCAAAAACAGATAAAGCAGCTAAACTACCTCTTAAAAGGAATTACAATGATCACAATGCATTTTAATACCATTTAAGTTTACCAAAAATCTAGCTAACATACGGCCTAAGAGATCAATGTTAGTAACTTCCCAATAGCAGATAAGGACCGTAATATGGCTCCAAACAGAGCACAATGGCAAATGAAAAACGTAAAACATCGTGCATAATAAAGCAAGATTATTGTTATCGTGAGCCATAGCCATTTTTTATGAAGTGTAATGAGAACAAAACCATTTTCAGCTGATAGCGAGTTGAAAATTCCACATACTATTAGATTTGATCAGATATAATATTTTATCACCTATTAAAGAAATATTAAGGTAGAAATATAAAATGATCAACACGAAACTTGGAGTGGATAATTCAAGGGTATTTATTCAGTACAATAAGAAAGTTATGTTGGCCAAAATTTATTTGAGGGGCTGGTGAAGCAGTGATAAACATACATCTTGTGTCTCCCTAGTCCTGTTTCTTCCTACCGCAATAAAGTTCCCATCCTCAACAATCACACAGCTGTTCAGTCAAAAAGTACAATTTGAAATCATTCACTAATTGAGACTGAAATAATAAGGATCTTATTTAGAAAATAAAGTAACATATATGAAATGCACCCGGTAACTGAAAGCCATCATCTTACCCTAGTGGAACTTCAACGCTGTCCAAGGCAAGCTTTGCCTTGTATAAGAAAAGCAAATAGGCCTCGTTACTTGTTAGGAGAAAAAAAAATGATGATAAGAGTCAGAAATTCCCTCGTGCATGCGTGCCTGCATACAGGCAATTTAAAGAAAATGAGCAAGATGCAAGAAATATTTCATTATCAATGTGCAGCTACTAATGAAATGAACGCATGTCCCATAATTATGATCGAGATCTTGCAGATACTGTATAATAGACAGGTCACAAGCTTCCAAACAATGATTGTCACCACATACTCATCCTGTAATTCATATGCAAATCACACCTAACTGCTAAACAGATATGGCTCCTTTTGTCTCTATTTTGTTGAATAACTTATGCAAACTCTGTGTTTCTCATTCTCTTTTTCTTTTTCATATCCACAGGCCACAGGGCGAAAGAAAATAACCACCTAACTAGTTATCAATGAGCACAACCGACGTTTGTATTACTCTCACACTCCATGTAAATTTGGTTTTCAATCGACCCTAGTTGCCAAAGTCAACGAGTGGCAAAAGGACTTGACTGTCAAGCAACCTTTCCTGGTGGCTTGCTGTCTCACTTCTTCATTCCTGTATAGTTTTGCCTCTTCAAAGTGCCTCACAGAACTTAGCGACAGAGTCTTATCAGACTCCTAACCCAGTAATTGAATTTTCTCACAATTCAATCTTCCTGGCAAATCTATCACCCACTGAGAGGTATCCCACCCTCCCTCTCCCTACCTCCCTTCCTCCCTCCCACTCTCTCTCTCTCTCTTCCGTATTGCTAGTTATCCGCAATGCCTGATTTTGCGTTAGGGAGTTCTCAACATCTAGCACCCAGATTGGCTCAGTTTTTTTGTCTGAAAGGGGGACAGAACCAACCCGTGTGCAGCCGACTTCCCATTGTTTCACTTGTCCTCGCTTATTTTTACTTTAAACCTAGACCTCACTTACTTCTTACAATAAATTGCCACCTATGAAAGAAAAGAAGAAAGAAAAGCTATACCTTCTAAGGATTGTTGCTAATTTTGCATCGTGTAACGGCAATTACCAATGGATTCCCCACGAAGCATCTACAGACTAAACTTACGAAGAAACACTTATTCAACTTCTCTCGAACAAATTCAGCGACACATACTTCGAGTTCCCAGACAATTTTAGCATCATAGAATCAATTTCAAAATCTCAAGTTTTACATCAACTAATACAATTAGGATGTATCATGCATTACCTCATCTATAGCAAGGTGCAAGAAGCCCAGAACCCTGCAGAGAATTGTCGCCTCAAATCGCCAGTCTTCATCGCCATCAGTTTGCTATGGACTCTGTTCCAAGAAGGCTAAATACTTCTGTTTGTTGCCTTCGTTGGTAGGTGGCGATCTTACATTGGTCAAAGCTTGGTGGTGTCGGATGGAAGATGAGCAGTGATGATGCTGAAAGTAGCGTTGGTGGGGTTCGCAGTTTGCCGATGGCGGAGAATAGAGGATTTAGCAACCAAAAAAAAAAAAAAAAAAAGGAAAGACATATTATACTTGGGTTTAAAACCCAAAGGAAGAAGATGGGGAGAGAAAAACTAAAAACATCAGCTGAGTTCACATACCTACGAATTGCTTCTTTAGCATGTTTTGATCATTCTAACAACAAAAGCTGCAAGCCAACACTACCATTCTTATCTCTGCCAATCGAATTGGAAGCCAACATAGTCTTGGTTTGCATGCCTTGAGGGACAATAGGCTTATAATTTCTCTTTGGTACTATTTGACATTTTTCCTCGGCACACATTTGACAATCTTGCAAGTCTTTCTGTAGATCTGTTTCGATCGAACTATCTTCATGCATAAGTGAAATCTTGGCTTCTGAATCTGTTGATTCGAAAACAACCTCATAGAGTAAAGCTGGATCCATTAGCTGATCATCTCGAAGCACAATCTTTAAATCTTCCTCTAATTGCACGCATATAATTCGGAATCCTCATTTTTTCACAATTCGACTTGATATGGTTAGGCTAAATTGTACATAACTCCTGTCAATTTGACCAAAATCGACTACTCCCCAGAGCTGAGATGGTGTGAAATATTGAAGCCAGATACGGTCCGAATTCGACAAAAAGGTATCGTAATGTGGTACCCAATAATTCTGACATTCGCCATTAACACATGGTACAAGCTGAAAAGGCTGTCCCTTTTTTTGTTCATCATTACCAAGAGCAACATAGAGAGCAAATCCAAGAAATTTGTCGTACAATTTCTTTGAAGCCATGAAAGATACGGAATCCCCTTCAATGGGAAGGACCCACTTTGGCATCTCTCTTCTAGGGAGAGTAATTAGGTAATGAGGGTAACGAAGAGGACTCTGTTATAAGAGTAGACGATTAGAAAGTACCAAGTCTATTATCATCACCCAAAATAGAAAATTCAATTTCAATTTAGTAAGTAATCCTAGTAAATTCCACTTTGAACTAGCGCTCTATAAATGAGTAGAGATCCAAATAGTCCATGCTTCGTTAATATACAAGTCTCATGTGATAGAAATCATTCCCATAAAAGTACAGTAGCCACCTCCATTAGAATGAATTTGGCATCCACTGATTATTCAAGCCAATGACATATATGCAATATTCCTCGTTCTTGGTTCTTGGTATTGTTAGTCTCAAATCAACGCCATATACTGATTATTTACGCTAAGATATAGACTATATGGTGGGACATTTCTCTTTCTTGGTTAACTTTTGTAATGTATTGGTTTTCATTTTACACCATCCACAAGATAACTGATTTACGGCACTCCATTTGAAATTATGCGTATTATATGTGCTCTAGCCTTATCAATAAATGCGCAATTTAAAATGATTAATTAATAAAGTTTTTCTTGGCTACGTAATAACTAAATTTATTATGTGAATTACCTTATTATATATGATTAATTGCTACGTAAGTTAATTATGCCGCTATGTTTCCTAACTTTATTTGATTTTTAATTAATAGTTAATGGTTAAAAAAAAAATAGTAAATGACAAAGTTTGTGTATAACTGTAGAAATGAATTTTTTAAGTTATAGTCGTAGAGAACATAAATGTTATGTATTTGACTAACACTTCTTATATTTTTTTGAACAAAATACATGTCGAGGGAGAAAAACAGAGACAATGATTGTGCGACACACGATATAGCCATGGCATACTATTCTATTTAACTTTGCATTACTGTATTGATATGTCTTTAAACCTAAAGAGGTTTCATAAGTAGTGAACATGTTTATCCTCCTCGATCAAGGCCTCATTTCAAATCAACAAAATGGCACATTTTCTTTATGCAACTCCCAGGAACATGAACCTGCACGTCCTCAATAATTACCCCGTGTTAGCGGGCTTGGCCAGAGGAGAGATTGTCCCATTTAGTGGAGATTAGTTGGGTACTCAAAAAACTCTGGAATACCACATTGATATGAAAAAATTATTATTATTTTTTAAATATAATTTCTCTTGTGCGAAATGCGCAATCCTAGTAAAAGTTTGATCTCACTTCCTATTCGTTTTCTTTTCTTAAGCCTCCACTTGCATTTTCTGCTACTGCAATATATAAGCACACATTGAATCCATCATATACTCCACAGCGATGTGCATATGAGAGAGAGAGAGAGAGACTAACCGGGTAAAGTGGGGAAATATCAGGCATGGTCACCCCTCTACGGACAAAATCATGAAATGAAGTTAAATCTCCAGCATTTTGCATAGATTCGCAACCATCCGCCAAAAGACAATTCAAAAATGGTGGAAGCTCAGGAATCTCTTGTAATTGATGGCTTTCTCTAACACTCAAATGGAGCAAATGATGACGCTTATTGATGGATGTAGGAAGGATAGTTATATTATTTCCCCCGAGCAATAAAGTTTCCAAGAAAGGAAAACAGGAAAGATTCTCAAGAAACTTTACTTCGGACAAATTACATCCGTAAAGGTCCAACCAACGTAAATTTGAAAGTCCGGTCTTCATACAGTGATCAGCTAAATCCTCGTACTTTGGAAACTCAATTAAATTTGTGCAAGAGTTGGCTTGCAAGTTTGAAAGGTTTTGTAACTTATAAATGCTAGATGGAAGAGTTACTAGGTTTTTGCAATGATATATATACATAATCTCCAAAGAGACAAGATTTTCTATTGATGAAGGAAGTTCTTTAATAGCGGTCCCCTGTAAATGAAGTTGTTTCAAGCCTTCGAGTTTATGAGGAATATTAGGGAACCTTTCAAATTTTGTGCAATTTTCAAGGTGGAGAACTTGGAGGTTTTTTTACTTGAGCACATTTGGAAAAACACTAAGTTCGGGACACTCACATAAATTCAACACTTGTAACTTGTCATGATATGCAATGGACTCGTGGGCCTCTACCAAGTTTTTGCAATACATGAGATTCAATTGCTCAAGATTAGGAGTACATTGAATGTCGGGCATACAAACCAACGACTCACAGTGACTGAAAGTAATGTACTTCAAATTTTGGAAGTCCTGCAAAAGCAGCAAAAACAACTTTTGGTAAACATTCTGAAGGGATTAAAAAGGGCTATTTGTATGATGATGTTGCTTCCTTAAATCTAAACCGTGAAATTCTTGTTTGAGAATAGGTTGCTACTGTAGCATATCCAGTATTGATCTTTCAAGAAATTATTATATTTTAGGTCGTCAATCATAAATTTTGAGCAATCTGTTTATTTAATGCAGAGGTGATCTACTGCAAAGTCCATAAATAGGCCTATCCTAGTTGTTGTACATAGACGGGGGAGTCAATCATTTGCTCAAATTGGGGAAATGACGGTAATTCAATATTGGATGTCATTCACGTTATCCATAGTTTTATAATATTCATCATTAATAATATTATAATTAATATGTAGGGGCTTGGCTTGATTGACGATTGTAAAATTGACTACACAACACATGGGGGCATTGGTTTTCTTAGGGAAAGGATATGTCATAATTACATATCCTTTGACTATTACATAATCTATATTGAATTGGTGTATATGTGGGCCATAGCACTCTTCATGCGGAAGGAAGCAAGGAGCTTCGGTAGATCAGGCAACTAGAAACCATTAAAAAATTATTAAATAAAATTGTGTTAGACAACTATTAAAAAAATTAGACCTAATACGATTAAAAATCCCAAACCAATACATAGAATTACTCTAGATTAATTTTTGTTTTGTAAAAATCCTAAACCAGTACCAATCTGGGCAAAAAAAAAAAAAAATCTCAAACTAGTACTCCTAACCCAAATCTACCTTCCATTACCAAATGAAAATTAGTTTGGAATAAAATTGTGCCGTGTGTCATACAAGTGGCAATTGCAAAATTCAAATGAAGTGTCATGTAGTGAAAATGCGAATGTGGGCCACATGACAAAAAAAATGCCACATGTCATGCCATGTGATTACCATACAATCATATAGTGAAGTGCCACATGGCAAGTGTGGATGCTGGCCACATGACAAAACTATTCCACATATCATGTCATGCGGCAATCACAAAAGTAATGTGAGGTGCCATGTGGCAAGCATATGAGTGAAGACTCTACTAGTTTTGGCTTTAACTACATATCATAATTGAATGGGGGATACAAATACTATCTTAATGTATTTGTGTAAAATAAATAAACTTAAAATTTTATTAAGTCATCAAAGATAATGAAGCCAACTCTGAAAAACATTGGAAAGATAACAATAATAATTTCATACACTCAATTTAAAACCTAGCTTTGGCTTTCTATTGAGAAACTAGCAGTATGCCCCTACTGAATCATTTACATCGATTTAGTTGTGCACACATTACACTCATTAGTGGCAAAGCTCCTCACAAAATACTCTATTATATCCACTTAGAAGTGCTGCTCCTTAAGAAATGATTTAACAATGCTTTGTTTTACATAATGGTGCATTCAAACCTTCGACTGAGCTAATTTTATCGATGTTGGACCAATCCATGTTGTCAGGTATGTGCATTGAACAAGGCTCTATCACTTGATGACTACATGGTCTGCCAGTCAACCAGCTATTGTGTATATATATGTCAACGGGTAGGTTCGTCATATTTTTATTTCCTTTTTATTTGATCACTATACAATTTTTTTTTTGTAAAATAAAAAAAGTTCATACGTAAACAACCGACAGCAAATTGCATTTTGAATTTCTCCACTAGGTAGATTTGATCTTATTTTGAAATATATCTATTTTCGATAGTTAGAAATTTCAGGGTTAGAAAGTATGTTAGCTTTATCTATACTATTGTAAATGGTAAAGATGATATCCTACTCTAAAAGATTTCAATCCCTTTTTTCTTTATATTCCTACCATTAATTATCCTCAATTACTTATTTTAAAAATATTATATTATTGATAGATATGTGAAATTGATTATTTTATTTTTATCACTCACATATTTCAATATGAAAAGTCAAATTTTTCTAATGATGCAATGAACTTCATAAAAGAACTTCAAATCTTGAAATGTCTTTTGCTTTCCACATATATGTATAAAACTTCTTTGTATTGTGTATTTTATTGACAAAAATTGTTTTTTTTTTTGGGTAAAATTATTGACAAAAATTGTTTCCATTGAGTATTTCTAATAAAGTTGTTCGCATAATTTTTCAAATGCCAATTTTGCTGCACGTAAAAATATTTCTAACACAAGTTGTTAGGGTCATTTTGAAAGAAAATAGACAAGTGGTTCCTAAAACATGGGAACACTACTTCCTTTTGTGTACTAAGCCATATAATACGTATATACATATACAAAAGAGGTAGATGATAAAAAGGTCTATGCAGGTAAATGCTCACCTTAAATCGTTTTACAACTCCTGTGATATTGCCTTCGCTCATATTAAGTCCCACTAATTTCTTTGGACCAGAGGAAAATTCTGGAATCCACGAAGCACCAAGACATTCAAACCATCTTAGCCAATTGGGAATACATATAGGACTTTGGGAAGAATTATGCACATTGCGCAAAATGAGCAATCTCAACCTTCTCATTTTTGTAAAAGCATCAGGATTGATACATATGTCTATCGGCTCAAGTGACTCCAGCACTATGGCTTTTACAATACAGTCTCCCTGCATACGAGACACTTTAGGTTATGCATGTTTAATAATTACAATCAAAGATAGGAAGCAAAAGATTTAATCATATTTACAAGTCTTACCATGTCGTTTGATAAAACATTGAGAATATCATCATAAAGCCATAGTCTACTTCGTCTCATGGGTTCATCTCGACACTCTTGGTTCACAATATCTATACCCATTGCTTGAATCAAGTCATGCATTTGTAGTGGTCCGTTTTCAATGCTTATCAAGGACCTCTCAATGAGAATTTGAAATCCTACAGTTGTCTCAAAATCGCAACTATCAAGAACTTTCTTTATGTAGTTGCTATCCTTTCCCTTAAAGAAGCAGGCAATGTGGAGAAAAATCTCTTTCTCATTTTCCTCTAGTCCATTATAACTTATTTTGAGCACATCATTAATGGTTTTGTTGGGAATCCTAGAAAGTTTTTGTAGCGTACTTTCCCATACATCTTCTTTTCTACCACATAAGAAGGAACCCAGCAACTCAAGTGCTAACGGAAGGCCTTTAGCATAATGTAGAACCCTATCCACCAGATCTGTCCTGATTTCTAATTTTTGGTGTGTCGGAAAAGCATGACTGCTAAGCAACTTGCGAGCTTCATTGTCATCAAGTGCTTCAACCTCGAACACATGATCTTGATCAATCCCATGACAAGTTAGCAAATGTTTATCTCTTGTGGTAACAATGATCCTACTTCCATTACCAAACCACTTGCCTTCTTCTCGCCAAAGCATTTAATTGACGCAAGTCATCTACATCATCAAGGATAAGGAGAACTTTCTTGTGACGAAGTCTATGCTGTATTAGATTAATACCTCTATCAACACTAGACACTACTAATCTTTTTCGTAGTGATAAAATCTCATATAGTAATTTTTCTTGCAATTGAACTAAATCCCTAGAATCTTTGGAAGCTTCTCGAACATTTGCCAAAAGACATGATGTGACATCCAGAATTTTCAGTATTGTTTTCTATTAAATTAATCGGGCATTTCATTGACGTGTCTATAGGGTTGTTCTCAGAGCTGATCACTCTTGAGATAACTAGACTAGCTGGGTATGCCATTAAAGAATATTAAGGCAATAGACTTGAGAATTCGACCGGAATCGGCTTCTCGACCGTGTTCATCTTTAGAGGTCATTCTTGCACGATTAAAGATCGAATTGAGATCGGAGATAGGTCGGTTCGGCGAGATGTGTGGCCGATCGTGGGTGACTCCACTAAATTGGAAAATTCTCGTCGACCGGCACTAATTTGATTTTCTGTCGTTTTGGTACCCTGTGTTGGTAGTTGAGCCCTCGAGATTTTCACGACAATTGAGAGTCGCCAATGTGTCGAGTGGGTTCATTGTGGCTTGAAGAAAATCGACCACGAGTCAATTGCCTTAAAAGTTGAAAACTACCCGATGGTCTAGGTCACGCTAAAAACGCGCCGAATGAAAATTAACCGCCAACCCGAGTCCGATTTTTAAATTGAAGTTTTGGCCATGTCACAATAAATTTTAGAGCATCGACTCGGTCTCAGAAGATTTTTCGGAGGTCCCGAGATTTTTACGGAAATTGGGTTCGGACGTCGCGGAAATTTGACGGAAGTTCAGATTGGCTAAAGGAATGGGAAATTTGACTTTCAAGCTGAGCCGTTGTGTGTCGGGGATTCATAGAAAATCATTTGGGATTTTTCTACATCAAAATTGGACCTCAATTTGGAGAGAATGGTTGTGCGAAGTTTGCCCATCTCTCCCAAATTCGTGCACCCCCACCTACCACACAACCTTTGACCACTTGGCCTTCTAGTACAGAAAGTGTTTTTGATGGCTATCACGCCAAGTAATAATGCATGACTAAGAATGAGTTTTGGGAGATATTTGTGTGAGAATTAAAAGCCAAAGGGCCCCTCACTCATCTCCCTCTTATCCCCTCTTTCCTGCTGCCGTCCAAGACTTCTCATCTGGCTCCATTTCGCACGTTCGTAACTGCTGAGAACCCAGCGGAAGCGAGAACAGCAAGCATCGCCGGAAGAAGCAGCCCCACGTGTTCAGTCAAGGCCGCAAGACCCAGCTTGCCGATTGAATCTCCTCACTGCTTCGTGCGTTCAGCGAAGCCACCGTCCACCGAAATCCCACCATCGTTCCTCTCTCTTCTGCCACGAATCAAACCCCACCGAGAATTCCTCAAAGCTGCGTGTCTCCCTGGTCAACAGCAAGCTCACAGGAGCTCCTTCGTTGACCACTTGAAGTCGCGGCCACCGAAGACCCAAGAATTTTTGCTGCCAGCTCGTGTCTCCTTCGCGCGCAGCTCCATCATCCACCGAAGATGAAATCTCCACGCCAGCACACCAGTCAACGGTGCCCTCTCCTCCACCGTTTGTTGACCGAAGTTTCCACGCCCTTGCAGTCCACGCGCCTGCCTCCGCAACTCCATATGCGGCCAACAAATCCACCGAGAAACCAGTCTACGGGATTTCCAATCCAGCGAAATCTTCAGCAGTCTTCGGACCACCTCCTTCGCAGTAAATTAGGCCCAGCAATCCATCTCCTCCAGCAGCTCAGCCCAGATGAAGCCTGCGAAGTCTAAGTCCAGCACTTTCAGCAATTCGGGCCCAGCAGATTCAGCTCCGAAGCCCATCAGTCCAGCAGTTCTTCAGCCAATTTAATTCAAGTTGCAGCCCAGTAATTTGAGGCCCAATTCAGTAGAATTTTTACTGAGGCCCATCTCCTGCAGTCTTCAAGCCCAGTCCAATCCAAGTGAAGTAATTAGTCAAGCCCAGTTCAGCAGCCCATCAACTGAAATTGGAGGCCCAATTTCCAGCAAAGAAATTTGAAGCCCAAGTGAAGTCAGTCCAGAAATTTCAGCAGGCCCAATTCAACTTGAGTCTGGCCCAAAAGCAAGAACAAATCTCAGTTGGGCTGAGATTTGTTGGGCCAAGTCCAAGGCCCGGTCCAAGTTCGCCGGTGTCGTCGAAAGTCCTATTTCGGCCGCCGTCGCGTCGCCGTTGCGGTGATTCGGTCTCCGCTTTTGTCAAGTGAGTTTTACTCACTAAAGCTTTATTAGTTTGCTAATTATGCCTTAGGGTTGGTTAGATTTAATTACATGCACTTAGGTGGTTAGATTAGGTTAGAACAATTAATTTAGTGACTTAATGATGCATGTTAGGTGGTTAGACCTAGCTATTAGCAAGTAGAAATGTTTGGTTATTTATTGAATGCATCTCGGGATTTTTCCCGACCCGTTTCGGGCTCCAATAAGGCAATATAGGCCTAAATTGGATTTTTGATGTTTATTTATTTATTTTCGAAATTTATTTATTTAATTAATTATTTTCCGGAAATTCAACCGGGATGGTAGGTGACCGGAATTTCGTGCTGATCGTCATGGTGCAGACCGTTTATTTAATTGAGCTCTACGTTGTGTGGAATTGAATTTATTGTGGAATTTTAGGAATTGTCCTAAATTGTTTGTTATTGAATATTTGATTGGTAATGGCCAAGCATGGATATATATAGCGCCAGTACGTTGATGGGCTATATAGCAGGGAGAATGGTGAGAGCTAACTGAGAACATTATTGGTTGAGACCAATCAGGTACGATATTATTGGACATACGTGGTTCGGTGATTGGAAGTATCACGGCGAAAACGGCGCCTTAAAGAACGCACGTAAATGACTTATAGACAAACGTGGTTCGGTGATTATGGGAATATCACCGGTGAAAACGGCGCCTAAAGAACGCACGATGTTGTCTATAGCCGATGTCACCTTGGCGAAAACGGCGCCCTTGAAATGACACGTGGTTCGGTGATCAAGGTTATCACTGGTGAAAACGGCGCCTTAAAGAACGCACGGTGTCGGTGATCGGTATGTCATTGGCGAAAACGACGCCCGAGAAACACATGTGATTTGGTGAATGAGTACACCACTGGGAAAGCGTGGTATGAGTGGGAATGACCTAGAGAGGGTCTAATTGACATGTAATCGACTTAGTCGATTGATCAATGCTTGATCGGATGTCGTGAATGGTTTGAATGCTTGTGTTTAACCTTGAATTGCAGGTTGGAATTGAGGCCAAGGTAAGTCCTTTGACTCGTGTTGTGCTTAGGCAACCGTATGGCATATTAGTTTACTAATCGAGTCGTAGGGGGTAGGACTCGGCGAGACGTGATCTCATTGGTTATTGAATAACCATTTCAGGACCACGAGGAGAAGCTAAGGAAGAGGAAGCTGAAGGGGAGAAAGACTTTTGAAGAAGAAGAAGATCCAGAGAGGGATCTTGAATATAACCCGGATGTGGATTGAGATCCCATCCCTTTTGTGAACCCTGTCTTAGTGTAGATAGGTGTGAGACTTTTATGCTGTGAATAGTATTGTAAATATACTATGAGTGGTGATGTTAATGAAAGTGTGGTTGTGAATTTCAATATGAAAAATATGGCCTACTTTCCTATCCCATTGATTTATTGTCTGGAGATTTTAACTGCTTCCGCATGTGCTTAATAAATAAAAGGGTCGGCGATACTAGTCCTGGGATATCGCATTATAGAAATCGACCAAGGGAGAAGGATGTGTGCGTGCCCGAAGATCGGGGCGTGACACATGAACTCTCAAATTGTCTAAAAATAGCATTGTATAGAGCTCTTGCTAAAGTTGTCTTCCCAATGCCTCCTTGTCCCCATAATCCCAACATGATCGGGTCATCATTAGACTCAAGGTTTAACATTGATTTCAGCTTAACCACTCGAGAATCTATCCCAACCGGATGCTTAGCAACATGCAAAGGTGTTCGGTCTAGGCGAATGGAGATCTCCTTTACAATCCTTTGTATAAGCTCTGACTCATCTCTACCAAAAATGGAAAAAGAAATTGTAGCATTATTTTGGCGATAAGCAAATCACGAGCAATCACTAGCAAATTGACAAAGTAGTGCATCTCAATTTCACATGATCAAAGCAAAAACAAAATGTATTCCCACCGAGTAGAGCTCCATGCCAATTAAAACAAGTTCAAGCTTCAACTTTTAGTCATCCAAGTGATTAATGTAATTTTGGCTTATGCGTATTAAAATATTTAAATAATAAACTATGCAATAATCTAACAACTTAAGTTTTTAGTATAGTTGGTCGTGGTTCTGCCAAAATTTTACATGGTATCAGAATTGGAGGTCTTGAGTTCAAATATTTACGCGTCTCATTTGTCTCCCCAATTAAATTTCCATACTTGATACTAGGCAAAACACTAGACGAAGTGTGAGAGGAAGTGTTAGAATATTTAAATAACAAACTACACCTTGATTTAACAATTTAAATTTTTAGAAAGTTGATTGTGGTCTCACCAAAATCTTACAATGCATGACCATTTACTTACTTTAGCTTTTGATATTATATGTGATTTATCTACATGCTTGATAAAAAAGAGTTATTTACGATTTCGAATGGTGGTTAAACTTTCGATCGGAAAACTATTAAATACCCAAAGCATGTTGTCATTCCCTTACATGGCTTGTACACACTAATTATCCGTATATGGCATTGCGAACTTTCTTACGCCTCCCAAAGAAATGGGGCAAGTGCAATAACAACATTTAACATTTTGCCCATTGGTCCATCAAGTTCTAAGATTTAGACTTACAGTTACCTGTGTGTCAATTAATTTACTTTTATTTTTTTACAAACAATCTCTATATTTACATGTAAAAGAGATTAATTTCTTTCAAGAAATATGAATTCCACTCAACTTACCCATCACCTAGATGCCACCCAGATAAGTTACCAGCATCAAAAAGAGCTTTCTTCCATCTCTTCACTTCCTTCGAATCCTTTCCAAACTTGAACTCATGCTTGGCCAAAGCTCTCCCATAACTCTCTCTGCCCCCTCTAACTTCTCTGGGGTCCACTTTATAAAACACTGGTAGAACAATCAGGTCCTTTTGCTCCTTGCATTCCATAATCTTCGCTAGCTCTTCCAAGCACCACCGAGAGGAAGCATAATCGTCCGAGAAAACGATGATTGCGATGCATGACTCTTCAATGGCCTTCATAAGCGCTTGTGATATTTGATCTCCCTTCCTTAGTTCCTCACTATCGATGAAAGTGAATACTCCGTTCTGATCTAGAGCATTGTAGAGATGACCAATGAAGTTATTCCGTAGATCTGTACCTCTGAAACTTAGGAAGACATCATAAATCCCATTGGGTGTCGTTGAAGAAGCCATTAGATTCTTGAGTTTAACAATCAGCAATGACTATTAGCTTAAGATTTGGTAGTGTTTTCAGGTAGTCGCTCACTCTTAGATCTTCTTATTGATTTATTTTTATACTGGCACAAAGAGGCGTGATTTTTTTTTCTGGGTAGGTGTGAACACGTCGATGGACAAATGTCATAAGTGTGAACACGTGGACTTATTTTCACCACGGCTTTATTTTGATTCTATGATTGACACAAGCTTCTTCGTGGCCGACAAAAGTAGTGGAGAAAAAACTTTGGGTAAGTGGATTCTTGGCATCTTGTTGTAGGCTCACTCCTCAAGAAAACTTTGCTGACTTCCTCGAAATAGCAACCCCAACCTTTGAGTAGTTTCTTTTCTGCAGAGTAATAGTTAACACCTATGAAGCATGGACACGTTACCCTAACTTCCGTGTCGTGTCCAACACATATTGGAGAATGTCAGACACGTCGACATGCTCGGACACGGTTGGACTCGACACGTGTCGAACATGACACTGACACATGGTCAACGCGTGTCGAATTTTTTGACACGTGGTCAATTTTTCTCAACACATTTCGACACACATATCCGGAAGACAATGGAGGGTGGAGGCGAGGGAGGGCGAGGAGCAAAGACGAGGCCATGAGCGATGGCGAGAGATGGCCAGAGAAAGAGCCGAACAAAGAGAAAGAAAAGAGAGAAAGCAAACTCTTGTTGGCGAGACGAAGCCACGCAACGGACCACCGCGACGATGAGAGACGGCCAGAGAGAGCAAAAACTGAGGCGAGGGCCGCCACTGTTGCGATGGATCGGCGACGAGGAGGAGAAAGAGGAGGAGGAGAATGAAGAGGAAGAGGAGAGGAAGGGGGTCGTGCGGAGAGGAAGGGGGTCATGCGGCGAGGAAGAGGAGGAGAAGGATTGAGAAGAAGAGGAGAGGAAGAGAAGAGGAAGGGGTCGTGTGGCGAGCAGCGAGAAGGAGGAGGAAAAGGAGGGTGGCTAGGGTTTTTGATAAGGTTTTGGATAAGGAAACTAAAAAGTAATAAAAAGGGGGACTGATGGCGTGACTTTTAAGTTTGGGGGAGGGGAAGTGACAGCCTGTTTGTCAGGTGGTGGGGTAGGGAAAAAAAAAAAGTGAAATAAATTTGGGGTGGAGGAAAATGGACAAGGAAAAGAAGGGGGTGAACCTCAGTTGTGACTTTTTTTTTTTAATCGGAAAATTAAATAAATGAAGTTAAAAAATAATTTTGAAAAATAAAAGTATTGAATTTTGAATAATGATAAATTTTGGTCATTGTAGAAAATCATGGATTTATTTAAATAAATTGATTATAATTTCTTATTAGTCAATAGTTTCATCAATAACTTTTGTTAAAGTTAAAAACATGTTTCGCATTAACTATGAATATATCTTTCGAATTTATAATGAATTGATTTATTAATATTATTATTGTAAATTCATTGTATGCTCTTTTTTAATTAATTATTTTTTATGAATTTGAATCAAATTAATTAAAAATAAAAATAGTTATTTAATATGCAACGTGTCGCAACGTGTCGGAATTCTTTATTTTTTAGAAATGATGTGTCGACGTGTCGTATTGTGTTGTGTTACGTGTCCGTGTCGACTTTTGTCGGTCTACTTAGGTTAACACCGGGCTACTCAAATGAAATATAATACATATGACAACAGAGCATTCTAATAGTCAAATAATCACAACGTTCCTCACCAAATGTTAAAAGAGTCAGTTTTCATAGTTTATACCTCCAACCTCATGACTAGATTTTTTCTTGAAGACATTTCATTCATGATAAAAAATAAGAATCAAGTTTGTCAATAGCAGTGGGATGGGATCCTTAAACAAAAACATTTGCTTAATTTAGTCCAACGCTCACATCTTTTATTATAGTTTCTATTTAGATAATAGACCCATTTATGTTTGACACAATGCATTTGAACTAAACAAAGCTTGCTTGCGTTGAATAAAACAGGGGCCCGACTATGAACTTCTTCATTTTAATCAACCCGATGGAGAGCTCGACGTACCAGATGAACTGGAATTTACATCTCCAAAATCAATGTAGTTAGCCTCAATTTCATGACAGCACTAAATTGGTCGTAACTCCTTGCTGTGGAGTTAGATATGATTCAGACAAGATGGATCACGATCCCAAAAATTGTGGAAGTTTCGATAAAAAAATTTCAAGTTGAGGACTAGATGAGTCCAGCCCCACCAAGAGAGTGGACTGTTACGGGAAAAAAGATAAATTTGGTTTTTGAAGGGTTTTTGAAGGAGCAAAATATGGTCAAGAAATTTAGATTATACAAAATCCAACATGGTCAAACACTCATATAGGGACCCTCGTTCGATGGCCAAAAGACAGCAAACAAGGCCATCGGGAGTTTCAAAAGATTGATTCGGTCAAGTGAGCTGGACAGGGGGGAGATAAGAGGGGAAAAACAGGAAAGCATTCCGCGGTTCTTTTGTGAAAAGAGAGAAATACGAGAGATGGGGACTATTTAAAAAAGTAAAACCGATCGTGAGCTTCAAGGAGGGATGGCTTTCGGTGGCTGGGGAATTCAAAAGAGAGATTTTTGACCAAGAGTAAAAAAGTAAGGGAAAATTAGAATCGGACATGAATAGAAAGTGGTGAGTGGAACAAAAAACCTGAGAGTCCAAAGGTGTCCGATTCGTTTCTCATGCTATTTTGATGTGAAATTCGCTATGTCTTAATCCCCTTCGTATGAACTTGCCTAGGGAGGAATTATGTTGCATAATTGTTCCCTTTGCATGATGGTATTGGACTGAGTGTGTGTCATCCATGTTCAGCCCCTCGAAGTACCCCCAGAGTGACGTTGTTGTTTGTCTGGATGATTTTGCTTCATCCATTACGTTTCCGTTGCGTTAGATTTGCTTTTCCATTAAATTCAGTATGTGGGTAGTTTTTTATTTGCCGTTTTTGGAAGTACTTGTAAGACAAAATAATTCATATGCGGAAGCCAGGATCAATCGAAGACAAACCTCCAGCCATTGTTCTTGTTCGCGTTCGTCAGAAAACCTGAAATCAAACAAAATTGAGGACACTCTACTACCCAATTCACTCTCGTACTGATGGTGTATTCTGAATGAGAGAGTTTGAGTTAGACCTTGTGATCACCCGTCAGAAATGAACGTACGTTCCTATTTATACATCGTCTCCCATCAAGACGGGCGGTTGTCACGAAAGGGTACGAAGCGTGGATCGAACAGTCGCAACTTTAAGAGAAAATGCAGGTCTAAAATGTGGGATCACAAAAAAAAAAAAAATAACATTCTCCCACTTGATCCCATCATTTTCATCATACGAATTGTCCAACTGATTCCACGAAAACTTTATGCTTAAAGAAAAGAAACAAAACACATGGATCATGGCGACATGTCCTCTAAGAGTGAGTAATATCTTCCATGTATCACAATGCACTTTATTTCTTTAATGTCAGACTATATGTGACAACATATCTTAATGAATAAACCCCATGTTTATTCCAAAACCAAGGATAAATGTTATTCTCATAAACAACAAAATGTGTACACAAAAATTGAGAATCAACATTACAACTGAATAAGAGTTCCATACAACAAAAATCGTTCATATGACGACAAATTACATGATGGGACCTATTCCCATACTAGTTACATGATCCTTATACTTCATTGGTGGCATGCCTTTAGTTAAAGGATCGGCTATCATCAATTCAATGCTAACGTGTTCAATGACCACTTTATTCTCCTTAACACGTTCCCTTATGGCTAAATACTTAATGTCGATATGCTTACTTCGACTGCCACTTTTGGCATTTTTAGCCATAAAAACCGCAGCTGAATTGTCACAATATATTCTTAATGGCCTAGAAATTGAATCAATAATTCTAAGCCCAGCAATGAAACTCTTCAACCATACACCATGCGAGGTAGTCTCAAAACAAGAAACGAACTCAGCCTCCATAGTGGAAGTAGCAGTCAAAGTCTGCTTGGCACTTCTCCATGACACGGCTCCGCCAGCTAACATGAAAATGTATCAAGATGTTGATTTTCGTGAATCAACGCAACCCGCGAAGTCCGCATCCGAATAACCGACCACTTCCAGGTTGTTAGTCCGTCTATACATAAGCATATAGTCTTTGGTACCTTGAAGGTATCTCATCACTTTCTTTGCAGCTCTCCAGTGGTCTAAACCTGGATTACTCTGATATCTTCCCAACATTCCCACTGCAAAAGCGATGTCAGGTCGAGTGCAAACCTGAGCATACATCAAGCTTCCAACAGCAGAAGCATATGGAATGTTGTACATTTGTTCCCTTTCTAGATTGTTCTTCGGGCATTGGTTCAAATTGAACCTGTCACCCTTCACAATGGGTGCTATACTTGGTGAACAATCTTTCATCCGAAATCTCTCTAGGACCTTATTGATATAGGTTTCTTGAGATAGTCCTAAAATTTCTCGAGGTCTATCTCTATGGATCTTAATGCCAATGACATAAGATGCCTCACCCATATCCTTCATGTCAAAACTCTTAGAGAGAAATTGTTTCACCTCATGTAGCAACCCCTTATCATTGGTTGCAAGTAGTATATCATCCACATACAGCACAAGGAAACAAATTTTGCTCCCACTAACCTTCTGGTATATACATTGATCCATGACATTCTCTACAAAACCGAATGAAGAGATGACTTCATGGAACCTTAAGTACCATTGGCGGGATGCTTGTTTCAAGCCATATATAGACTTCTTAAGCTTGCACACCAAATGCTCACCTTTACTAGAGGAGAATCCTTCAGGTTGTTTCATGTAAACCTCCTCCTCTAGTTCTCCATTGAGGAACGCCGTTTTCACATCCATCGATGTAATTCCATATCAAAATGGGCAACCAATGCCAAAACAATACGAAGGAATCTTTCTTAGATACAGGAGAAAAGGTCTCCGTGTAATCGATTCCTTCCTTTTGAGTGAATCCTTTGGCAACAAGTCTAGCTTTATATCTTTCAATGTTACCTAATGAATCCTTCTTAGTTTTGAAGACCCATTTACAACCAATGGCCTTCGCACCATTAGGTAACTCAACCAAATCCCAGACTTTGTTAGATGCCATAGAACTCATCTCTTCCTTCATGGCATTGTACCACAAATTGGATTTATCACTATCCATGGCTTGTGAAAACGTTTCGGGATCATTCTCGGCTCAATATTGTAGTCGACTCTTGTAAATACACAATATAATCACTAGGAATAGCCGATTTCTTTATTCTAGTAGATCTTCTCAATGTTGGATCAACATTCTCTTGAGGAGCATGTTGCTCAACTGGTTGTTCAACAGTTTCTGGTAATTGCTGAACAACTGGATCTACTAGATCAATATCAGCAGGTTGTGGAACTTCAACGATTGGTTGTTCAATAGCCGGTTGAACTAAAGGGGCATTATGAGCAACAACCAATCTTAAACTTGAGGTGGAAGGTTGAGTATCTATATGATCTTTCTTAGGATCAAGGTCCTTCGATCGATCGCTCCCACTGATCAAGTCATTTTCAAGAAATTTAGCGTTTCTTGATTCCACAATCCTAGTGGTATGAGATGGACAATAAAACCTGTATCCCTTAGACCTTTCGGCATATCCAATGAAATACCCACTTATGGTCCTTGGGTCCAACTTCTTTTCTTGTGGATTATAAATTCTCACTTCAGACGGGCATCCCCAAACACGCACATGATGTAAACTTGGTTTCCAACCCTTAAATAACTCAAAAGGTGTCTTTGGGACAGCCTTGGTCGGAACTCGATTTAATATGTACACTGCCGTCTTAAGTGCTTCAGTCCATAAGAATTTAGGATGTTTGGAGCTACTAAGCATACTACGCACCATGTCTAATAAGGTCCGATTTCTTCTTTCCGCTACGCCATTTTGGTCCGGAGAACCAGGCATAGTATATTGGGCAACTATCCCATGCTCTTGAAGAAATCTTGCAAATGGACCAGTGCTTGTCCATCTTGATGTATCTACCATAGAATTCTCCACCTCTATCTGATCTCACGATCTTAATTTGCTTATTGCATTGTTTCTCTACTTCCGCCTTAAATACTTTATAGGCATCTAATGCTTCATATTTATTATGAATCAAGTAGAGATACATATAACGTGAATAATCATCTATAAAGGAGATGAAGTATTTCTGACCACATGAGTCCATATCCGGACTACAAATATCCGTATGTATGATTTCTAATATTTCTGTACTCCTCTTGGCACCTTTCTTTGACTTGTTAGTCTGCTTTCCCTTTATGCAATCCACACAAGTATCACAATCAGTAAAATCTAATGTACCCAGTACTCCATCATTTACTAATCGCTTAATTCTTTCTATGGAGATATGTCACAATCTCCGGTGCCACAACATAGAGGAATGTTCTTTCACAACACATCGTTTCATACCAGCTTTATCATGAACATGCATCACATCATAATAGGCATTGTCTTGTAAATTAATTCGAAAAAGACCATCAGACAAAGTACCACTCCCGACAATTTTAGATTTAAATGATAAACAGAAGTTTGAATCTGAAAAGTTAAAAGAGTATCCCAAAGGTACAAGTCTTGAAACTGAAATTAAGTTTCTAGAAAAACTAGGAACATAAAAGGTCTTTTCCAAATCTAAAACAAAACCACTATTGAGAACTAGTCTATATGTCCCAATAGCTTCCACATGCGAACGCATCTTGTTTCCTGAATAGATGCTTTGTTCACTTCCCACCGCTTCCGGTGGTTTTGAAAACCCTGCAAGGAATTCGAAATATGGATTGTAGATCCAGAATCAATCCACCAAGTGTTGTGACTTACATCAGTCATATTAGATTCATAACAAATACAAGAGATTGGATTACCTTTCTTCTCGAGCCAGGCCTTAAATTTGACACAATCCTTCCTTATATGCCCCTTCTGTTTACAAAAGAAGCATTTGGATTCTTTCTTAATATTAGCTTGGGGAGGTATTTTACCTTTTCCCTTATGCTTGCCATAGCCCTTATTCTTTCCTTGTGTTGCCAAATGAGCACTTTCTCCCAATTCCATAACCAGTCTTTCTTGCTCTTGAACACACATGGTCATGAGTTCATTAATAGACCATTTATTCTTATGTGTGTTATAAGAGATCTTGAAAGGTGCATACTGTTGTGGAAGAGTGTTCAGCATATAATACACAAGGAAGGATTCAGATATCTCAACCTCAAGGTTCTTAAGCTGAGCTGCAATGTTCCTCATTTGCATGATGTGCTCACGCACACCTCTAACACTAGTGAGCTTCAATGATGAAAACTTCATAATCAGGGTCATGGCATGCGCCTTCTCAGAACTTTCAAATTGCGCATCTATGGCTTCCAATAAAGCCTTAGCATTGTTATGCTGAGCAACTGAACCACGAATACTAGGAGATATCTTAGCTCTTATAAACATGGCACAAACGCGGTTGGACCGCTCCCATTGGTTATAAAGAGCTATCTCACTGGAGTGCTCGAATCGCAGTAGGAGCAGGTGGTTCGTCTTTCCTTATAGCATAGTCAATGTCCATCCACCCCAATTGAAGAAGAACTGACTCCTTCCAAACTTTATAGTTCTCACCATTCAATATAGGAACATCAAACTTAAATTCAGAGAAATTCACAGGTTGCGAAACTGCATATCAAATAATCATGCTTATGTCACAAAATTTGAGGCAAATATGTACAAATAAATCATGTTTTACCAATGTAAACAAGTCACAATATGAATCACATAACATAAAAACTACATGTGGGCTAAGTTTTTAATTTAAATAGATTCATAATTACTTCATGAAGAAACTACCATATTATATGCATTTTCTTAATCCCCTGTGGGTAAATTAAGAAAAATAATATGATATTTCATCCTAATTAATCATATTAATATAATGAAAATTCCTGTGGGATAAAATTCATCATATTAATATAATTAATTACAACCAATGTCCATTTCTAAATATGATCCGGAGGCTCTTAATATATAATTTAATTAATTAAAGATGATGTGGCCACTCTCTAATTAATTAATTATATGGACCATTGGACATTTAATTTTATGTATAAAATAACATAATAAATAAATACATCAAGGGCAGAACAGTAAATAAATAAATTGGCCAAGGGCAAGATTGCAAAAACATGAAAAATTTGGGGCAAAAGTGCAAAAAGAAGCCGCGGGTGGGAGACGACGGGCGCGTGCCGAGCACGTGCGCGTTCAGCGCACGGCGCGTGCTCGGCACGCGCCAGAATCCCGCGGCGCGTGCAACGCACGCGCGGCAACCGCCGCGCGTGAGCGCGTGGCGCGTGGATTCCACGCGCCGCAACCGCAGCGCGTGGGATCCACGCGCCTTCTTCCTCGCGCGAACAGAACCCTTTCTTCGCCGTTTTTCGCCGTTTCGCCGCGGTTTCACCGGCCGTTTCTTCTCCGGCAGCCCATCTCAGACCGAAATGAATTATGGGTTTTGAAGAGCATGCCAGCACGACTACATGGGTTCAAGTTTCGGCGAAAATGACGAAGAAATAAGCCCCAAATCATAAGAAAAACTCCTCAAACGCAAATCCTCAACCACCATGACTTCCGCCGTCCGATTAGCCTCCGGCGAACACCGATATGCCGAAATAACTCATGGCTAATGTTCCTTATGACGGTGCGACCGTGCGGGTCCGAAATCAAGGGTGGGTCGCGCGGATTTTTCCGGAATTTGCAAGTTTCTCTCTCGTCCTCAAAATCCAAGTTACTGTTCATCTCTAAAAGCCCGAATATACACCGAAAATACACCAAAATTTAACAAAACAAGGCAGAGGCTTTTAACACGCTCTGATACCAAATGTAAGACAAAATAATTCATATGCGGAAGCCAGGATCAATCGAAGACAAACCTCCAGCCATTGTTCTTGTTCGCGTTCGTCAGAAAACCTGAAATCAAACAAAATTGGGGACACTCTACTACCCAATTCACTCTCGTCGATGGTGTATTCTGAATGAGAGAGTTTGAGTTAGACCTTGTGATCACCCGTCAGAAATGAACGTACGTTCCTATTTATACATCGTCTCCCATCAAGACGGGCGGTTGTCACGAAAGGGTACGAAGCGTGGATCGAACAGTCGCAACTTTAAGAGAAAATGCAGGTCTAAAATGTGGGATCACAAAAAAAAAAAATAACAGTACTCTGGTCTTCATTTTCACGTTATGTTGGCCTTTTACCTGCGCCTTCATCCAGGATTAGATCTTTTTACCGTTCTGGTCAGGCATATAAATTTACTTAGTTCATAAGCATTCAATTAGCTCTTATTTTATTCACAAGCACTTTATTTGATTAAATCTTATTAGTAGTGAAAAGAAATCGTAATTATATAAGAAAAAAATATAGTTCTTCAAATAAGACCAGAATGAGGTGATGCTTTGTAGTCATAACAGCAAGACTTTTCTAGAAAACGGACAAAATTTTAGGAAAATTTAAGTCATGAGCTTTCCACGGACATGGATATCGAGTTAATTGTATGAAAGAGAAACAAGAGGTCAGAGTTTGGACAAATATATAAATGAAATAAATGATTCTTCAAAGAAAGGGAAAAGTGGTACCAGGTGGTGGCCTGCTTAATAAGAGCGTATCACATGGCACTTGCAGCCCAAGCCTTTGCCCCGCGCCAGTTCTTTACTACCTAGAGTTCCAAGTCTGCTAATGAATGAGTCGAGGGCCCTATGCAATATCTCTATGACGTTCTGCAATTGCCTAATCGCCTTGAGTAAGCCCAAGGTCCCTTAGGTGACGTCCTGAAATTTTGCAATTCTGTTTTCAATTTAATAAATCGGGCATTTCATCGACGCGCCTTTAGAGCTAATCACTCCTAAGATAACTAAACTATCTGGGGAAGTAAATAAGGGATTTTAATGCAATAGATTTGAGGATTCGATCAGGAATCGACTACTTGATTGTGCTCATCTGCCGAGATCATTACGACATAGTAAGATCGACTAGAGATCGTGATAGGTCGGTTCGACCGAGATATGTGGTTAAACGTAGGTGATTCCACTAAATTGCAAAATTCTTGTCAACCGGCACTAGACTGATTTTTTTTTGTCATTTTGGTACCATGTATTCGTATTTGAAATCTCGAGATTTTCATGACAACCGAGAGTCGCTAATGTGTTGAAGAGGTTCACTTTGTGGCTCGATGAAAAATCGACCACAGGTCATTTACACTAAAAATTTCTGAAAGCTATCTAGTAGCCTAGGTCACGTTAAAATCACGCCTGATTGAAATTAACCACGAATTTAAATCCGATTTCAGAAATTGAAAGTTGTCATGTCACAAGTCATTTTAGGAACATCGTCTCAATCTCCAAAAGTTTTCTGCAAATCGAGGTTTTGGCAGAAAAAGTCGAGTTAGGGTCGTTTTCAACCGGGAAATTCAGATGAACATTTTTTTATCGCAAAATTGGGATGCAAGTGGGATCTATGGGCAAGGAAAATTGCCAATTTGATCGAGGGTATGAAGGTTGAATTTTTTAGAGCCAAATGAGATTGATTCAAGAATGAATTTAAACTAATTGTGTACAAAATTCGTATGCCCCCATGACCCATGACTTTTGGACCATTTCCTAGCTTGTTGAGGAAGCTTAAAGGCTGAGAATTGATGAGGAAGCCATCCATGGTGGTGGGACCAAGTCAAGGGAGCAAAAGAGATAGGAAGAGACCAAAGGTGGCCCCCCTCAAGCCAAGCTTGTCCCCCTCCTTCCTCTCTCCTCCCACCATCGACTAGCCCCCCCCATTGCTGCCTTGAAACCTAAAAAATTCCAGAGAAGAACCAGCAGCCAACTCCAAGCTATCCAACCACCCACTCGAGCCACTGCGTCGCCACCATCGCGCTCGGAGCCCATACATCGTCCGCCCGCTCGCACGCCAGCCCCGCATGTGCTTGGCCGCCATTTCGCCTCCACCATGACCCCAGGACGCCCCTCGAGCTAGTTGCAAACTACTCTCGCCGCCTGAATTGCTGTGGACTGCTGTTCGACCACCGCTCACCCCCACCAAGCTGTCTGCCTCCTCCTTGGTCGATCCCAGCTTAGCCGATCCACCGGTCAACCCTTTCTCAGCCCCAACTAGAACCGAATAGCTTGGGTTTTCCAGCCACTATTTGGCCCGTTTTAGGTGCCTTCCGAACCTCGTTTGGTGGTCCCGCTTTGGAGTGTCTCAACCCTTGCCGCGTCCCCGTCGTTTTGATTTGAGCGGATCATTAATCAAGTGAGTTTAACTCACTAATCATTTCTTAGTAAGTTAATGAAGTTTAAGGGTTGATTAGTTTAGACTAAGTATGGATTAAGTGGATAGTTAGATTAGATTAGCAATTTAATTAATCGTTATTGCATGTTAGGTGGTTAGATTAGTGTAATTAGCAACTAGATAAGTTGTAGTATTTATTTAGTAGGGTTTGGGAATTTTCCGAACCCAAATCGGCATTTAATTAGGCATTACGGGCCTAAGTATGCATTTTTGGTATTTAATAATTAATTTCTGTAATTATTTAATTAATTAATTATTTTCCGGAAATTAGACCGGGATAACTAGTGACCGGAATTTTATGATGAATTCAATAGTGTATTCGATTTATTTAATTAACTGTTATTTTGTGCAAATTGAGTGTGATTGGCAATTTTAGGGTATTTATCCCAAAATTTATTATTTTCAATATTTAATTAGGAAATTACTGGGAGTTGGTTTACAGCGCCGAAAATGTTTTTATCGACTATATAAATGGTGGAAGTTTTGAAAGTAAAGATATTATATTTTTGGCTCAGACCGACTGTGTACCTACACACAATTATTTTTATCGGGTATATTTAACACGAGGAAATTAGGCCAAGGTATTGTGTTGATCGAGGAATTTAAGTGTGGAATACCACGTCCTTGGCCGTTGGTGATTAATCGTGTGATGATTTATAGTTATAGGAAGATGACTATCAAAAGTTGAGTTGACGCATGTTGTGCGTGATGTTATGAGTTGGATCATGAAAACCGCTGAAGTATGGCTGTGCTCGTTGAGCCGTAATCAACTGCCAAAGTATGGCTATGCTCATTGATTACGGTCGAAGTATGGCTGTGCTCGTTGAGCCGTAATCTACTGCCTAACTTGGACAAGCTGTGCTCATAAGGCCGTAATTCACCGCTGAACATTTAGTAGGCCATGCTCGTTGGGCCGTAATTAATAGTTGGAGTGGGTAATTGAAATGACCGTGTGATGGTCCTGATGACATGAAATCAACTAGGTCAATTGATTGATGAGTTGCTATGGTGTGATTGTTTTATTTGTTAATGTGATTCGATGAATGTTTAAATTATCTTGACTTGCAGGAAGAGATCGAGGCTAAGGTAAGTCCTCTGACTCGTGTTTGTGCTTAGGCAGCCCTTAGGGCATATTTTCTTCTTAGTCGGGGCTTAGAGAGTTGAACTTCCTGAGACGTCGTCTCACTCTATTATGGGATAACCATTTCAGGTCCTTAGATGGTGATCGTGGAGGACCTGAAGCATCGGAGTCTGGAAAGGTGGAGAAACCAGAATTGGTGAACGTGTATGACTAGTGGGTTATAGAACAGTTCCCTTTTTGTTAAGCCGATATTTTTGTAAACAGTCTGGTATTGTATATATAAACATGTTTGTTTATAAGAAGGCTTGTTTTTATTTGAAAATTTGCAGCCCTACTTTCCTATCCATCTTATTGTTGTCTGAGGATTATTTATTTGCTTCTGCATGCGAATTAAAATGAATGGGTTGGTGATGCGTTTTGAGACGTCGTTTTTAATCGACCGTAGAGGGATGGGCACGTGCACGAAGGATTGGGGCGTGACACCTTGCGTTTTCAATTTTTCCATGTAAATAAGGGGACAAAACATTCTATGGGAGCAAATTAGTTTATTTGTGTGTGCGGAGGCAAATGATGTTTACAACATGGACTTTCTTGCTCTGAATGTGGGAGAAAAGGATACTAAGTGAAAAGTGTTAGATTTGAAAGAATTTTTGGATTTTGGTGAACAAGTAAGATGGGATCATCAAGGTGCCTGGACAGACTAAATAGTAGGAGAACAACTTTGATAACATGAATACACCAATATGCTCAAAGGGTCTAAATGTAGAAGGTGAACAAATTGAGATTACTTGAAACTGCCGAGTTTGGATGGACCACGCTACAGATGAAGATCACACCATGAACGGAATGAACAGTACTCAATGTACCAGATAAAAAAAAAAAACAATAAGCTCTATATTGATTTGATTCACATTACTTTTTCAGGCCTTGGAATTCTTACAGAGACTTTGTGGAAAAGTTAGACGAGGTTTACCATTTTTGACTAAGTAGAAGGAGTGTCAAGCAAGTTCGTAGAAGAAATCTGATCTCTTTGTAGTAAGGTTGATTAATTAGGTTTGAGGCAAGAGCAACTCTTAAAAAGGCTAAAAAAAGTCTTAACCAAGGATATTTGGGCCCCGTGCCGAGCTGGGCACACTCTAGGCCTTTGCTAGCACCTAGAAGGGATGGCCAAGCACCAACCAGCCAGTCACTAGCTAAGAGTCACTAGCCCTCGTGACCGCCACATGGCAACGGTTGCAATAAGACCAATGCATGTCATTTCGCCTTTATTTAAGTCATGAATAATGCATACACGTCTACACGTATTGCCAAATTAGTTAATTGCATGTTGTACCTCGTGAGCATGTATCAAATTGAGATTATTTCTTCATCCGAACTTACATTTTATGCCATGGATTATGTCTTTGATGTTTGGATATGTACTAGATTCTTTTAATTTAATGTGCATGCCATTTTGCACCTATTAGAATATGTATGTTCAATTAGATATTTTGATTAGACTCACTCCTTTTTTTTTTTTGTTAAAATTATATGCATTGGATTCATGCACGCTATTATAATTGAATTCACTTTTGTTATAGGAATTGTATGCATTGGATTTATTGAATGCTTTTCTGATGGAACTGAATTCTCTGTACAGATTCATAAGAATGTGGTATTGAAATGGTGACGTGGAAGTTGCTAACCCTTTCCATTATATAATCAAGCCCATGGATTGGACCTTAAATTTTTTGTTATCGCTTTATACTCTAGATGACTTTTCTATTTGCAGTCAATCTAAATAATGATTGGTGGCGACTCTTACAACAATTTACGAATCTCGATCACCGTGGCTTACTACCTATGAAAGGAAGAACGATCGGATTTCTACTCTAAAAGTGAACATTTTTTCCCAAAAATCTACGAGGGACACGCTATAGTGATCATTTCATACGTTTTATGAATATTTTGGTTCTATGTACATTGAAATTGCCAGGTCATCAAAGGAGGCCTGACTAATTGAATGATTTCAATTAATTTATGGTAGATATTCACGATGAGGCCATAATCCACAGTCTGATGCTTATGGTAGTGCAAAAGCATAGCTTTTGTATTTTGTATTTTTATTTTTCATAATTAAACGAGTTTCACTATAAAAAAAAATTGACTGATAAATAGCATTATCAGTTTCGAACTCGCAATTAGCGTTGACAAACCTTTTAGTATATAGATCAAGGCTTTGGTTTAACTTTAAGAAGTGTTCTTTTATATTAAAATTATAAATTGCATGAAAGTTCGTACTTTTAAAAGGGAATTGGGCCTAAGATTTTATACTAAAACTTGCAATATATGTGAGAAATGATTCTTAATTTGTCTCAATCACTTTCGCAAATTGGTAGAAGTTAATTTTATCTTATTTAATAATATTTTTTTAGAATATGTGCAAAGCACGCATTAACGTGTAGTTTCACTTCAATCTGCCAAAATGCTCCTTTTATGGGGCCTCAAGTCCCCAACTTGCAAATTTCATTACTACTAATGATAGTATTTCCACTCTAACATGGCAAATGAAGTAGTGGTACCTCTAAAGGACCATAGCTTTTAACTCTTCTCTTTGCTTAACCATTCATGGTCAATAAAGTTGTTAAAAAGTTTAGAATTAAATTGATTAAATTGTACAATTTACTATTGAATTGACTAATGTACAATAGATTCATAACTTTTTGAACAATTATTTTACTATAGATCTACTATAGTGCATAGTCATTCCTTACATTAAAGTGATCAAGATTTTCTGTCATTATTTTAATTTCTTGTTCTGAAAGTGTACACTAATTTAGAGACTAATAGGGCACGTGTGTTGGGAGGCCAAACATGCTTTCTGATACGAAATAAATATTAAACAATACTCAGCAAACTTATTTTAAGAAATAATAATGTAGTAATCAGCAATATTTAAACATGATATTAGCTCTTAATTCTTCAGGACTGAGGCATAAATTAGAATTATTCTATTAGAGAATGAGCTTCGTAATGAGTAACAGTTATCACCGAAAATACAAGGTTTCCAAGTACGCGAAAGTTTGCTATATCTCAACTTGGGAAAAACAAATCGTTGACTTTACCTAATATTTTGCTATTAGAATCAGGGGTAAATTACTTGGACACCCCCTCAATTGAAAAAAAAAAAAAAAAAACTCGGACACTCCTTGCATTTTCAATGTGCGCTCTGCCCTTTGTCGATCCTTAGGTAAAAAAATTAGTCAAAATTGAGTAATCTGGATTAATTTAATAAAAATTGTAGTTGAATCATGAAAATTGACTTGATAAAACTCCACATATCCGGGGAAGAGACATGAATACAGGGTCCAACGTATTCTCGTGCTTAAAAAAATGATTTTGCATTTTTGCTTTTCTTAACATTATCGTTCATCGTTCGATGTCAAGTATGTAAGCCCTAACTTAGACATCTTCTTTCATGCTCAAGTCGCGGTCGAGCTCGCGGTTTGGTCCCTACTGGTCTAGGGGTGATACCCCACACTTCAAAAACCAAACCCCCACGAAGAAGCTGATGATGGATGTTATTTTTTGTGTCTAACTTAGAAATTCTTGTGCCAAATCTGATTTCACTCTCAATATCGACTAAACCCCATGAAGAAATCTGATATTTTCTCCAACAGTGTTCATGTAATTTTTATTTCTTTTTATCTAACTTGGAAATTTTCGCTGCCATACTATTCTACTTTCTATTTCAATTTGTTTAACATTTTATGACATGCTTAATCATATTGAGCCTTTGAAATCACACTTCAATGTCTTCATGAAACGCAAATCGAACCGCACTATTTGAGTATGCATTAGCTTTGAATTGAACCATGGTCTGGTTCGACTTTTTTTCTTTTTTGAAATACTAAAAAGGAGATTCAGTGAAAAATGTGAGAGATTGTATAAATTATAAATTAAGAAGATGGATAATTTTTAGCTTGGTTTGGCTAATTGAACCAGAAAAAGAAAAAAAAAAAAGGATATTTTAGGGATATTATTTTGAAAAAAATTTAAACTGGTATATTTATAATAAATTTATTCAAAACTACTTTTTATCACCAAAAACCCCAAATTGAAACACTTTTGACAAATTTACCCCAAACTAATAAGGATTCAACTGTCAAGCAAACACCTTTCTTGGTGGCTTGCCATCTCATTGCATCTTCTTCATTCCTCTCTGGTTTTGCCTCTTCAAAAGCCCTATGAAACCTAGCACAATCATATCCCAGTGATCGAAGCTTCTGACGAGTTAATTGTCCTGGCAAACATATCACCCGCTGCACATCTTTATGATGGGCACCTACTACACATCCACAAATCCTAGACACCTCAAAAGCACCCAAATCCATTACTCCCTCCCTCCGAACCTACAGCACCGGATTGGCTCTGTTTTTTTTTTTGCCTGAAAAGGGACTGAACCATCCCATGTACACCCAACTTCCCTTTGTTGCACTTTGCCTTGCTTGTTTTCCTTTAAATCTAGACTTCACCTACTTATTTCAATAAATTACCACCTATGAAAAGAGAGAAAGAAAAACCTGTACTTTATAGGGAATGTTGCTGATTTTGCAGCTTGTAATGTCGATTACAAATGGATACACTACCAAGCATCCACAAACAACACTCACAAAGAAAAACTTATTCAACGTCTCTTGTCCAATTTAACTATACATTCTTCAAGTTCCCACACAATTATGGCACCAAAGGAATTGGACTCAAACTTCAGCTCAAGTATTACATCAACTTAATACAATTTGGCCGTGCCAGGCGTTACCTGATCTATAGCAAGCTGCATAAAACCCAGTACCTCAGGAGAGAATCGTTCACCCAAAGCTATGTTATCAATTTCCATGGCTTCGGTCGGTGGTGGTAATCCGTTGTCTCCCCTCGCCAGTCTCCGTCACCTTCAGTTTGCTAGGCTGTTTTACGAAGAACTTCTTCTGTTCGCCCGCTCCATTGGCAGGTGGCAATCCTCCACTCGTCATGGCTCGCTGGTGTCAGATGAAAGATGAGCAATCGAGATATTGAAACTGGCGTTGATGGGGTTCAAAGTTTGCCTACGGTGAAGATGAGGAAGGAGCTTAGAAGTTATCAAAGAAAGAAGGTGGAGAGAGAATTAAAAACAAAGAAAAAGAATGATAGAAGAAAGAATTACAGAAATTTACTTTAGGATATATATAGTTAACCCGGTTTGAGGGGAATTAATGAAAAGAAAAAAAAAAGATTAAAGGGGTTGCATGCGTGCATAATTTCGTGGTTATGCATAGATGCAAATGAGTATTTATTTATAAAGTATGTGGTCCTTAAAGACCAATAATATTTCTACCGTGATCAAAAGGTAGTTTGGAAAGATGAAACTCAATGTTGACTTAGGCTCTATTTGTTTGAAGGAAAATATTTTGCCAGAAAACTTCTTTTTCCACTTTTTAGTGTTTGATGTGGGAAAATAAGCTGGTCAAAGAAAAATGACTTCAGTCAACCAGAAAAATACCAAGTTTGAACTTTACCAAAAAAATAAAATAAAAAAAATACCAAGTTTGAAAATCAGGAAACGACTTCCTAATTTTAAAGGTGGAAGTCATTTTCCAGAAAAGTTTGGAGTACTATCCATACCCAAGTGTTTTGACAGATGACCAGGTAAAAAAAAGGATTTTTTTGGGTGTATACGCACTCGAGTGAGCATGCATCGTCACCAGGAGACCGCAGAAAACTCCAGATAAAACCAGCATAGACTGCCCATATGGGAAAATCACGTTTCAATGTGATTCATAGCCTGATATAGAGTCTCAGTTGATGCACCAGCCTAGCAGGTACATCACACCAATACAAAATTTGACCATGGACTCAGAGGTCCACAGACCGACAAGCCCTCTCGCCAATTGAGTTCAGACCAGGAATAAAGCAGGACAAGAGCAGGTATAGAATCTGTAATTCTGTGCTCGTGTAACGTCCTCTCTACATCATTTCTTATATACTGTTGTCATCTATAGTATACATTCGCAAAAGATGCTTACCCAGCGAGATATTGAATGCAATTTTCTCTGGGCAACTTTAACGGATACCTGGCGGGCTAATCATGGCAACCGCTACCATTACACATACCCTCCAATTTCTAGCCATCTTCATAGAACCAATCCCACAAAAAGAAAAAAAAAATCGAAACGCCCCCAACATCCCAAGATCAAAATCCCAGAATCGGGGTAAATTTCTCTATCGGTCTATCGTTTGGAAAAAAGAGTGGTAGCCAACTGCAGGGAAAGATCATTATGTAAAAGGGCCTAAGAAGCCTAGACATTAATGGGCTGACCAAGATCAGAATGACAAAGAACGACGAAGGAGATCGGAGTCATCAAGGACCGCTAGGGACGAAAGAGAGAAGGAAGATGCTACCTGCAGCGCTCGATTCTGTCAGAGCGATGGCACGCCGCAGAGGAGAGTCGCACTAAGAAAGGGCGACGAAAACTTGGAGTTTTTTTTTGTTTTTTGGGTCAAAAAAGAAAACTTTTACTTTCGAGGTCAACTTTTCAGGTCTCCTCCTTCAAAGGCAATGCAATTTTTTCGACATTCGATCAGAACCGATTGCTTTGAGTTGATAGGCCACGTACACCCTTAAAAAAAACATTAATTTTAGTTGTTGTCCCAATTCTACTTTTTATCTCGTAAAAAACTTTATATTTTAGGTTATGTCACACCTTTTCCTCTAAACTATTTTTATGCCCCATGAAAGAGCCCCAACTTTATTAAGTCCGGTCTCAATCTTGCCCTTAAACTTTAGGTACAATTTGATTTTACCCTAAACTTTTTTTTTTTGTCTCATAAAAAAATCCAAATTTTAGATCCAATTTCAATTTCACTCTTATTTTTTTATTTCATAAAATAACATTTGAGATTTGAAACAATTGCGCAAAATCTGATCATAACAACGACGAGCTTCGCTACTCCTGTTGTCCCAATGGGCAGGACCCACAGGATATTATCTTGAGAACTTATTAAAACTGTCGTACGATCAAGGCTAATATAGTGAAGGCACTTAATTTAATAAATTGAGATTGTTTGGTTGCTGTTTTGAGGAGCATAAATGTGACGGTTGCAATTTGTTATGTAAAGTAAAGCTTGTATGACTATTGCTTATTCTCTCTCTTCGTTCCATTAGTGGCCTGGAGAGCTTCTTCAAAAGGTTTTTCGAGGTTTTGAATTTGATAATTCTATAAAAATATAATTGAATGGTGAATTCTTTGAGATTTTAATGAATCCATTAGAAATTTATATATCTTGTTTGGGTATACATTTAAACATGTATTTTTTTCTAGATAATGTCATTTTTTCTATAACGAATCTTTATTTTATTTTGCCTTAAAGCAATTCTCAATATTGAAATTGAATCCTGATAAAATAGAGTTGATTTTTTGTTGGAAATCTGGATAAATAGTTACAGTACTGAGTTTCTACAATTGAGTTGTTTTCCGATCCAGCCTTGGAGGCCAAATCCAGTAATGGAGCCCTACCATAGGGAACTTTTGAGGCCTCGGCCCCAAAAATCGTGTCAGTGACCATTTCGGCCTAACAGCCGACCATTGGGCCATAATTTACATAGATATGTAATCGTTCGGTCACTGATGATCACTGATTAGTAATCAGTTGACCCCATTTCTCTCATTTTTCGATCTCTACTCATACATTAATTTCAAACGCTCCTTTGTCTCTACGACCGTTTGTTAATTTCGTTCATTTCCTTCTCCTCACAGGGATTTAATGGTGTTCTATGTATTACAATGGAGAACAAAAACAACAATAATAATAACTGTGTCAGATCATTCCCATATGATCCTCACTTCACCCTACAGTAGTTGTGAAACTCGTTCAATGAGTATCGCGATAACAACATATACATGCCAAACTCTGCCTCCGTAACCAATCAAATTTGACTACGACAAGACATGGCCACTCGTCAATTATGAGGAATTGTATGGATGAACGCCAGAAGCTAGTACCTGCCAAGACACTTCCCGGAACGATTCTCCTACCCTCGAAAAGCCCCAAGCAACTTGGGCAAGCTTTACAAAGAACATATCTAGAGGAATTTCCGGCTTGAGATTAGTGTCAATGGTAACAAAAAGGCTATTTGTAGGGAAAATATGTATTACAAGAGTCATAACTTTCATATGACACTCATTTTAATGTTATAACTTTGCAATCGACTACTCGAGTGCCATAATTTTCATGTTACTTTCACTTGAATGTCATGACTATTCATTTAATTACTTAAGTGTTGTTATGTTTAAAAAACATTCACAAGTTCTCAGGTGAAGGATTTTTTTAATATTTGAAAGAAATTATATTTTTGATTTTTTTAAAAGAAGCTAAATAATTTTGCTCAAGCCCGGCACAGCCCGGTGCTCAGCCCGATGTGGCATGCGTTGATGAAGTCGGTCTCTACGTGGATTGCTTGGGTCCAAAACTAACCCAATGCTGGAGTTCTGTATAATAGGCAGTCAAACAAAAACCTGGCAACACATTTGTTTGGAGGAAAATACTTTAATGTGAGAAGCTGGTTCATGCCACGCGTTAAATATGTGATAGAGAAAAGTAATCGGGCAAACACAACCTTTACGGTTTGACAATTGACATTCCCATGGTGTCCTTGGGGACAGATATCCAGTTCGGGCGATATAGGATTCTGGTTTAGGTCTCCATGGCAAAGTTGCTGATGTGATTGAAGGAGGAGAATAGAGGTGTCCTGCAGCAAGCTCTGAGCATATGGTTTATATTCAAGCAGCTTTATGTGGTTTCATCTCCCAAATCAAAATATAGAAGACAGAATTATTTTCAGTAAATCTGCAAGGTGGTTTTAGTCAGGATGAGGCCTGCAAGCTTTGTTGGTAATGGAGAGGCTAGACAATGACTTGGCCTCGATTGTGAGGTTTCATCCCAACAATGTCCCCAAATATTCTTTTGTCAAATGGAGGTTATGTTGAACAGGTTATAAACACTTCGATAGGATGAGCAAATGTGTAATGTGATCGCTAATAATGGTTGTGATTATGGTTGTGTAATGAGAGTGCTGAATTGAGGGCTCGTATATTTTTTCCTTGTCCCCTTCTCAAAGGAAGTTTGGCAGCGTGTTTTACGGAATAGGCGAGTGGATGGTGAACTAGCTAGAATGCTGTGATATATTAGTAAGCTTGATCTATGCCACAGATGGAGAATTCATTTTTGTTGCTGGGCAGGAAAAATTTATGTTTAGTTGCCGCTAGTGTTCTTTGTGGATTTTAAGGTGTCTAGTTTTTCTTGTAGCTGAGATTTTGTTTTTTTAGTAACTGCACGGTATATCTAATGAGATTTTAATTTTATTTTTGAGTTAGCTTTAGCAGAAATTAGTTTATCCACATTTTATAAGTTTGATTATATTTACTTATCAGAAGAAAGAAGGTGCTAATGTAATAAAATAAGATTCGGTGAATGGAAATAAGAGATAAATGAAGGGTAAAGTTGATATATGTCAAGGGCAACATTTGAAACTTGAATGGAACATATAAGTTGTTCTTACAAAGTACCACATGTCAAATTGTGGTGAACTAATACTAATTTATTTTTATAAATATCAGATTAAACAGATGGGAACCATGCCCCCATTTTCATAAGCCTGGCCATTATTTAGCGAACCTTTCATCTAATACAAATTAAGTACAAATATTTAAACAATCTTTAGTGGCATAGGCTGGTCATGTTAAGCAACTCAGAATAATCTAAGTGTCAGGATGATCTTAGTATTGATGGCCAATTTTTCTAGCATTGTTGCATCTCTCCCTCGGAAAGTTCAGCAACCATGCAGCTGAATTCTACACTTCAAAGATCTTTTTCTGTAATCACCAATATCCTCTTTACCAACTTCATAAATACATACGGATATTAGATAACAGAATCGACTTTCGAAGAAAAGTTTCTACGTCATGATATTATATTGAAATCACTAAAACATTCATAATCAGCACATGACCAACTTAAAGTGATGAGTCATGATGTTTTTAGATCATCAATTAAGAGGAAAAGTGCAAAAAAAGTCCTAAATCTTTTGTTATTGTGCCGATTTGGTCCTAAACCTTTTTTTTGGTGCCGATTTAGTCATAAACCTTTTTAAGTTGTGCAAATTCAGTCCTTTCCGGCCAATTTGGCCGGTTTTCTGGCAGTCGCCGGCCGAGTGACATTGACAACTTTTTATTAATATTTTAATATTTTTGAATTTTTTTATTTTTATTTTTAATTTATTTTTAATTTTTTATTCTGCTCTTCTTCCTCCAGCCGGTCGCCGGACCTCGGCGACCGGCCAGAGGCGACGGCCGGCGAGGTCGAGGTCGACCTCGCCGGGCACCTCGTCAGTGGCCGCGGGGCGACCTCGCGCGGGGTGGCGAGGCTCACCCTCGCCGGATCCGGCGAGGGTCGAGCCTCGCCCGCCCGCGCGAGGCCGCCCTCAAGGCCTGGGTGGCGAGGGCGAGCCGCGCCAGCTCGCCAGATATGGCGGCGGGTCGGCGAGCAGCGGTGGACGGCATCGGGCAGCGGCATTGCGGCGGTGGTCTCACGTGGCCAGGGTTTCCTCGGCTTGGCCGGAGAGGACTCCTTTCTTTCTCGATCTCTCTCTCTCTCTCTCTCTCTCAGGTCCCGCCCAGATCGAACGCCCTCAGATCTCGAACCGAATCCTTGAAGACCGCGAGCTCCGGCCCGGTCCGACCAACGCAAGGCACAAAAAAGACCGAGGCCTACCGGAGCTTCGGCGCTTGAAACTGGGCGCGGCCGTAGGCCGACGGCCGCGGCTCGGAGTGCGGTGGCCGGCGGTCTACCCTCTCGACTCTCTCCCCTGCTCGAACCCTCTCACTCGCCGGATTCGGCAAGCCGGGCGGGGCTCGCCCTCGCCGGCCATGGGCGAGGCTCGACCTCGCCGAGATCCGGCGGGTGAGCCTCGCCACCCCGCGCGAGGTCACCCCCGCGGCCACTGGCGAGGTGGCCGGTCGCCGAGGTCCGGCGACCGGCTGGAGGAAGAAGAGCAGAAAAAAAAAAAATAAAAAAATAAAAAAATAAAAATAAAAATAAAAAAATTCAAAAATATTAAAATATTAATAAAAAGTTGTCCACGTCAGCCCGGCGACCATCAGCAAAATCCGGCCAATTGGCCGGAAAGGACTGAATTGGCACAACTTAAAAAGGTTTAGGACTGAATCGGCACCAAAAAAAGGTTTAGGACCAAATCGGCACAATGACAAAAGGTTTAGGACTTTTTTGGCACTTTTCCCTCAATTAAGATCATATGTGTTTTGTGATTTCAATCACCGTGTTTTCCAATAGTAATATCATGGCATGACAATAAAGATGTAAAATGAATTACGTCATTATCTACAACATACAACAATCTCTATGAACACGATGAAGGTTCACATGTATAAAATCTACTACCACAAGTGTAAAACTGAATAGGACAAATAAGCTTGGTCAGCCGGAAGCACCAATCACCAACAATGAGTATGGTAAACGGTGTACTTTACAAAACAGCTCTATCATACGGTCCCAAAAATCAAGCTGGCCTAGATCACAAATCGCTTCAACCGGTCATAGCAATCAAGCTAACTCAGACCACAAATCGCGTCAAGCAAGAAGGATGCTTTGATTATGCTAAATGAGCGAAAGTCTCTATCCCGTGAGAATAAGTGTTAGTACACCCATTAATTACCAATTTAGAAAACTTTATCCCATGCTAGACTCGCCTGTACATAGATTAGTCACCTCTCAGAAAACCAAATAGCATAAGAAAGAGGCTACGATTTAACGTCACTTATCAATTGCGAAATCCTCAAAAGTTCTGCTTGAATTGTGGTGAAAACAAAGGAAATCCCGTGAAAGAGAGCGAAATTAAATATTAGGAACCGGCGGCGATATGCTTGGAGATCATATGCCGACCTTCCTTCGTAGATTTTGAGTGCCATGTCGTTATCCATTACTATATGCAGAAGGGAACAATATAGCGTCCGGAGAGAGACCTATTGGTGCTTTAATTTTTTTTTCCTGTTTTTATTAAACCGAGGTGCTAAGAAAAGCTGTTAATTAAATGGGCTGAACTAATGGTATGTTGGGAATTGGGCTCGGACCTTAAGGCCCACTTATTTGCTGGCTCGGCCTTGCCCGAAGCTTGGGAGTTGGGAGATTCCTCTTCTTTTTTCCCCTGAACGGTCATTGAAACCTTCGCTCGATTTGAGATCCAACTTGCTAGTCAATCCACTTCTTTTAGTTGGATGTTTGATGATATTTACTTATCAGAAGAATGAAGATATTAAATGTAACAACATTAATATATAGAAATAAGAGATGAATGAAAGGTAAAGCTGAAATATGTGGAGGGCAGTATTGGAAAATTGAAAGGAAGACATACATTGATCTTACAAAGTATCACATTTCAAATTGCTACCAACAATGAAAAATTGTTGAAAAAAATCTTAAACTTATTGCACTTTTACTATTTGAATCATAAACATTTTCCACATTTTGTCAATTGAATCAATCTGGCTAATTTTAGTTGGAATTCGCTGATATGGATACTTAGCATCCTACATGGCACATTCAAGTAATAATATTTTAATAATTTTTCAATTTTTTTAATTTTTTTTTAAAATTTTCTTCTCTTTCCTTCTTTATTTTTTTGACTACGGCCATCGAGTTCCCACACCTCCCTTTTGATGCTGCCTCAGCAGGGCTCCAATTTCTCCATTCTTGTCTTCTATTAGCAAAAAGCGACCCGCCACTAAGGAAGAATTCTATACCCACGTCACTAAGGGTGCGCATGACAAAATTTATGAAATAGAAATTGATTTATGAAATAGAAATTGATTTCTGGCCAGAAATTGATTTCTCAATTTATATTTCAGAAACTGAGAAGCTAAAAATTTTAGCTTCTGATTTCTTCTTCAAATCTATTTCCGAAATAGAAATCTGTTTCAAAAATAGAGAAATCAAATTGCGTTACCAAGTGGATTTCTGTTCCAAACCTGTTCCAGGGAACAGAGAAACAGAGAAATCAAGAAATATAAATTTTATCATGTGCAGCCTAAGTCAATCGATGTAAGGAAGAATTCTATACCTGTGTCACTAAGTCAGCTGATGTACAGGAGACTTTGGACTTTCGGCATGCTAGTCTACTCCTGCCATGACGGTGCAAAGGACGATAGTCCCACCATTGAGAAAGAGAGTGAAGAAGGAGAAAAAGATTCGGGCCTTCATGCCTTAAAGAATGGCAAAAATCACAACACCACTGATTAAGCCCAACGCCGGATCGCTATGGAGTAAGGATCAAGGAATCTTACGTTGGCCAAGTCGTCTAAAGACTCCTAGCTGCCGCCAGAATATGTCTCAATACTGCCATTTTCAAAGAAACTATGGCTGATCCAAAGAGGGCACCTTATTAAGTACGCCAAGATGGAGGAGAAGATGTGGTCTAGTCCTTTCTGGAGAAGAAGTCGACATGGAGAAAGAGAAGCAGAAAGCTAGCCCCCAAACTGTCTACCGGCAAAACATATCTATTGCACTGTCACACAGCATCCAACTAAGTAAGCGCTAGAACTCTCCTAATAATGCACAAGTATCAATTGTCAGACCTTGAGAGGTAGTAGAGACTAGAAGCTGTGGCCCTTTCTCTAGATGGCACGGTCCACTGATAGTGGAGTACATTCCATCTCCGGAGGTTCCATAAACAAAATGCATCGTTCTTCCATTTTCAGGTATCTTCTTTTCACACACCAAACAAGGAGAGCAATACTTGGCAATAGGGGCCAACAATGACGAGGAAACTCCAATTGTTTAATGATGAAGTTTATGACATCTCAAATTTCATATCAAATAGGAGAGGTCATAAAATGTGATTCGCAAGTTAACACCCATTCCAAAATGGTCACCATCTTGTGTGGTTATTTCAAGTACTCATGTTGGTGGCCTAGCCCATGGAATTAGGCCGGATCATCATAATAACTTCTTGTCATCTCATATTATGAAAAGAAAGAACTTCCCGGGAGTTTCTTGAAATTAACCAACTTCCAAATGTGAAACATTTTCTTTTAACTCGAGGGCCTTCATGGAAAATTCAGTAATTTATCACATTTAGTCAACCTTGATTTTGCTCAAAATCGTAACCTTAAACTAAAATATCATTTACAGGTTTATAAAACCAGATATAAATGAAATCGCAAAAACATTGAATAATCAAGAAAACTTTCTATTTGTCCCAAATTGATTCTTTAAAAATAATTCCAAGCATTAACAAATATTCAAGCTTGTGTTCTTTGCGGACCTAGGTCCTCGTATAATCCTTTCACAAAAGATGTTCTAAAAGTAGCACTCTTCCTAATTTCACTAAACACAAATTGAAATGAAGCAATTGGCTTATACTAGAGTATAACGAGGTTCCAAAGATCCTTAAAGGCATTCAACTCTCAAATGAAAAACTAAATATTGTTATCAAATTTTGATACATCAAGATCTCAATTTCTTTGAGTCTAACCATATAAGAATATCTCCATAACCTCATATACAAGAGCATAATACTTGTAAAGTTGCAATAATGTTGAACAACCTTAATATGTGCCTCAAGTACATGCACATAATATAAAATGAATTCATGCATTGCAAGTCTAAGCATTTCACGAAAGAGATATCACATGCATACCACTAAGTTTATTCACTTACGCTTAGTAACAAGATGTGGTAGAAAACCTCTATTTGATGAGCTCACATACTTGTTAGGCCCAAAAGATGCCACAAGTTTAACAAAGAATTTCTTTGATAAAATTCCATCTTATATTATCAAAATTACCTAGGTCCTTCATATTTCAATTAAACATTTCAAAGGAGACAACCGAACAAAATCTTTAAGAGTTAATGGTGTATTTTTTTTTTTTTTTTACAAACTCATCTTTAGGTCTTTAGGTGGAGAAGGCAACAAACAACTAGGGCGTCTCACTACATTGCTCAAATCCTCACTGCGTAGAATATAATAATTCTCTTTGGGATGTGATTGGTGAAAAATAACAAAAAAAGTGCTGAACCTATTATATTTGTATCAATTTAGTTTTAAATTTTTCAATTCAACCAATTTGTCATCAACCATTTTACATTTATATCAATTCAGTCTATCCAACCAATTTATGATAGAAATTGCTATATGGACGTTGACCATCCTACATGGCGTGGCTAATGCTGGTGGAGACATAATTTTAATTTTTAAATATTTTTTTTGATTTTTGTATTAATTTTTTAAAAATGATCATTTTTCCTTCTTTTTTTCCCTTCTCTTTTCTTTGGCCTATGCTCAATACTTGGCCATGGCCGACAACTAGCCACAAGCAAGAGTTGGCGAAGGCATTGTGGGCCTTGCCAAGGCCACGAGGGTATAGCCCTCATCAACCCTCACTTGTGGCAGGTAGGGTAGAGAAGGGGAAAAAAAGAAGGATAAAGGAAAATTTTAAAAAATTCAAAAAAAATTTTACAAATTTTTAAAAAATCATTCATGCCATCATCAATTGTGCTACATAGGACTGTTGGAATTTATATCAGCGATTTCGGGTGAAAATTGACTAAATGGATTGAATTGGTACTAATGTGAAATGATTTATGACTAAATTAATTTAATTGAAAGATTTACGACTAAATTGATATCAATGTAATATGTTCATGACTTTTTTTATTCTTTTTTTGATATAATCATATACCATGAGATGATAAACATCCCATTAAAAAATAAAGATATTTGAGTGCTGCATGAGTCTCAATTAGCGAACCCACTTTGGCAATCAAACACCCACATCACCATGTGTAAGTATTCTCAAAACTGGGATGTAAAGGATAGTTTATAGTAGGGTGTGTATGATCCGAGTAGGCAATTCTCACCCTAGAACTAGGAATTGGTCCATATCGAGAACCACCTACTAAAGATTGATCCCGAAAAGTTAGAACTGAGAATCGCTTGCTGGTTGCATGAATCTACCTAGGAACTGGACTATTAGTCAAGTCCGATTTCCGAGTGGATCCATAAAACCAGTCTCACCAAACATTAACCAAATATTGCCAATTTAGACTTGCGCAATCAAAATGAAAGAAATCAACATTAGCAAGATAATGAGAAAAAATTATGTGCACTTAATAATGTTGCAAGGAACAAGTAGGCAAATTTGGCACTCTAGTGCCATAATGAGAGTGCACAAAAAAAAATAAATTCATCCTCATATCTTATTCACGATTTGCCCAGAATAACATTTTCTCATCTAAGATGAAGGTTTTTGATTTAGAGATAGGAAGCTTTGGAACCCTCTAAAGCAAAAGCATAGCAAATAAATTTAGACAACTACTTGTTTGACTTGACTAAGCTAGGTAACAATTCAATAAGCTCATCTCTTTTATTCAAGTCAAAACAACTGAAAAACGAGAAAGAATAATGTGAGCCATAAATTTTAGATTTACTAATTTCAAAGTTTTTATTATTAAAAATTAATATATTATTATAATATAACTAGTCCGGTTCGAGTGAGTGAATGAGTGGATCCACCCATGGAGTTGGGAACATGACCGATTCCCTTAGGAACCACCGGTTCTAGGTGGGTCCAATTCAGTTCCAAGTGGTCTGGGCAGGTCTCGATTCCTTTGCACACTCTTAGTTCACAGTTACTCGAGCAATTTTGCCAATTTCAATACGTAAAGCATTGTCATACTCAAGCATGCATTGAATCATGTGAAATTTCCAAACAAAAATACTCAAATAACATATGAAAGTTTTTTGTGACATCACAAGTAAGTCGCTTGGGCAACCAATCATTCATGGTACGATTACAATTTCTTGTCTCTACATAATTTTTTTGAAACTTTGTTTCAACTTAGACATAAAACAACACGGTCCTTAAGAAATCTCATCGTGCAAGTTCGAAGAATAAATTTTTATGGCAGCGTACTTAAAAAATGACTCAAAATATTAATCTTAAAAGATAAATATTTTCAAAGAACACAATATTTTTCTATAAAAGTATATAATTTCTCATATCAAAGTAATTTCACGGCACCTGACTTCTAGAAAATTATGCACGAATACATGCTATCTCGATTTTTCTAAGAGAAAATGTTACCAAAAATGCCAATACAGAAATAAGGAATAGCGCGTGCAGCACAACTGCAAAAAACCGCACTGAAAACAGAGCCCAACAGTCATGTCGCGGGCCCACCCGCGCTTCTTTTGCACGGGGATTGCCTTGATGGACTACGAGTCTACGATCTGCTTTACTCTCTCGCCGGATCACTCGACCGGGTTTGCGACCCATCATGATCCGTTACAGACCCGATATTAAAACGCAATAATTTGACCCATTTAGAGCGCAACCAAAGCTCTATTTATCTTTTAATATACATTAATAACCGAGAAATCCCGAAACGCTTTAGTTCGAAATGAAATCTCTAATTTATCGAGAGATCAAGAGAGAGACCAATAACCGAAAATCTTGTGAATATCTCGAACTTATACTCAATTAAACATGCTTTAAGATAAGAAAATAGCCTTATGAAGGTTACCCATGCGTGTATATTGGCCTAATGATGGACTATACCATTAACGCTCGGTTTCATCTAACCCTAGAAACCAAAACACCCAAAACTCGATTCCTGTTCTCTGGTTAGAATTCATTCGAAATTGAAGCTTAAAAAAGACTAAATTTGCTGTGGGTAGCACGATAATGGAGCCAATTTGGACATATAATAAGAAATCAAGATCAATTTGAAGCTTGTCCATACATGGTAATTCTCTCAGAAATTTCTGAAACTTCTAGATCAAAATTGTCACAATCCAATTCATATAACAACTTGAAATTCATAGACTAGAACTGATATTCAACGTAGAACAGAACCTCTTCACTAATTTTGTGCATCGAGAAGTTAAATTGTCACATTGCACTACATGATATTCATTTCTATGATTCTTACCAAAATCTATAAGTTCGAAATTCTTTATGCACGGATTAGATTAGGATACGAAATCTAGAGGGCATAAGAATCATTGCATGGGTAACAAAAACCATAAAATAAATAACAAGCGAGAAGGTAAATTTGCAAAATATCATTTCTCAGTCCATATACCCATCACATTCTCATGACATACACCGAGTCATTGGTAACCAAAATCCCATATCAATATCAAAAATAAGAAACCAAAAGAATCAAATTCCCGAACTCACCCATAAACCTTGAAGAATATGCAATATAAATGTAATTTCATCAAGTGAACTCTGAACTCACATACAATTGCTCTAATACCACATTTAAGAAATTCAATGGCGTAAAACTCATATATAGAATTTAGAATACCTAGACTTGAATCAAAGATACGAACCTGGTTTAGCCAATTATTGTCTTTGAACTTGTTGCGAAAAGGCGAGCGATCGAACAATAATATAGACAGAAGAAGAAAATAAATCGGACACCAAATTTACGTGGTTCAGTCGTAAAAACCTACTTTCACAGGGAGGGTAGCAATGAATTTCACTATAGATCAAGCGATACAATAAAATTACCCACTCAAGTCACTCAAAACTCTCTCGGTGTCTCCCAAGCCCCAATTACACCCAATGACACACACAGTGTTTTTCCCCGAAATTATTCAAGAATAATCTCTCAATCTTACGAAGAAATTAAACGCAAATCTTACCAAAAGATTTAATCGGCTTGAACACTAAATCTTCTTGGATGTAATTCATGGACAAGAATGATAAAGAAAAATCCATCCCAAGCACTCGACGACTAGACGGCGCTTCAAGACCAACTCTTCATGATCAATGGCGGAACACCAAGCATGTCACACCCATGCACACATCCTTCTCCCTTGGTCGATTTTATAATGCGATATCCCAAGACTATGTATCGCCAACCCTTTCATTTATTAAGTACATGCAGAAGCAGTTATAAATCCCCATACAGTAAATCAATGGGATAGAAAAGCAAAGCCATATTTTTCATATTGAAACTTATAACCGAACTTTTATACAAAACACAAACCAGAGTACTTCATAACTATTCACATCAAAATTGAGATCTCAAAAGAAAATAGAATCTCAGTCCATCCGGGTTGTACTCAAGGCCCCTTTAAGGATTATCTTCTTCTTCCAAAATTCTCCTCCTCGGGTTTCACCCCGAGTTCTCATTCTCAGATCCCTCTTCCTCAGCTCCTCATCGGGGTCCTGAAATGTTTTCCCTAAACCAGGATGAGACTACGTCTCAGCGAGTTCTACGCCACTAAGGCCCGATTAGAAAACCATTATACTATAGGTTGCCTAAACACGCACAGTGTAAAGGACTTACCTTGGCCTCAGATCCCACCTGCAAGTCAGTACAATTTACAATAGGCACTCATTTATTCCAAACAAATCGAACCAATCGATTACATGTCACACAAATCATTCTCCACTGAGGAATATCTAAAAGCTAGGCCACATGCATTCTCTAGGACGACATCCCAAGTCTCCGAGCCACGTGCCTCGAACCTTAGGCCCATGTGCATTCTCTAAGGCGACCTCTTCGCCAAGGTGGTACATCAAGTCACTGAGCCACGTGCTCTTTTAGATGCTATTTTCGAATACTGAACTCACGTGCATTCTCTAAGGTGCTATCTTACCAAAGTGATGCATCAATTCACCGAGCCACGTGCATTCTCTTAAGCGTTCCAATTACCTTCAGCCACATCGACACGATACTCGACACATAGAATTACGACCACACATGCACAATCTACGTCACAAAGGCATGATCAATTATCACTACACAGGCATGATCACTTATCGCCACACGGGCATGATCAATTATCACCACACGGGCATGATCACTTATCACCACACGGGTATGATCAATTATCACCACACAGGCTTGATCAATTATTGCCACACGGTATGATCAATATTCAACAATTTACGTGTATTCTCTAAGGCATCTTACATGCCAAAGCAATGTAATAATTGCCGAGCCACATCACACAGTATTTCTTCTCATCTTTTATCATCATTGACAAAATATTGTGCGTGGGTACACGATTGGCCTTAGCCAAAATATAATAATTTCGATTCCACAAATCCCACCATTATTTGCGTCCACCAAAACACTTTTGGTGTTGTCAACCGACACCCAGTTATTTTTCAATTAATTATCCAAATTAATTAATCCAGGAAAGTAATCTTATAATCACAATGAATTCATTTCAGCACAAAATAAAGTTCAACTAAATAAATGGCCTGCACCACGACGATCATCATGAAATTTCGGCCGTCGGCTAACCCAGCCTTAATTTCCGAAAAATAAATAAATAATTAATTAATTTCAAAAATTAATAATTATTTACAATAAATCCAATTTAGCTCAAAATAAAACTCAATTAAATAAACAGACTTCACCACAATCATCAGCATAAAATTTCGGTCACCGGCCATCTCAACCTTAATTTCCGAAAAATAAATAAATAAATAATTAATTTCGAAAATTAAATAATTAATATTAAAAATTCAATTTAGCTCAAAATAAAACCAGATTAAATAAATGGAATTCACCGTCATCAGCATAATATTCCGGTCACTGGCCATCCCAATTGAATTTTTGGAAAATAAATAATTATTTAATGTAATTCCTAAAATTAATATTTAAATACCAAAAATTCCACTTAGGCCTGAAAAGCCTAATTGAAGCCCACTAAGGGTCGGGAAAATCCCGAGATACTTTCAATAAATAGTAGACCACGTTTATTTGCTAAATGCGTACTCAATTTGTCTAATTCGCATCACAATTGACTAATAAACACTAATTCATACTAATCTAACCACCTAAACCTAATTAATTAAAATTAAACCACCCTTAAGCATAATTAGCCAACTAATAATGGATTAGTGAGATTGCTCACTAGAATCGCGCGCAAATCGGATCAATTCGACGGGGGCGACGCGAGGAACAACAAACTCCAAAGTGGGCCTCGGGTTCAAGGCCTGGAAACGGCCCAAAAGCGGGCTCGAACCAGCTGGAAACCCACTTGGTGAGGTTGGTGTTTAAGGCTGGCCGAGGCTGGTCCGGCGGCTAGGGCGGCGAAGCAAGGCCAAGGGAGGGCGAGGGAGGCTCCGACGGGTCTGAACAATGGCCGAACGGGGCTGGGCGGCAGCCGGAGGCATTGGGCCGAGTTGGACAGTGGCTAGAATCGCATGGGGAAGATGCTTGGGCGTGAGGGGATGGGCAGCAACAAGCAGCGGGACAGCAGCGAGCGATGGACGTACAGGCGTGCGGTGCGAGCGGTGGGACGGCAGCGAGTGGCGGCGATGGTGAGCTGCTTCTTCTGTCTTGCTGGTTTGTTCGAACCGAGGGAGAGAGAGAGAGAGTACTAAGAGAGAGGGGGCGTCAGTGGCGGCTGAGAAGGGTGAAGGAGAGGCAAAGGCGGGCGGTGAGCGGCGGAGCTCGGGCGGCGGGACGAACGGCGATGGCTTCAGCGAGTTGCTGCCGCTTGGCTTCTTCCGCTTTTGGTTTTGGGCTGGTTCGCACAAGGAAGAAGGAAGAAGAAGAAAGGTTCGGTCACGAGGGGGAGTGGGGAGAAGAGAGAGGAGAGAGAAGAAGAGATAAGAGAGAGAAGGGATAAGAAGCCTTTGACTAGTCAAAGTAGAGTGAGAGAAGAAGAAGAAGAAGCCAATTTGAAATTGGCAAAAGAGGGTATTCGGTTGGGGAGAGGGGGCTATGCATGAAGGGGGAGGGAGAGGAGAGAGAAGAAAGAGAGAAAAAGAAAGAAAAGGGAGAGAAAAGAAGAGAGAGGGAGAATAAGAAAAATAAAATAATATAATACAATTATTCTTATTTTATTTTCTTCTATATTTCCCTTTCTAAATTCTGTCGGTCTTTGATTTTTCCTTCGATAATTTCTTTCTTGAAATTTCGGACTCATCAATAAATTAACAGATGATGAAACGATCCTAAAAATGAATTGTGACACGTTCGAATATTCGATTCCCGAAACCAATTTAAATTTCATGGTTAAAATCGACCGGACGCAATTTTAGCGCAATCTAACTAATTAGGTAGCTTTTAGGGATTTTACCGCGGATACATCCCTTAACGGCTTCATCCAATTGGTTAGTTAACTCGTGAGTGATTAGCTCAGAGAAAAAGGGCCATAGGCGCGTCGACGATATGCACATTTCATTTTATCGAAACGGGGTCGATTTTCAAGATGTCACAACTCTTCTCCTCTTATAAAAATTTCGTCCTCGAATTTTAAACCATTACACACTTTGCTAAAAAAGGCAGGGTACAACTGTCTCATCGACTCTTCAATCTCCCAGTCACTCCTTCAGTACCGTGATGTTGCCAGACCACTTTGACGAACGGAAAGGTCTTTGTACGTAGAACTTGTTCTTTGCGATTGACAATCTAAATCGGGCTTTCGACGTATGACACACGGTCATCCACGTCCAATTCCTCGAAATTGAGCACGTGGGTCGGGTCAGGCTTGTATTTCCTTAACATCGACACGTGAAATATGTTATGCACTTGCGCCAATCTTGGCAGCAACGCAAGACGATACGCTAAGGTCCCAATTCTCTCAAGAATCTCGAATGGACCTACGTACCTCGGACTCAGCTTGCCTTTCTTACCAAAGCACGAAGTTCTCCTCATTAGTGACACTTTTAGAAAAATGTAATCACCAACTTAGAATTCTAAAGACCTTCAGTGCTTATCTGCATAACTTTTTCTGTCTGCTCTGCGCAGTCTTTAATCTGTCTCTGTTTACTGTCACGGCATCTATTGATTGCTGAACTAACTCTAGGCCTGTTATCTTCCTTTCTCCGATTTCATCCCAACATACTGGAGTTCTACATGCTCTTGCATACAACGCTTTGAATGGAGCCATCATGATACTCTGCTGGTAATTGTTGTTGTAGGCGAATTCCACCAGATGAAGTTGATCTTCCCAGCTTCTTTTGAAGTCTATTACACACGCTCTCAGCATGTCTTCAAGAGTCTGAATTGTCTTTTCAGACTAGCCATCCGTATGAGGATGATACGCTGTACTGTACTAAAGCTTTTTACCTAAAGCACTTTGCAAGCTCTTCAAAAAAGTAGCAGTAAACCTCAGGTTTCTACCAAATGTTATCGTAATTGGCAATCCATGCATACGAACCACCTGACGCACATACAGGTCTGCGTGTCTACCCAGACTCATGTCATTTCGAACTACAATGAAGTGAGTTGACTTTCTCAGCCTGTTGACCACTACCCAAATCGAATAATTTCTTATTTTGACTTCGTGGTAGTCTAGTCACGAAATCCATCGTGATATGCTCCCATTTTCATTTTGGGATCGCGAGAGGTTGCAGAAGTCCTTCGGTTTGCAATGCTTGCCTTTTACTTGCTGACAAGTCAAACACTTGGCGACATGCTTGGCAATGTCCACCTTCATACCTAACCACCAGTAGTGTTGTTGTAGATTCTAATACATTTTAGTGTTTCCAGGATGAACGCTATAACTACTACGATGCAATTCAGATAAAACATCCTCTCTAGGCTCTACATCGTTAGGCACAACTAAACATCCATGGAACTTTAGTGTCCCATCGTCAGAAATCTGAAAGTCAGCTTTTCCTTAAGCCTAACCTTTTTATATAGAACATCAAGTTATACATAAACAAAATATTCATGTACTACTCTAGTCAGTGATTCTCCTCTTTACAACTTCATTTTCACAAACTGAAATTCTATAAACTTAACCAAAATTTCATTGTGCTACTTCCATAAAGTCACTCCAAAAACATTCTTCCTCTGATTGGTGCATAGTTGGTTCGTTCCTGTCCCCTTCACCATTTTAGTGATGCTCTATCTACAGTGCTTTCCCTTTGTCCTGTCCATTAGTGATGGCATATGTCTGTCTTTGAGCTGGAGGTCCGAATAGTCTACCCTACTGTGCAATTAATGGTGGGAGTCCTCGGTTCTGACCCATCTGTGGTGGTGGTGGCAGCTGTTGTTTTCCCATCTTTCTTTGGGGACAATCTTTGGCTAGGTGACCATGCTGGCGACACTCGTAGCAAACTCTTGTCCTAGGAAAGCATGTGGTCAATCCATGTTGTCTTCCTCAGAAACGACACACACCAATCCGATTGGGTTTCGACTTTCCAATTCCACCCTCTTTACTAGGCAAAACATGAGATCTATCTCCAATCATCGGTCTTTTCCCAAACCGATTTCTATCTTGGTTCGAACCAAACCGCGATCCAAATGCGGCAGCTCATTCGTTCGAAGCCTTCTCAATCTTCTGAGCTCTTCGATATAGATCATTATAAGTCTTTATATCTAGAAGGACTAAGGCACTCCTCATGTCCGATCTGAATCCATCTCTGAATCTCCTCACTCAGTTCATAGGATTCTCAATTAACTCGGGGGCATATCGCGAAAGTTCTACGAACTTCGCCTCATATTCATCAACAATTAGGGAACCCTGGTGAAGATGTTGAAATTCTGCCATCTTCACCTCTCTGGCAGTCTCAGAGAAAAACTTATCATTGAAGGTTTCACGAAAAGTGTTCTAGTCCTGAACAGCGCCTTCTGGAAAGATTGTTTCACAAGTTGTCATCCACCAAGTGTTCGCAACTCCCTCTAGCTGGTAAGTTGCTAACATTACCTTCTCAGTCTCGTTGCACATCAGTAGTGCCAAACGCCTTCTCAAGCTTCTGAACCCATGAAGAAGCAGCTTCAGGATCTCCAGACCCGGTGAACAATGGCGGATTTAACCTTAGGAAATGCTCCACCAGCTTATGGATTGGTCTTGCAACGACCACTATCTCCGGTGCACCTTATACATTCACAGTGGCTGGAGCAACGGTAGGTGTGACTGCAGGTGCGGCAACAGGGGCAACTTTGGTGGCGGCGACAGTTGCAGCGGCTTCAATAGTGGCAGCTTGCTGATCCATTCTAGTACCCATCGCTTTCAGAGCGCGCAAGATCCCATCCACCCTAGGATCATTAGGGGCAGCTACCCCGACATCTACGACAGGTGGAATCATTCCACTCGCGCTAGCTTGTGCTGGAGCTCAACCACGCCCGCCTTGGGTTTTGACACGAGTCAGAGCTCTACCCCGAATAACAACCCTATTGGTCCTCTTTGCAGGAGTTCTCGACTCTAATCGCTCATGGTGTAGCTTTACTCAACTAACACATGTTTCCAATTGAACACCAAATTAGAAATAGAGCGATCCAAACAACAAGCAATTTTAGCACTCAGCTAACATAGACATACACTAGCATGAATTTAAAGGCCTTTCCTACCAACTATCCCATGGTCAACGCTCCTTATCACTCCAATCTTGAACTTTGCTCTGATACCACAAAAAGGGGATGTCACGCCCCGATCCTTAGGTACGCACACATCCTTCTCCCTTGGTCGATTTTATAATACGATATCCCAAGACTATATATCGCCGACCCTTTCATTTATTAAGCACATGCGGAAGCAATTATAAATCCCCAAACAGTAAATCAATGGGATAGAAAAGCAATGCCATATTTTTCATACTGAAACTTATAACCGAACTTTTATACAAAACACAAACTAGAGTACTTCATAACTATTCACATCAAAATGGAGATCTCAAAAGAAGATAGAATCTCAGTCCATCCAGGCCGTACTCAAGGCCCCTCTCGGGATTATCTTCTTCTTCCAAAATTCTCCTCCTCAAGGTTCACCCTAGAGTTCTCCTTCTCAAATCCCTCTTCCTCAGCTCCTCATTGGGGTCTTGAAATATTTTTCCCAAACCGGGATGAGACTACGTATCAACGAGTTCTACCCCACCAAGGCCCGATTAGAAAACCATTATACTATAGGTTGCCTAAACACGCTGGGGGCGAAGACTTACCTTGGCCTCAAATCCCACCTGCAAGTCAATACAATTTACAATAGGCACCTATTTACTCCAAACAAATCGAACTAGTCGATTACATGTCACACAAATCATTCTCCACTGATGAATATCTAAAAGCTAGGCCACGTGCATTCTCCAGGACGGCATCCCAAGTCTTTGAGCCACGTGCCTCGAACCTTGGGCCCAAGTGCATTCTCTAAGGCAACCTCTTCGCCAAGGTGGTACATCAAGTCACCGAGCCACGTGCCCTTTTAGATGCTATTTCTGAATACTGGACCCACATGCATTCTTTAAGGTGCTATCTTACCAAAGTGATGCATAAATTCACCGAGCCACATGCATTCTCTTAAGCGTTCGAATTACCTTCAACCACACGGACACGATACTCAACACACAGAATTACAACCACGCAGGCACAATCTACGCCACACAGGCATGATCAATTATCACCATACAAGCATGATCACTTATCGCCACACAGGCATGATCAATTATCGCCACACAGGCTTGATCAATTATCGCCACACGGTATGATCAATATTCAATAATTTATGTGCATTCTATAAGGCATCTTACATGCCAAAGCGATGTAATATTGCCGAGCCACATCACATAGTATTTCTTCTCATCTTTTATCATCATTGATAAAATATCGTGCGTGGGTACATGATTGGCCTTAGCCAAAATATAATAATTTCAATTCCACAAATCCCACCATTATTTGCGTCCGCCAAAACACTTTTGGTGCTGTCAACGGACACCCGGTTATTTTCCAATAAATTATCCAAATTAATTAATCCAAGAAAGTAATCTTATAATCACAATTAATTCATTTAAGCACAAAATAAAGCTCAACTAAATAAATGGACTGCACCACGATGATCATCACGAAATTCCGGTTGTTGGCTAACCCAGCCTTAATTTCCGAAAAATAAATAAATAATTAATTACAATAAATCCAATTTAGCTCAAAATAAATCTCAATTAAATAAACAGACTTCACCATGATCATCAGCATAAAATTTCGGTCACCGGCCATCTCAACCTTAATTTCCAAAAATAAATAATTAATTAATTAATTTCGAAAATTAAATAATTAATATTAAAAATTCAATTGAGCTCAAAATAAAGCCCGATTAAATAAACGGACTTCTCCACAGTCATCAGCATAATATTCCGGTCACTGGCCATCCCAATTGAATTTTCGGAAAATAAATAATTATTTAATGTAATTCCTAAAATTAATATTTAAATACCAAAAATTTCACTTAGGCCCGAAAAGCCTAATTGAAGCCCACTAAGGGTCAAGAAAAATCCCAAGATACTTTCAATAAATAGTAGACCACGTCTACTTGCTAAATGCGTACACAATTTGTTTAATTCGCATCCCAATTGTCTAATAAACACTAATCCATAATAATCTAACCACCTAAACCTAATTAATTAAAAATAAACCATCCTTAAACATAATTAGCTAACTAATCAGGGATTAGTGATATTACTTACCGGAATCGCGCGCAAATCGGATCAATTCGATGGGGGTGACACAAGGAACGACAAACTCCAAAGCGGGTCTCAGGTTCGGGGCCCGGAAACGGCCCAAAAGCGAGCCTGAACCAGCTGAAAACCCACTCGGCGAGGCTGCTGTTCAAGGCTAGCCAAGGTTGGGCCGGTAGCTAGGGCAGTGAAGCAAGGCCGAGGGAGGGTAAGGGAGGCTCCGGCGGGTCCGAACGGTGGCCGAACGGGGCTAGGCGGCGGCCGGAGGGGTCGGGCCGAGCTGGACAGCAGTTGGAATCACACGGGGAAGATTCCTAGGCGCAAAGGGATGGGCGGTAGCGAGCAGCGGGACGGCAGCAAGCGGTGGACGTGCGAGCATGCGGTGTGAGCGGTGGGACAGCGGCAGCGGCGGCGACAATGAGCTGCTTCTTTTGTCTTGCTGGTTCGTTTGGAGCAGAGGAGAGAGAGAGTACCGAGAGAGAGGGGACGTTGGCGGCGGCTGAGGAGGGTGAAGGAGAGGCGAAGGTGGGCGATGAGCGGCGGAGCGCAGGCGGCAGGACGAATGGTGACGGCTTTGACAAGTTGCTGCCACTCGGCTTCTTCCGCTTCTGGTTTTGGGTGGTTCGCACAAAGAAGAAGGAAGAAGAATAAGGGTTCGGTCACGAGGGGGAGTGGGGAGAAGAGAGAGGAGAGAGAAGAAGAGATAAGAGAGAGAAGGATAAGAAGCCTTTGACTAGTCAAAGTAGAGAGAGAAGAAGAAGAAGAAGCCAATTTGAAATTGGCAAAAGGGGGTATTTGGTTGGGGGGCTAAGCACGAAGGGGAAGGGAGGGAGAGAGAAGAAAGAGAGAAAAAGAAAGAAAAGGGAGAGAAAAGAAGAGAGAGGGAGAATGAGAAAAATAATATAATATAATACAATTATTCTTATTTTATTTTTCTTCTCTCTTTCCCTTTCTAAATTCTTTCAGTTTTTGATTTTTCCTCCGATAATTTCTTTCTTGAAATTTCGGACTCGTCAATAAATTGACGACGATGAGATGGTCCTAAAAATGAATTGTGACACGTTTGAATATTCAATTCTCGAAACCAATTTAAATTTCATGGTTAAAATCGACCGGATGCGATTTTAGCCCAATCAAACTAATTAGATAGCTTTTAGAGATTTTACATGCGGATACATCCCTTAACGGCTTCACCCAATTGGTTAATTAACTCGTGAGTGATCAGCTTAGAAAAAAAAGGGCCATAGGCGCGCCGAGGATATGCACATTTCATTTTATCGAAATGGGTTCGAATTTCAAGATGTCACAGCACTCACGCGGCGCTTCAAGACAATTTGTGATCCACCCGTAATATCCACGGCCACAAGTCTATATATAAGTAAAACCCTTATTTTTCTGCCAGCATCTCATAGGATTCTGTTTCCTATCTAAAACAATTTTATCCAAAACATATCTTTGTATATTTTAAACAAAATCCAAATCCAAGTCAAAGTTGAACTTTCCTATTTTAGCGGCCAAATTCTCCAACGCATATTCAAACTTTGGGAAGTTGATCTTCGGATCTTCTTTGCTCAATTTCAAACATTCACAACATATACAATTTGGAATATTCAAAATTTCACATTTGGCTCAAACTTGAGACATATTTTAACAATCTCCACCTTGGCTCGACGTTTGAGTTAAGTTACAATCGCTTCACAAAAATTCAAACTTTACCACTACTTTTCCATAGCCCCCGATGGGCTCAATCGCCACAAATATCATCTAAGTCCAAGCCTCGCTTGAACTTCGCCATAACCGAGGACCTCATCAGAATACCAATTCCACATGCACCTTTAACTATTTCATAATGATTTTCCAACACAACATTCTTAACCATAGATAAAGCAAAATCATTATTGCATCCATATCTATCAAGAGATCGAATACGTACCTTATTAATTTCAGCAGTTACAGCAACCGTTGACTCTATAAGCTCCACCTCGCTACAAGCACCATCTGTGTTGATTACTTTGCTAGTACCTGTATACGCTACCTCAGCAATTTTTGGTCGCAACTTCACCTCAAGCTAAATACTGTTCAGATCTGTTTGAACACTGCCACAAACACTCCTAGCTAGAAGTACTAGAGACTCATCAAGGGTAACTTCTCTGCTATTAACAGGTGAATTTATATCTGGGCACCACAACCGATCACCCCGCTAACCTTGTGCATAGCCATGGAATATGCACATTACCCTCCAATCGAGCTTACCATCACTCACTCAAAAATAACATAGGCAACCAAACATTCTAATAATAGAATAACCAGCAACGTTACCTGACCACACTTTTTAAAAGTCCGCCATTTAAAAGCAGTTGATGGGGATCTATTCACCAAGCAGCTTACCATACTAAGCACATCAGCTATGATTCTCCTAGCAATACCAGCATTATGGATAATTTTTCGAGCTGTCTCTAGTAATGTTCTTCTCGTCAATTCTGTAAATTGTTGTGATTTATTGGCACTAGTGCAGTGTTTCACTATGCTCTCTTTCATGCAGAATTTATTTGCCAGCTCCAAGCAGAACTCCATGCTATTGTTAGTCAGCACATGCTTGATCAACTTACCAGTCTCCGTCTCGATCAAAGCTCTCAACCGCATGATTCTGACACCAGCATCAAACTTGTGCATTGGCACAAACACCTAGGTCTTCCTCGAGCGGTCAATAGACTCTCGAACAGATGTATCCGACGTCTCTACAGTGAAATTTGTCACTGTCTCACCTTGAAGTTTATACAGGCCTCTGTGCTTGATTCATTTCATTATCACCAAGGCACCTCAAACAACCTTCATAACTCCACATTTTGAAGAATACCTGTAACCAGCTGAATCTAGGGCACCCAAGGAAATTAAGTTCTTTTTCAATTCTGGAACGTGTCTTACTTTAGTCAATGTCCTCACAATACCATCATGCATTCTGATTTTAACATCACCAATACCCACAACATCGCACTTAGCGTTGTTCCCTAATTGGACTTTACCACTACCCATGCACTGATAAGTGATAAACCAGTTTCTATTTGGTGTGACATGAAAAGAACAACCAGAATCCATAATCCATCCATCAAACGATGAATAAACAGTAAAAGACAAGACATAATCAGCATTATCCGCTACAGCTGCAACATTATCTGCAGAATCAACTACAATTCTCTTACCCTTCTCATTCGTCAGCTTAAGATAATTCCTTCTAAGATGCATCCTTTTGCCACACTCCAATAAACAATATCACCAGTCCTAGACTGACTACGCCTGTTCATATTAGTACTACTCTTACCTACACATGTTCTAGATCTTCCTCTATTTTCACCTACTAAAACAGCAGATACTGGTTCGCCAAATTCTCTTCTACGGATGTCCTCGCTCAGAATCAAATCTCGAACCCCATCAAACATCAAACTTGTTGACCCAAAGGAATTACAAATGGCAGTAACAATAGTATTCCAATTATTAGGCAATGAGGAAAACATAATCAAAGCATGTACCTCATCTTCAAATTCAATCTCAACCGAACTCAATTGACTAACAATCACATTGAATTCATTGATATGATCTATAACTGACGCAACTTCGCTCATCTTTAAATTAAATAAAAGTCGCATCAAATAGACCTTGTTGATCGCAGAGGACTTTTCATACATATCCAACATGGCTTGCATCAAATCAGCAGTGGTCTTCTCCTTCAAGATGTTAAACGTGACGTTATGAGCCAACGTCAGCTGAATCACACCCATAGCTCGTCTATCCAACAAATACCAATCAGCTTGCTTCATCGTCTCTGGTTTCTCCCTAGATAAGGGCAAGTGCAGTTTCATATGATAAAGATAATCTTCAATCTGCATCTTCCAGAAACTAAAATCATTCCCATCAAATCTGTCGATTCTCACTTTTACTTTAACTATCACCATCGATTCGTTTCAACTTAGCCAAGCCTAGCTTTGATACCACTTGTTGCAAAAAGGCAAGCGATCGAACAATAATATAGACAGAAAAAGAAAATAAATCGAACACCAAATTTACGTGGTTCAGTCGTAAAGACCTCCGTTCACGGGGAAAGCAGCAATGAATTTCACTATAGATCAAGCGATACAAGGAGATTACACACTCAAGTCACTCAAATACTCTCTCAGTATTTCCCAAGCCCCAATTACACCCAACAACACAGGTAGTGTTTAGCCCCGAAATTATTCAAGAATAAATCTTACCAAAAGATTTAATCGGCTTGAACACTAAATCTTCTGGGATGTAATTCATTGACAAGAATGACAAAGAAAAATCCCTCCCAAGCACTCGATGACTAGATGGCACTTCAAGACCAACTCTTCATGATCAACGGTGGAACACCAAGCACTCATGCGACGCTTCAAGACAATTTGTGATCTACCTCTACCACCCACAGCCACAAGTCTATATATAAGTAAAATCCTTATTCTTTTGCCAACTTCTCATAGGATTCTGTTTCCTATCTAAAACGATTTTATCCAAAACATATCTCTATACAAAATCCAAATCCAAGTCAAAGTTGAACTTTCCTATTTCAGCGGCCAAATTCTCCAACGCATGTTCAAACTTTGGGAAGTTGATCTTCGGATTTTCTTTGCTCAATTTCAAACGTTCGCAACATATCCAATTCAGAATATTCGAAATTTCACATTGGGCTCAAACTCAAGACATACTTTGAACTGATCAATACAGACGAAGGCATACGAATGTCGTGAGTTTACGAAATTGGGAAAGGAAGGGAAGCCATAACTTATTTATTTAAATACAACCTACAATAACTGCTTCACCACATTATTACTATAACCAAATGCGTGTTAAACCAAATTTAATATAATACGGTACCATATTTGAGTAATATAACGTTTCCACATGTTTTATAAATTTTACTACAACTATATTATACAATTAATTTTATCTTACATTTAAAAAATTTCTCAAAAATTGTGGTCCAAAATTACCATCTTCCGTTCGTTTTAGACTATGATCTTTCAAGCAAGTGGTTCATATTTTCTAATGCTTTACTAGATTTGACTATAACATAATCATTACTAGCTTAAGAAAAACTCAAACATTGACAATTTATTAGCGAAAGTAAAAAGGCTACTCCTGCAGGATAGAAATTTAATGAAAGCACACTCGGGAAGAAGCAATGCCAATTGCCTCTTGACCAAGCAAAACATTGAGATTTTTATGTACCTTTGGAGCCACCATGTGACTATTTCAGCCAATCACGCTCTCCACATGACCAATCAAATCACTGAGATTTTCTCACAATAATATTCTAGGTAAACTCAACAATGATCATGACGTCATTTGACTCTACAATATTTTGAATTCAAGTATATTCGACATAATTGATATAACAAGGAAGCTTAAATCTAGTCAATGCAATTCTTTACCTGAGAAATCCATGCCAATCACATGCAAATCATTTACCTTTTGTATCATCATTAGGGATCACACATGATGTCGTCCACAACTATGAAGCTTTGACACATCAATAACATGCCTAGAATTACCTCAAAGTTTGAAAAAGTCAAGAAAAATCAAGCCACATTGCAAAATATGTAGATGACAAAAATTAGCATCAGAAAAGTGATGCCTACGTAGGGGGTTATGCCATAAATTATCTTAAGTTAAAGCATGAAATGGACTTGTCATCACAATTACAACCCTCAGTAAACACATGAGCATCTGGGCAAAAAGCTGACTTGGACATGCATGATGCTTCATTTCTCTGGTCCCTTGATGAACATCTAAGATTGGAACAACAGTAAATAACACGTGCATTGTTAGTTAGAGTGTGCATCGATCGATTTAAAACACTTAATGGAATGCTCGATGTTTTACTACATCCTCTTACCATATAATGAAATGCTAATCAGAGTCACTAACATTCACACATATTTCTATACTTAAAGGACTGTCCGAACACACTATGATCATACAATGTTTTAACATCTTGAGATAAAATAATTAACAATAATTGTTTCTGACATCACACACAGGCAGGAAACTATCTTATTTTGCTAGAATCAGCACCAATGACGTCACGTTCAGATTTGCGCCTTTACATGTAGAATACAAAGAGCCAGAAAACTAATTCAACATTAATTTTGCGATGACTTCACCTCAAGAATGGGAACTACCCTGAAGAGCAAGTTTGACTTAGGTTATAGTAAAATGAATAACTAACAGGAAAAAGAACAATGAACGATATAATTAAAATATAGTAAGAATCTTGAATGAAGAGAAAGGATGTTATCTCACTTCATTTTGAAGACCTTTTCTAGTGCCGTCATTATTATTGACTTACCATCATACAAGGAAATGCATAGCTATAGGAATATTCAGTCTCATGAGCATCATATCATACAACCACAGCAAGAAACATTGCCAAAACCCTAAGGTGTGCCTTTCCTTTGTTAACAGGCTATGATATACAAAGGTCGCACCATGCAGCCTACTAGTTATATGCAAAATAAACTAGCAAATCATTCGATATGCAGCAGAGATGCATCAGAATAGTGTACATGATGTTCACAAAAACAAGGAACCGTAAGTTCAAAGGTCTTACCTAGTTGTGCAAAGGCACGAGAGGATTCAATAGGAAGAATCGATGCACAGAGATCTAATGAGAAGCCTGAGTAACCCATGATCTGTGGGGCTTTGGAGTTAAAAACCAGATATCAGCATTTAGTATATCTGTAAGACTTAAACAATTAACAGTTTCAACAATGTCATTAGCAGCAAATTAAAGGAAAAGAAGGGAAAACAAGGCAAAGAGAAATGATATTCATTTACCAGGGTTCTACAAAACATAGAAGAAACATGAACCAAGTTGATTTTATCATTGTGAAAACAAATTATTTTGAGGCCATAATTTCTTAATGTAATGAGTTTCCAAAGAGCACTGATTATCTCAGAGGCTTGAAAAAATTATGGTTTGATCAGTCTCTTGATTTATTACCAACTGAAGAGCGCATGGAGAATTGCTCGACCCAAAACCATATATAACCAATTCACAATAGGGATAGTGCAAAATGATGTCTCTCTAATGAGTCTAATCATTGGATTATCAACTACTAAGATACATCACTTCGTCTTATTCCTAACCAAGGACATGACATCCCATTTTTCAAATGGCAATCTTAGCTAAAAACACCCAGTCTGGAGGAAAGCTACATGTGATAAACAGGGCATCTGAAAATTGGCCAAAAAAAATTGTGGGCATATGAAACTCAACCTTTTGTTTACTAGATAAATTCCTACACCTTACTATTAGGGACATGACATCCCATTTTTCAAATGGCAATCTTGCTATATCCAGTCCAGAGAAAAGCTACATCAGATAAATAGGGCATTAGCCAATAAATAAAGACTGGGCATCTGAAACTCTAGCTTTTGTTTACTTGCCAAACTAACCTATTCATAGCAACCATTGTATGGCTGAACACCGCTCCACTCTAGCATCTATACTTAGTCTGATTAAGTGTACCCACCATCTAAGGATAAGTACCTTACCCTTGACTTAGAAAACTTCTGAATGGGTTCTAACTTCTGAATGAATTCTTATCCAACCAAAGACCCACTAGTTCTATGCTTGTAATTTCATCGACCCTTTGTCATTACAAATCATTTGACTGGCTAGCTTTATTTACCTAGGTTGCGCAGATAATTCTCCAGACCAAGGATATAGCAACAAACAATTTACACATGAAGAAAAGCGCACACGCGCAAGAGAGAGAGAGAGAGAGAGAGAGAGAGTTGTTCAGCAAGATCTATAATCAGCAGAAGCCCCAGCTACTGCACTTCATCTAGCTTGTTCAAAGAATTGATTGGAAAGTAGAAAGAGAAAGAGGCTTCCTGAATTCTTCTCAATCAACAGGGAAGGAGAGGAGTGCTAGGAAGACCAAAGTATTAGATTTAAAGGACTTTTTCCAGATGGGTCGTTCAGTGAGATGTTGCTAGCATGCACAATGCTTGACTTCAATAATTGGCAAACTTTGGTTCAAAAAGTGGAATTGCTTTATTACGCTCATAAAAGCCTTTTAAAAAGTGTATTTAACTATGGAAATGGATCCATTTAAATAAGAATTATCATTTCCCTCATGTACTCTAATGTAAATAGATGATAGCTGGGGTATTATAACATTCTTTCGAACAGCCAGTTCAACAGGTTAAAATGGTTGATTGCTATTCATACCATTCAGATTTCCTGGTTCATAATAATCTTGCAGAAGAGAAATTGCTTCTGATGGCATTATACCTCCCCAACATCTAAAACCCTTTGATCCAGAATCCCCATTACTGAAGGAGAAACAAGGAAATAGTTGGGAACAATCATCAATCAGGCACACACTCAAAAGGGGAAACGCAGATGGAATTTCTGTGGAAACCAGCCAATACTTGTCAATGATTATGCATTTTCACGTAGCTCAAAAGCTTGAAACTTGAGACAGATTCTATTTGCAAACAATGTCCAAATGTTGTGTGAGAGATAATTTAGCAAACCAATTGACAAAGCACTTTGCCAAAGAAGATACTATCCAAGCAAAAACAAGTTCGCTGATTGGAGAATATATTTAGTTCAGGAAGTTTACATTTCAGTCCAAAGAATAGCAATCTAAGAAATGTCTGTACTCCACGATATAGGTTTTCATGGAAGTAAATTATCTCCGAAGTGCTCCATTTGATTTAATTTACAGTAACTAGGCTCTATTAAGGGGCATGTACCTTGGCAAAATTCTTGCATCAAATTTAAGAGGAGTGTGTCTGGGGTAACAATGGCTTCAATTTTTTTACTTCAACAATACCTTTAGCAGTTGTATTTTCTATTTAACATAAAAACTAATGTCCTTCGAGAACAAACGACATGCTGTAAACAGGGTGATTCTTAGAGGCTTGTAATTCAGACAGGCAATTTCGCTTAAGAGATCTTGGCACCAGCAATCTGATTGAGAGCTCGTATACTAGTACAAAGTTTGAGTAAAAAATCGATGGGTTTTAAACAAGTTTAGGAAGCATGAAATGTTAGTAGAGTCAGACAAATGAAAAATCATACTAGAAACACAAGGCATACACCAGAATTTAGCAGGCACGTGCTCTCATGCATGCAAGGAGAGATAATTGCAACTATTAAATGAGAGAGGAGATTTTATTTATCAAGTACATTGTCCATGGCATATTAGAAAGCATAATCAACTTTCAGATAAACTATCACATTTCTTGGCAGATTTCCCAATTTAAACATGATAACACTAAAGACATCAAAAAATCTAACTGCAGTGAAAAAAAAAAGTGAGGAAGAAGATGAAGAAACAAGGGGGAAAGGGAAAAGGAAAACTAATGTTAGCTTAACTTGTAGCACTTTCTAGAACTGTAAATCTTTTAGGGCATAAAAAAGAATACGGCAATGTCTAACAAGCCACAAAGATTTCAAGGAAAAGGAAACAAAGCAGGGAAATTTAGGATTAACATATACTTGACTTCTTGACACTTCTGGAAACTCCACTTTCTTCCATTTATACTAAGGAAAAGGACAGAAAAGATAGAACAAACGTTCCATAAACCTCCATTAAATTTCATGGTTATTTGGTGCAATAGTCAATTAGTGACAACAAACAGAATCACTATGAAATCACATCCATCAGTAATAAACATAAGGAATCATAAACCTCCAGTAAGCTTTAGCTGTCAATTATCATATGTCACGATTACAAAGTGGAGCTAGGTAGATACGAAATCAACAACAAAAGCAAGTTCCGAAATGCATGCCTCAGAGCTATTTGAACGCAACGCCAGCATTGAGCCACAGCCTCCAAATTTATCATTTGTACAGCCATAATATACTTCACACCTGAAAAGGGATAAGGGACATCTAATCATTTATGAATAAACCAATTTTAGGAAAGTTTAGTTTTATTTCAGTATGACCAACAGATGTACCAGTGATTGATAATGCTGCTGCACACAGTATGCATTCACATGTCGCATTAAAGGCCCTGCAACATCCGCAGCTGAAAATCCAGTCCTCTGCCACTGTTCTTGAAGGACATCAAGAGCTTCCATCTCTGCATGTCTTGTTGCCTTTGAAAGCGCAAGAAAAACAAACCAAGCATATCATGTCAAATTTAGGAGCTTCGCCAGAAAGACAGCTTTTCTTAAACATACATTTAGGAATGTTTGCTCCTTCAAGTTAGAATATAAATAAGATTGATCAAGGCATATACTGCATGAACTCAACAAGTTTTGCTTGCTTGAAGTTGTTGAGAATATCACATGGAAAAAGAGGCTTCTTATTGCATTAGCCACCTCCACATTTTCTAACAATATTTTTATATATACCATGTAGAAAGGTGCCTTTGTTCCTTTATTATGCTCCACAACTAAAAGGGCCAAATACTTTTCGCATCAACTATTCATTACGGTCCTTGAAGTCATTTATAGTAGTGTATTGTCACCACATAACTATAAATAATTACAACAATAGACTATTAGATAAGAGATGATATCTCTTCTAGAAACCATTTTGTATGAAGAAATCTACCCAAGGAGTAGGTTCTTACATCTTAAAAGGCAATACAATGCTTACAATGCATTTTTATACCAAGTAAGATTATCAAAGTCTAGCTAACTCACAACGAAAGAAAACAATGTTAGGAACTTCACAAAAGCAGATAAAAGACCATAATTTGGTTCCAGACATAGCACAATAGTAAATGAAAAGCACAACACATTGTGCATAACAAAGCAAAAACATTGCTATCGATAGCCTTAATCATATCTTACGAAAGAATAATGGGAACAAAACCCTTTACAGCCGAAAAATGCATGGAAAATTCTACTATGAACAGATTTGTTCAGATATATTATTGTATGATCTTTAAGAAATAATTAAGGGAGAAACATAAAAAGATCATCAATAAATTACGAGTGGATAGTTCGAGGGTATTAATTCAGAACACTAACAACACACTTTGACCAAAATTTATAGAAGGGGGTGGAGAAGCAATGATAAACATAAATTTGTGGCTCATTTGTCCGATTTCTTCTTGCCACAATAACGCTCTCCATCCTCAACAATCACATGGCTGTTCAATCAAAGTGCATTATGAATAAATAAGGTACACTATGAAACCATTCACTAATTTAGACTAAAACACTAATCATCTTAGTTAGAAAATATAGTAACATATTTGAAATGCACCTAGTTACTTGACAATCAGTTTCTCACCAACTGGAACTTCAAGGTTGTCCAAAGCAAGTTTTTTCTTACATAAGAAAAGCAAATAGGTCTTATTACTGGTTGGAAGAAGAAATCATGAGGACAAGAGTCAGAAATTTTTTCATGCACGCACAATCCATACAGGCAATTCAAAGAGAAAATCAGCATCAAGTTGCTTCTAGTAGAAACATTCAGCGTGTCACATAGCTACGGTTGGAATGAATGCATCTCTCATAGCTATATGATCAAGATCTTGTAGGTCCTGTATAATAAAGTGGTCACAAGCTTCCAAGCAATGGTTTTTACCACATACTCATCCTGTAATTCAGACGCAAATCTCACCTAACTTTTAAACCGATATGGCTCTAACAACACTAAAAACCACATGTCGTCTTATCATTGGTACCTCAGAAGCTTATCTTTGATTAATATTAGGTTTCACTCAAAAATTCGAGAAGCTTCCTGGAGTTTTAGCTTCTAATTCATTTTCCATCATAAATGCCATGGCACATAAGTAAAAAAAAAAAAGAGAGAGAGAGAGAGAATGCTAAACTGTTGGGAAGGCCTCAGAAATCAGAATTGATAATCAGCTTCTGGCGAGTCTCTATTCTACTGAAGAACTTATGTAAACGCCATGTTTCTCGTGATTTTTTCTTTTATATACCCACAGTTCACAAGGTGAAAGAAAATAATTACCTAACCAGTTATTTATGGGCACAACCAATGCTCATTACAACTCTCATGCTCTCGGTAAATTCAGTTTTCAATTCTCCCTATTGCCAAAGTCAACAAGTGGTAAAGGACTCAATTATCAAGCAACCCTTCATGGTGGCTTGCCATCTCACTGCATCTTTATTTTCAACGGTGTTGCCTCTTCAAAGGCCTCATAAAATGTAGAGACAAAGGCCTATCCCATTAATCAAAGTTTATCAAATTCATTAGTCCTGGAAAACTGATCACCTGCTGCACATCTATATGAATTGCACATGCTACTCATCCACATTTCCTAGACACCTCAAAAGCACCCAAATCTCTCTCTCCCCCTTTCTCTTTAGCATGGCTAATTTTCCACTTCGATGCCTGGTTATGCATAAGGGAGTTCCCAATCTATAGCACCCAGATTGACCCAGTTTTTCGCCTGAAAAGCAGACTGAACCAAGCCATGTACATGCTACTTCCCAGTGTTCCACTCTTCCTCGATTGTTTTTCCTTTGAACCTACACTTCACCTACTCGTTTTAATAAGTTGCCACCTACGAAAAGAAAGACAGAAAAGCTATACCTTCTAGGGATCGTTGTTGATTTTGCAGCATGTAACGTTGATTGCAAGTGTATTCACTACCAAGCATCCACAGACAAATCTCACGAAGAAACACCTTATTCAACGTCTCTCGAAGAAACACCTTCTAGGGACTCTGTTTCCGGATGACGAACTCCTTCTGTTCATCGCTTCCGCCGGCAGGTGGCGATCTCCCATGTCGTCAGAGCTCACTGGTGGTGTCGTGTGGAAGATGAGGAGTCATGATGCTGAAAGCGGCGTCGGCGGAGTTGGAGGTTGGCCTATGGTGGAGAAGAGAGGATTTAGCCCGAAAAAATAAAAATACATTTTTCATGAGTATAAATTATAATACCCAAGGAAGAAGGTGGAGAGAGAAAAACTGAAAACAAAAAAAAGAGACAAAAGAGAAGAAAGAATTACATAATTTTATTTAGGATGCAAAGTTAACTTGGTTAAGACTCGAGCGTGTTGCAAGTTTATTTTTGGAGAAAGGAAAACGAGAAGAAACAAGGAGAGAGAAGGCATTATCATGAAGGTCAGCTAAGTTCACTTACCTCCGAATTGCTTCCTTAGCAAGTTTCTTGCCCATTCTAACAACCAAAGCAGCGACCAACACTGCCACTCATCTTTGCCAATCGAGTTAGAAGTCCACGCGGTCTTGGTTTGCATGCCTCATAATTTTTCTTTTGCACCATTTGACTTTGTTCCTCAGTAATTATTGGACAATCTTGCAAATCTTCCTCTAGGTTTGCTCCAATCGAACTGTCTTTGTGCATAAGTGAATTCTCTGCTTCTGAATTTGATTCTCCACTTTCTTGCAGAGATTCACAATAGTTTGCCTCAAAAGTTAAATTTGGTGGAAGCTGGGGAATCTCTTGTAATTGACGGTAATTTAAAACTTCTGAATAAGTCAAACTATCACGCTCATTGAGGGATGTAGGAAGGCTAGTGATGTTGTTCTCCCGGAGACATGGATGTATCAAAGAGGGAAAACGGGAAAGATTCTCAAGAACATCTTTCATGCATAAATCACTTCGACGAAGGTATATATATTGTAACTTGGGAAGTTTGGCCTCTATGCATGGATCAGCTGAATCCTCCAACTTTGGAAACTCGACTAAATTTTTGCAACCCGCGAGTCCCAATATTCTAAGGTTTTGTAACTTGTAAATGTTAGATGGAAGACCTACCAAGTTTGAGCATCCATTTAAATACGCTATCTCCAAAGAGATAAGATTTCCTATCGATGCAGGAAGTTCCTTAATAGCGGTGTGCACTAAATTCAAAACTTCTAGGCCTTCAACTTTATGTGGAATATCAGGAAACATTTCAAAATTTTTGCAGCCCGCAAAACTGATAAATTCGAGATTTTTTGACTTGAGCTCCTTTGTTAAATTACGAAGTTTGAAGCAATCCAATATAATCAAATTCCGTAACTTGTCATGATTTGCAATCGACTCGTGTGCTCCTACCAAATTTATGCACCGCATAAATTTCAATTCCTCCAGATTTGGAGCAAATGAGATGTCAGGCACATGGACTAACGAGTTGCAAAAACTAAAATTAATGTGCTTCAATTGTCGGAATTCCTGCAAAAATAGCGAAATCGACTTGTCATTGAGAATTATTATAAACTAATTTTGTGAGAATTAAAAATTTATTGTGAAATTAGTAAACACTACAAACTTTCCCAGTTAATAAATCCATACATATATTGGGTAAGAGATTGAAAATTAGAGATGACAAATCAAAACGCCAATGAATACAGATCAAATGTAGGCTACGTGTCATGCTATTAGGCAATTAGAAAAGCCAAGAGAAGTGTCATGTGGGGACCATGTAAATGCCGGCCAAGTGACAAGATTAAGCCCTGTGGCATGCCATGTGCTAATTATAAAAGCCAAGTGAACATCACACGGCAAGCATCAAAGTGAACATTTTATATATAATCAGTTAATTTCAATAATATATATTTTATCGCGATGAACTTTCCCAAAAATTAAGGAACTTTCAGGTTTTTTTTTTTTTTTTTTGGTGAAGTCATGCAAAGTCAAAGAAACCAACTTTAAAATACATTATGATGAAAAAAAGAAATTAACATTCAATTCACAAATCTTGCTCTCCCTTTAGATTAAGAACTGGTGGTGACTACTGAATCCCTTATATCGGATAGTTTCTAATATATATTTTATTATATCTACTTAGAAATTCTGCATCTTAAGAACTAATTTAAGCTACTAACAATTTCTTGTTTTGCAATGCGATGCATTCAAACTTTCGACTTAGCTAATACAATTGATGCAGGACAAGTCCGGCCGTTTACCTATGTGCATTGGGCAAGGCAAAGCTCCATCACTTAATGACTACTTCGCCTCTAAGGTTAATTTGAGTAGAAGATGCTATGATTAGGATATTCGATTTGTCACATTTAAATCAAACGCTCGACCATTCAGCCAGATTCCTTCGGTGATTTTACTTTTATATACGGTATCAATGGGTTCGCTTATCATAATTTTTGTTTTCTTTATATGCTATCATTGTACAATTTTTCTTCAAAAAGAAAAGAAAAGAAAAGAAAAAACTTATATGTAAACAACCGACAAAGTCAGAGTGAAGTTACACAGCCTACATTTAGACATGCGAACTCCATCTATATTACAATATATAGCAAGAAATCCTACTTTTAAGGAATTTGAATCTTCCTTCTATCAATTATACTCAATTACATATTTTACAAACACTATTACTATGGATAGATACATGGAATAGGTTATTCTATTTTATCTCTCACATATTTTTAAATTTCATCATTTGGATTTCCTTTTATGCAATGACCTTCATGATTAATTTCCAAATCTTGAAATGTCTTTCTCTTCTACATATATTTATAAGAGTTCTTTGGGTCGTGTATTTATTTCTAATAAAATTGTTTTTATGCTTAATTTTTCAAATGCTAATTTTGCTGCACATAAAATATTTCTATGGGTAGTCAGGGTCATTTTGAAAGAAAATAGACAAGTAGTTTTCTAAAACATAGGAACACCGCTCCTTTTGGGTAAGAGTATACATAATACGCATATATACATGAAAATGAAGTGGATAATAAAAAGGTCTTCATACATAAATGTTCACCTCCAATGGTTTTGGCACTATTGTCATCCTGCTTTCGCTCAAATCAAGTCCCACTAATTTATTGGGACCAGAGGCAAATTCTGGAATCGAAGGAGCACCAGGCCATTCGAACCATCTTATCCCATTGGGTAGACATATAGGACCTTGGAAAGAAACATTGCGTAAAATGAGCAACCTCAAGCTTCTCATTTTTGTAAAAGCATCATGACTGACACTTATTTTTATCGGCTCAGGTGGGTTCAACACTATGGCTTTAACATCACAATCTCCCTGTATGTACAAGACTAGTTAGGTAATTTATATTCAAAAATTAGAGTTAAATATAAGAAGCAGATTTTAATCGTATTTACAAATCTTACCATGTCGCTTGATAGAACATGAACAACATCCTTATATAACCATAGTCTACTGCGTCTCCTGAGATCATCACATTTTTGCTTCACGATATCCATGCCCATTGACTGAATCAAGTCATGCATTTTTAGGGTTGCAGACTCAATTTTTATCAAACACCTCTCGGAGAGAACTTTTAATCCTATTGTTGCCTCAAAATCACACCTGTTGAGAACTTCATAAACGTGACAACTTCCCCACCCCTTAAAGAAGCAGGCAACGTGGAGAAAAATCTCTTTATGATCTTCCTCTAGTCCCATATAGCTTATTTTGAGCACATCATTAATGGTTTTGTTAGGAAACCTAGACAGCCTTCTTAGTGTACTAGCCCATTCAGCTTCTCCTCTATTGCATAAGAAGGAACCCAGAACCTCAAGTGCTAAAGGAAGGCCTTTAGCATGATCCAGAACACCATTCACTAGATCTGTCCTAATTTTTAATTTTTGGTGTGTTGGAAAAGCATAATTACTAAACAGCTCATGAGCTTTACCGTCATTCAATGTTGTAACTTCATACACATGATCTTGATCTATCTCATGAGTAGTAAGTAGATGGCTATCTCTTGTAGTAACAATGATCCTACTACCATCACCAAACCACTTGTCTTTTCCTGCTAAAGCACGTAATTGGTGCAAGTCATCCACATCATCAAGGACGACAAGAACTCTTTTGCGGCCAAGTCTTTGTTGTATTAAATTTTTACCTCCATCGACATTGGACACTTCTAAATGTTTTCCTGGTAATAATACATCGTTCAGTAACTTTTCTTGCAAAGCAACTAAATCCTTGTCATTTTTTGAATTTTCTCGAACATGTGCTAGAAAACTAGAACCTTCAAATAGTCTGAAAACATCATTATAAATGGCTTTAGCCAATGTGGTCTTTCCTATGCCTCCCTGTCCCCATAATCCCATCATGAGAACATCATCTGTAGACTCAAGATTTAACATCCCTCTCAGCTTAACCACTTGGGAATCTATCCCAACCGGATAATCGGCAACATGAAGAGGTGTTCTGCGTAACTGAGTTGAGATGGAGATTACAATTCCTTGTATAAGTTTTGACTCATCCCTAACAAAAAGAAAAAGGACAAAGAAGTTGTAGAATCGTTATAGCAATTGGAATAAGCAAATAACACGCAATCACCAGCCAACAACAACGGCAAATCAGAGCGTCACACTTTTAGATAATTACATCCAATACAAAATGTATTCCCACTAAGTCAAATTTGAACTCCAACGGCTCCACACCAATTCGAACATGTATCTATCTACTTAAGTGATTCATGTTCCTTAGATAGAGAGATGACGACTCACTTATTTTTCTTTTTTGACTATCATATGTGATTTATTTCTAAGTTTAGTCTGAAAGAGCCATTTAGGACTTTGAACGGTGGTTAAGAATCTGATTCCAAAACTAGTAAATTCCCTGAAGCACGATGTCATTGCTTGACATGGCCTACACATATTAATTATCCTGTATGAAAGATTGCGAAGTCTCTTGTTTCTTCCAAACGAATGGGTAAGTGCAATAATTAACATTTTGTCTCTTAACATTTTATTTTGATCAAATGAGTCAGTAAATTTTTCATCCAGAACTAGTAGGTAATTATTTGATATGACCAAAGATGGTAAGATAAGACACTCAAATTTTTATTAGTAATTACTACTAATTTCAAATGAAATTTATTAAATTCAACGCCATAAATTATGCAAATCAATTTGGTAAGTTAGTACGAAATGGGTAATCTGCAAATTATAAAAAGAAGTTGGTGATTTTATAAAACTACTGGTAAGTTACTAGCCAATTTATGTGAAAGAAAAGTCACCCATCCTTTTCTCACCGATAGTTTTGACACTTACTAATATTTATTAGAATTCACCGGCACGAAGAAAAACCTATGTTGGGGCATCGAAAGATAGAATTCTGCCTTTAGCTTGTGCTAAGCCCTGTTTCATTCAGGTAAGGTCTGGAGCTCTTTCTTTTGGATCCTTATTGCCCTCAAAGTGTAATAAAAAGTTCTTAATATTTTATCTGAGGGCTATTTGAGGTCTTCACGTCTCATTTTGGTCAATTGAGTTTTATAGATTTTCAATTTTGGGTAATTGAGTCCTAAACTTCTCACAAGTGGCATTTTGAGTTTGAAAAATAAGATGTGGCCATCCATCAAACAAACACATGGCTTTTTCAAAAATAAAAAATTGACAAAATAAAGTGACTTACCAATTTTTTTCAATTAAATTACCACCTAATTTTATTTAACACTTCTTGTTTGAATTAATTGCCAGGTTTATTTTTATTTTAATTATCAATGTTTCTTATCTTTTGCCAAATCTTATTTTTCTATCGTAATTAAACTTAGATTCACTAATTCTTTATGAAATTACTAACTTAACCTTAAGTGACTTAAGAATATTAAGGAATCATAACATGAAGCATCTATACATATATACTTACTTGTAAAGATTACTTATCTTACACAAAGTATGAACTCCACTCTACTTACCCATCGTTCAAATGCCACCCAGACAAGTTACTAGCGGCAAAAAGAGCTTCCTTCCATCTCGTCACTTTCTCTGAATTCTTCCCAAGCTTGGATTCATGCTTATTTAGAGCTCTTTGATAACTATGTCTTCCTTGTCTCACTTCTCTTGGGTCCACCTTATAAAACACTGGGAGAACAGTAAGGTTCTTTGGCTCCCTACACTCCATAATCTTCGCCACCTCTTCCAAGCACCACTTTGAAGAAGCATAGTCATCAGAGAAAATGATGATTGCGATGCACGATTCTTCGATGGCCTTCATAAGCGCTGGTGATATTTGGTCTCCCTTTTTCAGCTCCTCATTATCTCGGAAAGTGTGTATTCCTTTCTGGTTTAAAGCTTGGTAGAGATGGCCGACGAAGCTCTTACGCAAATCTGCCCCTCTAAAGCTTAGGAAGACGTCATAAGCCTTTTCGGTGTTTGAAGAAGAAGCCATTGGATGATGGAGTTTAACAGTTCACAACGACTATTAGCTGAAGATTTGAAACTGTGTTTCCAAGTAGCTTGTTCTCCACTTGATCTTCTTGTTGATTTATACTAGAGGATAGAGATGTGTGACTTTTTTTTGGGTAGGGCTAACAAAGAACAATACTATATCTATTGATAATATTAGAAATTTGGAATTAAGGAGAAATATCTAATAGGTGTGAACATATGGATTTATTTTCCCACAACACCGCAAATGATGACATTATTCGGATTGGCTGATTGACACAAAATTTATTTCGTTTGATGTTGGAGTTATTGTTAAACTATTCAGGAACTTGACCGGCCAAAAAGCCATATGGCCGACAAAGGTTTTGAATTGAATAGATCGCTATTCGCTACTGGTCCCCGATCTAGGTTATAGGCTCCCTAATAAATAAAACTTTGCTAGCTTCCTTGGAAAGGCATCCCCAGCTTCCGAGTAGTTGTTTTTCCTTTGCTAAATTATAGTTGAACGGACGATGACTCAAAAGATATATAATTATACGCACAATTAAGAATACCGGATAGAATAATATTGTATTTAGAATAGTACAACTTTGGAAAATCATGGTGCTTAAGCATGGACCAAGACATCTAATAGATATAAACATATGGACATTTTTTTACTTAAGACCACATGCCGAAGCATTATTCGGATTTTCTTATTGATTGAAACAAGTTTCTTTGTTTGATGTTAAATTTATTGTTAGATTATTGATGCACTTGACCGGTCAAAATAAGATAAACTTTAAATTAATTTACAAGCTTCGAGGAAAGGACTTTCATCTGTTGAGTCTTCATTTTTCTTTTTCTTACATGGAAAATGAAGTATTGCCTTTCATTAGGTTAGCTTTAGTCGTAGGCTCACTAGCAAGACAAACTTTGACGGCTTCCTAGTAATGGCATTCCCGAACCGTAATTAGTTAATTCCTCTTTGCTAATTTCTAATTTAACGCATACTCATAAGATACATAATTATACATGTAAAATTTAAATATATCATAGCTAAGTGCATGACAAATTTGTGCGTGATGATCAACTTACCTCCATATTGGTGGACCGACACGACTCAATTAATTAATTACTTGTCATCATAAAATGAAAGATGCTATGAAATATGTGGTGGCACCATGTGCACCAATATCGTAGGTTTGGCATTCAAAGATTTTGGGTATCGAACCCAATAATCTCTTTTTTAATAGAGAGCCACTTGTGTGTTGTCTTTCTAGCTTTTATTGTGAAGAATCTCTAAATATTATATTAAGTGCGTACACGTGATTCGGCTTGGATTTACTCCACCTCCAGGAACACGGTCGATGACACACCACTGGACCGACAAAATTTTGAGAAACAGTGGATCTAGAAAATCATGTGTAGACGGGCAAATGCATCATTATGTGGTGTTTTGGAGAACCCAACAGTCTCTCTGCTTGCGCATGCTAAGGAGTTCGGTTAATTATAAGCTCTCATCATGAGTGCCACGTACTTATACACTAGAGATATTTGCCACTAACAAAAAAAGCCTCGACACGGTAATTGGTAAATTTTAGCCATTGGTAAAACTGCCAAATAAAAGTCGGTAAAGAAAAAAATAATTTTTATTTTTTTTAATCTTAATAAAAGATGCAACAGAAAGGTCATTATAAAACAAATGATCGCCGAAAATTAACTCAAATGAGTGTTGGCAATGTAAAACTAGATGGTAATTTAATTGGTAAAAGTTGGTAATTACTCTAATTAAACTCGGTAATTTCTATAACGAATAAATGCACCAAAAGTCCTAAAATTTATCACAAAAATATAATAAAATCCTCAAACTTTAGATAGTGCAATTATGACCTAAATGAAGTGTTGTCTTTCATTAAGTTAGCTTTAGTCAACTCTCAAGATAGTGCAATCACTATTTTCTGCTATCTTCGACGGGCTGGCTTTCATCTATTTAGTCTTCGCTTTTCTTGTTATTACATGGAAACTGAAGTATTGTCTTTCATTAGGTTAGCTTTTGTCATAGGTTCACTAACTAGAAAAATTTTGATGGGTTCCTCGAGATGGCGTTACCAACAGAGAAGGTCTCACATAAACTCGATCTACGTGCATCAATATCATTTCGTATTCGTTACAAAACCAGTACCATGCACAAGAAGTGAATGATTCATTCCGGTTATTTTCAAAACAAAAATGAAAACTATTAACACCACATTGATCTCTTACAAATCATTTTTGTAATTATTTTGATAAGAAAATACATGTATGACAACATTGGTAAATTTATGTGTTAAGTTTTTAGTATTTAGTGTTTGTGAGTGATTTGCAATCTTTAGAAAAGAAGCAGAAAAAATATTGTATATTTTCAACCAATCAAATTGTGGTTCAAGTCTGACCCCTGAAAAAAAGAAACAAAAAAATAGATTCTGGGTTCAAGTCTCGTGCAATTTTAGGCTTTGTGCACATTACAAATACACGATATGAGAAAATTTCTTATTTGGTAAAAGAATCTCATTAGAGGTGTCCCTATTTGTGGTGTAAAGGAAATTTCTTTATCACATAACTCAAATCTTTAGGAGATTGAAATTTCAAATAACAAAAATACTGTGGACTCATATAGAAAAGGGTACAATCAAATTGTTGATCGTACATTATTTCTTATGCTGAAACATGTGGATCAACCTGGTTGACAAATTATAGTTTTTACCCCCATTTACATTTAAATTCTTTATTCTCAATCACAGAAAAGAAATGGGTAAAGAGATGAATGAGACTTATATTGATAACTTATAATGGATATGTTGTATGAACTAATTTTAATAAATGAGTCGGCAACAGCTCATCCACAGTTGTTCGTTTTTATGAGAAAATGCTAGATGCGTTCAAACCATCACGCAATTAGCCACCAAACTAATTATTCAATATCAAGTACTAAGAACTTTTGACTTTTTTTTTTTTTTAAAGAAAAATATTATGATGGAGCAGATTGGTTGAATGGATCAATCATGTGGTGTTTTGGGAGCACCTAACAATCTCTCTGTCTCCCTATGCATTTCCCTATTGCAATTATTCTATCGGTTCAATATGGTTCAGGAGTTAGTTGAATTTGAAGATCTCGTTACGTTGCTGCCTGACATACACTTTGGAGATATATGTCGCTAACGAAACTTGTAGGATCATCGACACAATAGTTGGTAAACTTGAGCAGTTGGTGAGAAGCAGTTACCAAAAGTCCAGCGTTGAGGCTACTATTTGCACCTGATAACTTTGAAAATATTAACTGAAAAATATGTGTAGTAAACTAAATCTGAATCTTAGAAGTTGAAGAGATTCGTATGTAGTTTACTATGTTTAATGGATTAAATTCTTTGCAGTTGATGCACTAAACTCACTCAATAATTTTCTAGATAGATAACATACCACTACTTTTAATGCATACGATCAGTCATTTGGAGAATTGGACGGTAATAATAGCATTTCCTTAAATTCGATCCGCTAAATTTCAATTCTTGAAAAGATGGATCTTGCATGAGACCCACCTTATCTAATGTGTATGATTACAATCATCTGTGATAAAACAGATTGATAGAATAAACTTTTGAAATGAGGGAATAATCATAATGGTGCGAGTGGATCAAATTTCAGCGGTCTTACCCATCCCTCGGTTGTAAATAGATGATAATCAATTCTTGGATTGCTGGCAAAGAATAAATTCCAATTTGAATCCCATGATCTTATTATAGGGGTAAGAGGAATTTGTTGAGCAAGTATCACAGACATTGAACTGAATCCGTGGAACATTATAAATTTCTTGTAAACAAATTCAAGTCGAATTTGAATTTTTTATTGTCTTAATTTTTTGTTTTTGGGGCTTTGATACTCAACTTCCTCCTGTCGTTATCCGACTATAATTCGTTTTCGATAAATTGAGTTAAGTTGAGCTGAGATTGTGTAACGTTTAGTTGATGACGACCACTGATCCCGGAGAGAGCGAGAAGCAGTAAAGTTTAGTATTTTGTCTTTTTTGAAAGACAGAAGGCCTTCGCCCATGAACAATGATTTGCGGTCGAAACACGAAATATTTGCAAATTTGACATTGAAGACAGCGAAATGGCTACAGAAAAAATAAAAATAAATAAACAGTGGAAGTTTAAAGTTTAAAGTTAAACACAAGGGAGTGTCTCAACTCTGGATTTCTGGCAGAGTTAACGTAATTTATTCGGGATGATTTAGAGAGTTTTAACTTAATACACTCTGAGCGGTGGGTCCGACCCATCAGCCCCTAACATTTTCTTAATGAGCTAAATGTCAACTTGTGCCCTTACATGGGCTACTTACCCCTTGTTTGTTCCTTCCTTACACGCGGTTGAGACTCTATAAATACCCTATCGTATTCATTCAATAAATATGAGATAACCTCTCTATTGGTTTTTTTTTTTTTTTTTTAATTCCATTAAAGTTGTCTTTATATGTGGTTTGTGAGTGGTTTATATTTTCTTTGTAACATAACTCTCGGAGAATGAAACACCAAATAAGAAAAGTACTATGGGCTCATACAGAAAATGGTACAATTAATTTGTTAACCATACATAATGTCTTGTGCTGAATTATGTGGATCGACATTGTTGACAATCTATAGTTTTCACTCTCGTAAATATTTAAACTTTTCATTCTCAATCATTAAAGAAAAAAGGTAATGGGTAAAAAGATGAATCAGACTTACTTAAATTGACACAAATTCATATATATATATATATTTAAATGGATATGCTGTTTCAACCAATTTATTAAATAAATGAACCAGCAACAGCACATCCACAATAGTTTGTTTTTATGAGAAATTGTTAGATGCTTTCAAAGCAGCATGCAATCAGCTACCCAACTAACTATTCAATACCAAGTGCTATGAACTGGTTGAATAAATTATTGTGCGATGTTTTGGGAGCACCTAAAAATCCCACAGTTTGTATGTATCTCCCTATTGCAATTATTCCATTGCTTCAATATGGCTTAAGAGTTTGATCAATTTTAAGCTCTCATTGATAGTGCGACGATACTATTTTTTAGAGATATATGCAACTAACAAGACAAGTTGAATCATCGACACAATAGTCAGTAAATTTGAGCCGTAAGTTAAAAAGGCAAATAAAATTAGTAACGGTAAAATAAGTATTTAATTAAAGATATAACAAGTAGGTAACTAACAAAATAAATGAACGTCTGAAACTAACTCAAATAAAAATTGGTAATGCAACACTAGCCAAGTAACCTAATCGGTGAAAAATTGAGAATCACTCTAATTGAGATTGACAACTTCTAAAATGAATAGTGTACCAAAAATTCTAAAACTTGTCAAGAAAATTCAATGGAGTTCTGAAATTTTAGGTAGTGCTATCAAGTCTTAAAATTTTTCAAATTGATGTAATTAATTTTTTTCTTTTGTTAACTCCATCCATCCGTTTGACTAATAAAAAATGTTGGTGTAGCTTTTTTTTATATAAATTAAATGAATGAGGCAACAACAACTCATCCACGATTGTTTGTTTTGTGAATAATTTTTTATGCTGTCTAAACATGATGTCGTCAACCACCAAACTAGTCTTTCAATATTACATGAACTTTGGACTTTCCTCTAAAGAAAAATATTATGATGAAACAGACTGGCTGAATAGATTACTATGCGATGTTTTGGGAGTGCCTAACAATTTCACTTTTGGCAGATGTATTTCCCTGTTGCAATTATTCCATTGCTTCAATATGGCTCAGGAGTTTGATCAATTTTAAGCTCTCATTGATAGTGCAACTTGACTATTTTTAAAGAGATATGCAACTAACAAAAAATGTTCAATCATCAACACAAGAGTCAGAAAATTTGCGCCGTTAGTGAAAAAGGCAAATAAAAATTATTAAACAGTAAAATATGATTTTTTTTTATAGGAGATTACCTAATTGGTAAAAGTATTAAACAGTAAAATAGCTTTCAATTACTACTTGTACATGTATTTCCCTGTTGCAATTATTCCAGTGCTTCAATATGGCCGAGGAGTTCGATCAATTTTATACTCTCGTTCTTAGTGCCACTTGACTATATGTAACTAACAAGAAATATTAAATCTTTGACAAGATAGTTGATAAGCTTGAGCCTTTAAAGAAAAAGTCAAATAAAAATTAGTAAACAATAAAATAGGTCTTTTTTATTATTATTGGAGATATAACAAGTACGCAATTAACAAAACAATTGGACTTCGAAAAGTATATAACAAGTAGGTAATTAACAAAACAAATGGATTTCGGAAAGTAACACAAAGAAAAGTGGGAAATGCAAAACTAGCCTGTTAACCAATCCGTCAAAAATTGATAATCACTTTAATTGGGATTGATAACTTCTAATATGAATAAGTGCACCAAAAGTCCTAGAGTTTGTCAAGAATATGTAATAGAGTCTTGAAAATTTTGGATAGTGTAATAAAGTCCTAAAACTTATTATATTGACAAAATCAATGATCTCTATTAATTCTTAAGATCATAAAATGTTGGCGCAGCCTTTTTTTTTTTTTTTAAATTGAATGAGTCAGCAATAGCTCATCCACAACTGATTGTTTTTGTAAAAAAAAAATGTTAGATGCTTTCAAAGCAACGTGTCATCAACCCCCAAACTGATCTTTCAATATCACATGAACTTTGACTTTCCTCTAAAGGAAAATATAATGATGAAGTAGACAAGTTGAATAAATTTTTATGTGATGTTTAGGGAGCACCTAACAATCCGACCGGTTGCACATTTATTTCCCTGTTGCAATTATTCCAGTGCTTCAATATGGCCGAGGAGTTCGATCAATTTTATACCCTCATTCTTAGTGCCACTTGACTATATGTAACTAACAAGAAATATTAAATCTTTGACAAAATAGTTGATAAGCTTGAGCCTTTAAAGAAAAAGTCAAATAAAAATTAGTAAACAATAAAATAGGTCTTTTTTTATTATTATTGGAGATATAACAAGTACGCAATTAACAAAACAATTGGACTTCGAAAAGTATATAACAAGTAGGTAATTACCAAAACAAATGGATTTCGGAAACTAACACAAAGAAAAATGGGTAATGCAAAACTAGCCTGTTAACCAATCCGTCAAAAATTGATAATCACTTTAATTGGGATTGATAACTTCTAATATGAATAAGTGCACCAAAAGTCCTAGAGTTTGTCAAGAATATGTAATAGAGTCTTGAAAATTTTGGATAGTGCAATAAAGTCCTAAAACTTATTAAATTGACAAAATCAATGATCTCTATTAATTCTTAAGATCATAAAATGTTGGCGCAGCCTTTTTTTTTTTTTTTTTTTTTTTTTTTTAATTGAATGAGTCAGCAATAGCTCATCCACAACTGATTGTTTTTGTAAAAAAAAAAATTTTAGATGCTTTCAAAGCAACGTGTCATCAACCCCCAAACTGATCTTTCAATATCACATGAACTTTGACTTTCCCCTAAAGGAAAATATAATGATGAAGTAAACAAGTTGAATAAATTTTTATGTGATGTTTAGGGAGCACCTAACTATCCGACTGGTTGCACATTTATTTCCCTGTTGCAATTATTCCAGTGCTTCAATATGGCCGAGGAGTTCGATCAATTTTATACTCTCGTTCTTAGTGCCACTTGACTATATGTAACTAAAAAGAAATATTAAATCTTTGACAAGATAGTTGATAAGCTTGAGCCTTTAAAGAAAAGTCAAATAAAAATTAGTAAACAATAAAATAGGTCTTTTTTATTATTATTGGAGATATAACAAGTACACAATTAACAAAACAATTGGACTTCGAAAAGTATATAACAAGTAGGTAATTAACAAAACAAATGGATTTCGGAAAGTAACACAAAGAAAAGTGGGTAATGCAAAACTAGCCTGTTAACCAATCCGTCAAAAATTGATCATCACTTTAATTGGGATTGATAACTTCTAATATGAATAAGTGCACCAAAAGTCCTAGAGTTTGTCAAGAATATTTAATAGAGTCTTGAAAATTTTGGATAGTGTAATAAATTCGTGAACCTTATTAAATTGACAAAATCAATGATCTCTATTAATTCTTAAGATCATAAAATGTTGGCGCAGCCTTTTTTCTTCAAAGAAAATTGAATGAGTCAGCAATAGCTCATGCACAACTAATTGCTTTTGTAAAAAAAAAATGTTAGATGCTTTCAAAGCAACGTGTCATCAACCCCCAAACTGATCTTTCAATATCACATGAACTTTGACTTTCCTCTAAAGGAAAATATAATGATGAAATAGACAAGTTGAATAAATTTTTATGTGATGTTTAGGGAGAACCTAACAATCCGACCGGTTGCACATTTATTTCCCTGTTACAATTATTCCAGTGCTTCAATATGGCCGAGGAGTTCGATCAATTTTATACTCTTGTTCTTAGTGCCACTTGACTATATGTAACTAACAAGAAATATTAAATCTTTCACCAGATAGTTGATAAGCTTGAGCCTTTAAAGAAAAAGTCAAATAAATATTAGTAAGCAATAAAATAGGTCTTTTTTATTTTTATTGGAGATATAACAAGTACGCAATTAACAAAACAATTGGAGTTCGAAAAGTATATAACAAGTAGGTAATTAACAAAACAAATGGATTTCGGAAAGTAACACAAAGAAAAGTGGGTAATGCAAAACTAGCCTGTTAACCAATCCGTCAAAAATTGATAATCACTTTAATTGGGATTGATAACTTCTAATATGAATAAGTGCACCAAAAGTCCTAGAGTTTGTCAAGAATATGTAATAGAGTCTTGAAAATTTTGGATAGTGTAATAAAGTCCTAAAACTTATTAAATTGACAAAATCAATGATCTCTATTAATTCTTAAGATCATAAAATGTTTGCGTAGCCTTTTTTTTTTTTTTTTCAAATTGAATGAGTCAGCAATAGCTCATCCACAACTGATTGTTTTTGTAAAAAAAAAAAATTTTAGATGCTTTCAAAGCAACGTGTCATCAACCCCCAAACTGATCTTTCAATATCACATGAACTTTGACTTTCCTCTAAAGGAAAATATAATGATGAAGTAGACAAGTTGAATAAATTTTATGTGATGTTTAGGGTGCACCTAGCAATCCAACTGGTTGCACATTTATTTCCCCATTGCAATTATTCCAGTGCTTCAATATGGCCTAGGAGTTCGATCTATTTTAAACTCTCGTTGTTAGTGCCACTTGACTATATGTAACTAACAAGAAATATTAAATCATTGACAAGATAGTTGATAAGCTTGAGCCTTTAAAGAAAAAGTCAAATAAATATTAGTAAGCAATAAAATAGGTCTTTTTTATTTTTATTGGAGATATAACAAGTACGCAATTAACAAAACAATTGGAGTTCGAAAAGTATATAACAAGTAGGTAATTAACAAAACAAATGGATTTCGGAAACTAACACAAAGAAAAGTGGGTAATGCAAAACTAGCATGTTAACCAATCCGTCAAAAATTGATAATCACTTTAATTGGGATTGATAACTTCTAATATGAATAAGTGCACCAAAAGTCCTAGAGTTTGTCAAGAATATGTAATAGAGCCTTGAAAATTTTGGATAGTGTAATAAAGTCCTAAAACTTATTAAATTTACAAAATCAATGATCTCTATTAATTCTTAAGATCATAAAATGTTGGTGCAGCCTGTTTTTCTAAATTGAATGAGTCAGCAATAACTCATCCACAACTGATTGTTTTTGTAAAAAAAAAAAAAAATGTTAGATGCTTTCAAAGCAACGTGTCATCAACCCCCAAACTGATCTTTCAATATCACATGAACTTTGACTTTCCTCTGAAGGAAAATATAATGATGAAGTAGACAAGTTGAATAAATTTTATGTGATGTTTGGGAGCACCTAACAATCCTGCAGTGTGCACATTTATTTCCCTATTGCAATTATTCCATTGCTTCAATATGGCTTAGGAGTTTGGATCAATTTTATAGTCTCATTCTTAGTGCCACTTGACTATATTTAACTAACAAGAAATATTAAATCTTTGACAAAATACTTGATAAGTTGAATTAAAGAAAAAGTCAAATAAAAATTATTAAACAATAAAATAGGTCTTTTTAAATTAAGATATAACAAGTACGCAATTAAAAAACAATTTAATTAAAAGTATATAACAAGTAGGTAATTAACAAAATAAATGAATGTCTGAAACTAACTCAAAGAAAATTGAGTAATGCAAACTAGCACAGTTAACCAATCGGTCAAAAATTGAGAATCACTTTAATTGGATTGATAACTTCTAAATATGAATAAGTGTACCAAAAGTCCTAAAAGTTTGTCAAGAATATTTAATAGAGTCTTGAAAATTTTGGATAGTGTAATCAAGTCTTAAAACCTTATTCAAATTGACAAAATTTTTGATCTCCATCCATTCCAAGATCATAAAAATGTTGGTGTAGCTTTTTTTTTTCAAAGAAAATGAATGAGGCAACAATAGCTCATGCACAACTAATTGCTTTTGTAAAAAAAAAAAATGTTAGATGCTTTCAAAGCAATGATGTCATCAACCCCCAAACTAGTCTTTCAATATTACATGAACTTTGACTTTCCTCTAAAGAAAAAAATAATGATGAAATAGACAAGTTGAATAAATTTTTATGTGATGTTTGGGAGCACCTAACAATTTCACTGTTTGCACATTTATTTCCCTATTGCAATTATTACATTGCTTCAATATGGCTCAGGAGTTGATCAATTTTTAACTCTTGTTCTTAGTGCAACTTGACTATTTTTAAAGAGATGTATTTAACTAACAAGAAATATTAAATCTTTGACAAAATCTTGAAAAGCTTGAGCCTTTAAAGAAAAAGTCAAATAAAAATTATTAAACAGTAAAATAGGTCTTTTTTATTTTTATTGGAGATATAAGAAGTAGGTAATTAATAAAACAAATGAACTTCGAAAAGTAAAACAAGTAGGTAATTAACAAAACAAACGATACTAATACAAAGAAAATGGGTAATCAAAACTAGCCTGTTAACCAATTGGTTAAAAATTGATAATCACTCTAGTTAAGATTGATAATTTCTAAAAGGAATAAGTGCACCAAAAGTTTAAGAACTACTTAAGAAAATACAATGGAGTCCTGAAATATTTAAATAATGCAATCAAGCTCAAAATTTGTCAAATTGATGCAATCAATTCCCTCTATTAATTCTGTCCATTTGACTAACAAAAAACAAAAAAATATTGATATGGCTTTTTTATTAAATAAATGAGGTAGCAATAGCTCATCCACGACTATTTGTTTTTACTAGAAAATGTTAGATGCCTTCAAAGCATAATGTCATCAACCACCAAACTAATCTTTCAATATCACATGAACTTTGACTTTCCTCTAAAGAAAAATATTATGATGAAGTAGACAGGTTGAATAAATTATTATGTGATGTTTAGGGAGCACCTAACAATCCGACTACTTGTACATGTATTTCCCTATTGCAATTATTCCACTGCTTCAATATGGCTTAGGAGTTTGATCAATTTTAAGCTATCGTTCTTAGTGCCACTTGACTATATGTAACTAACAAGAAATATTGAATCTTTAACAAGATAGTTGATAAGTTTGAGCTGTTAACGAAAAAGTCAAATAAAAATTAGTAAACAATAAAGTAGGTCTTTTTTATTACCATTATTGGAGATATAACAAGTGGGCAATTAACAAAACAAATGAACTTCGGAAACTATATAACAAGTAGGTAATTATCAAAATAGATGGATTTCGGAAACTAACTCAAATAAAAGTGGGTAATGCAAAACTAGCCCGTTAACCAATCGGTGAAAAATTGATAATCACTTTAATTGGGATTGATAACTTCTAAAATGAATAAGTGCACCAAAAGTCCTAGACTTTGTCAAGAAAATGTAATGGAGTCCTGAAAATTTTGGATAGTGTAATAAAGTCCTAAAACTTATTAAATTGATAAAATAAAGGATCTCTATTAATTCTGAAGAACAGAAAATGTTGGTGTAGCCTTTTTTGTTTTAATTGAATGAGGGGACAATAGCTCATCCACATTTGATTGTTTTTGTCAAAAAATGTTAGATGCTTTCACAGCACCGTGTCATCAACCACCAAACTAATCTTTCAATATCACATGAACTTTGACTTTCCCCTAAAGAAAATATTATGATGAAGTAGACAAGTTGAATAAATTTTTTATTTGATGTTTAGGAGCACCTAACAATCTGACAGTGGTACATTTATTTCCCTGTTGCAATTATTCCATTGCTTCAATATGGCTTAGGAGTTTGATCAATCTTAAGCTCTCGTTCTTAGTGCCACTTGACTATATGTAACTAACATGAAATATTAAATCATTGACAAGATAGTTGATTAGCTTGAGCTGTTAAAGAAAAAGTCAAATAAAAATTAGTAAACAATAAAATAGGTCTTTTTCTTTTTTAATTATGGGAGATATAACAAGGAGGCAATTAACAAAACAAATGGACTTCGGAAACTCTATAACAAGTAGGTAATTAACAAAACAGATGGATTTCGGAAACTAACTCAAATAAAAGTGGGTAATGCAAAACTAGCCTGTTATCTAATCGGTGAAAAATTGATAATCACTTTAATTGGGATTGATAACTTATAAAATGAATAAGTGCACCAAAAGTCCTAGAGTTTGTAAAGAAAATGTAATGGAGTCCTGAAAATTTTGGATAGTGTAATTAAGTCCTAAAACTTATTAAATTGATAAAATCAATGATTTCTATTAATTCTGAAGAATATAAAATGTTGGTGTAGCCTTTTATTTTTTTTTTTTTTTTTAAATGAATGAGGCAGCAATAGCTCATTCACATCTGATTGTTTTTGTAAAAAAAATGTTAGATGTTTTCAAAGCACCGTGTCATCAACCCCCAAACTAATCTTTCAATATCACATGAACTTTGACTTTCCTCTAAATGAAAATATAATGATGAAGTAGACAAGTGGAATAAATTTTTATGTGATGTTTAGGGAGCACCTAACAATCCGACCGGTCGTACATTTATTTCCCTGTTGCAATTATTCCAGTTCTTCAATATGGCCTAGGAGTTCGATCAATTTTAAACTCTCGTTCTTAGTGCCACTTGACCATATGGAACTAACAAGAAATATTAAATCATTGAAAAGATAGTTGATAAGCTTGAGCCTTTAAAGAAAAAGTCAAATAAAAATTAGTAAACAGTAAAATAGGTCTTTTTTATGATTATTGGAGATATAACAAGTAGGCAATTAACTAAACAAATGAACTTCGGAAACAATATAACAAGTAGGTAATTAACAAAACAAATGGATTTCGGAAACTAACTCAAATAAAAGTGGGTAATGCAAAACTAGCCTGTTAACCAATCGGTGAAAAATTGATAATCACTTTAATTGGAATTGATAACATCTAAAATGAATAAGTGCACCAAAATTCCTAGAGTTTGTCAAGAAAATGTAATGGTGTCCTGAAAATTTTGGATACTATAATTAAGTCATAAAACTTATTAAATTGATAAAATCAATGATCTCTATTAATTCTGAAGAATAGAAAATGTTGGTGTAGCCTTTTTAAAAAAAAAAATTGAATGAGGCAGCAATAGCTCATCCACAATTGATTGTTTTTGTGAAAAAAAAAATGTTAGATGCTTTCAAAGCACCGTGTCATCAACCCCCAAACTAATCTTTCAATATCACATGAACTTTGACTTTCCTCTAAAGAAAAATATAATGATGAAGTAGACAAGTTGAATAAATTTTATGTGATGTTTAGGAGCACCTAACAATCCGACTACTTGTACATTTATTTCCCTATTGCAATTATTCCATTGCTTCAATATGGCTAGGAGTTCGATCAATTTTAAACTCTCGTTCTTAGTGCCACTTGACTATATGAAACTAACAAGAAATATTAAATCATTGACAAGATAGTTGATAAGCTTGAGCCGTTAAAGAAAAAGTCAAATAAAAATTAGTAAACAATAAAATAGGTCTTTTTTTTATTATTATTGGAGATATAACAAGTGGGCAATTAACAAAACAAATGAACTTCGGAAACTATATAACAAGTAGGTAATTAAGAAAACAAATGGATTTCGGAAACTAACTCAAATAAAAGTGTGTAATGCAAAACTAGCCTTATAACAAATCTGTGAAAAATTGATAATCACTTTAATTGGGATTGATAACTTCTAAAATGAATAAGTTCACCAAAAGTCCTAGAGTTTGTCAAGAAAATGTAATGGAGTCCTGATTTTTTTTTTTTTTTTTTTTTGTAATTTTGGATAGTGTAATTAAGTCCTAAAACTTATTAAATTGATAAAATCAATGATCTCTATTATTTTGAAGAATATAAAATGTTGGTGTGGCCTTTTAAAAAAAAAAATGAATGAGGCAGCAACAACTCATCCACAACTGATTGTTTTTGTAAAAAAATGTTAGATGCTTTTAGAGCACCGTGTCATCAACTCCCAAACTAATCTTTCAATATCACATGAACTTTGACTTTCCTCTAAACAAAAATATAATGATGAAGTAGACAAGTTGAATAAAATTTTATGTGATGTTTAGGGAGCACATAACAATCCCACTGGTCGTACATTTATTTCCCTATTGCAATTATTCTAGTGCTTCAATATGGCCTAGGAGTTCGATTAATTTTAAACACTCGTTCTTAGTGTCACATGACTATATGAAACTAACAAGAAATATTAAATCATTGACAAGATAGTTGATAAGCTTGAGCCATTAAAGAAAAAGTCAAATAAAAATTAGCAAACCATAAAATAGGTCTTTTTTATTCTTATTGAAGATATAACAAGTAGGCAATTAACAAAACAAATGAACTTCGGAAACTATATAAAAGTAGATAATTAACAAAATAAATGGATTTCGGAAACTAACTCAAATAAAAGTGGGTAATGCAAAACTAGCCTTATAAAAATCGGTGAAAATTTGATAATCACTTTAATTGGGATTGATAACTTCTAAAATGAATAAGTTCACCAAAATTCCTAGAGTTTGTCAAGAAAATGTAATGGTGTCCTGAAAAATTTGGATAATATAATTATGTCCTAAAACTTATTAAATTGATAAAATCAATGATCTCTATTAATTTTGAAGAACAGAAAATGTTGGTGGTATCCTTTTTTTTTTTTTTTAAATTGAATGAGGCAGCAATAGCTCATCCACAACTGATTGTTTTTGTAAAAAAATGTTAGATGCTTTCAAAGCACCATATCATCAACCCTCAAACTAATCTTTCAATATCACATGAACATTAAATTTCCTCTAAAGAAAAATATTATAATGAAGTAGACAGGTCGAATAAATTTTTATGTGAGGTTTGGGGAGCACCTAACAATCCGACTGCTTGTACATGTATTTCCCAATCGCAACTATTCCAGTGTTTCAATATGGCCTCGGAGTTTGATCAATTTTAAACTCTCGTTCTTAGTGCCACTTGACTATATGTAACTAACAAGAAATATTAAATCATTGACAAGATAGTTGATAAGCTTGAGCCTTGATAGAAAAGGTCAAATAAAAATCAGTATTCAATAAAATAGGTCTTTTTCATTATTATTGGAGATATAACAAGTACGCAATTAACACAAAAATAAATAAACTTCGGAAACTATATAACAAGTAGGTAATTAACAAAACAAACGGATTTCGGAAACTAACTCAAATAAAAATTGGTAATGCAAAATTAGCCTGTTATCGAATCGGTGAAAAATTGATAATCACTTTAATTGGGAAAGTCCTAAAACTTATTAAATTGATAAAAAATGATCTCAATTAATTGAAGAATGAAGCCCTTTTTAGGATTTTTTTTTTTAAAAAAAAATTGAATGAGGCAGCAACAGCTCATCCACAACTATTGTTTTGTAAAAAAATGTTAGATGCTTTCAAAGCAGGACCGTGTCATCAACCACCAAACTAATCCTTCAATATCACATGAACTTTGACTTTCCTCTAAAGAAAATATAATGATGAAGTAGACAGTTGAACAAATTTTTATGTGATGTTTAGGGAGCACCTAACAATCCGACTGCTTGTACATGTATTTCCCTATTGCAATTATTCCAGTGCTTCAATATGGCCTCGGAGTTTGATCAATTTTAAACTCTCGTTCTTAGTGCCACTTGACTATATGTAACTAACAAGAAATATTAAATCATTGACAAGATAGTTGATAAGCTTGAGCCGTTAAAGAAAAAGTCAAAAAAAATTAGTAAACTATAAAATAGGTCTTTTTTATTATTATTGGAGATATAACAAGTAGGAAATTAACAAAACAAATGAACTTCGAAACAATATAAACTAACAAAACATATAATAAAGAACAGAAAATGTAACCGATCGTTGAAAAATTGATAATCACTTTAATTAGGATTGACAACTTCTAACATGAATAAGTTCACCAAAAGTCCTAGAGTTTGTTTGCAATGGTGTCCTGAAATGATAGTGCAGCTAAAAATCAAATTGCTCATCTCACAACTGATTGTTTTTGTAAAAACATGTTAGATGCTTTCACAGCACCGTGTCATCAACCACCAAACTAATCTTTCAATATCACATGAACTTTGACTTTCCTCTAAAGAAAAATATTATGATGAAGTAGACAAGTTGAATAAATTATTATGTGATGTTTAGGGAGCACCTAACAATCCAACTGTTTCATACATTTATTTCCCTGTTGCAATTATTCCAGTGCTTCAATATGGCCTAGGAGTTCGATCAATTTTAAACTCTCGTTCTTAGTGCCACTTGACTATATGGAACTAACAAGAAATATTAAATCATTGACAAGATGGTTGATAAGCTTGAGCCTTTAAAGAAAAAGTCAATAAAAATTAGTAAACATAAAATAGGTCTTTTTTTTTTATTATTGGAGATATAACAAGTAGGAAATTAACAAAACAAATGAACTTCGGAAACTATATAACAAGTAGGTAATTAACTAAACAGGTGGATTTCGGAAACTAACTCAAATAAAAGTGGGTAATGCAAAACTAGCCTGTTAACCAATCGGTGAAAAATTGATAATCTCTTTAATTGGGATTAATAACTTCTAAAATGAATAAGTGCACCAAAAGTTCTAGAGTTTGTCATGAAAATGTAATGGTGTCCTGAAAATTTTGGATAGTATAATTAAGTCCTAAAACTTATTAAATTGATAAAATCAATGATCTCTATTAATTCTAAAGAACAGAAAATGTTGGTGTAGCCTTTTTTTTTTTTAATTGAATGTGGCAGCAATAGCTCATCCACAACTTATTGTTTTTGTGAAAAAATGTTAGATTCATTCAAAGCACCGTGTCATCAACCCCCAAACTAATCTTTCAATATCACATGAACTTTGACTTTCCTCTAAAGAAAAATATTATGATGAAGTAGACAGGTTGAATAAATTTTTATCTGATGTTTAGGGAGCACCTAACAATCCGACTGCTTGTACATGTATTTCCCTATTGTAATTATTCCAGTGCTTCAATATGGCCTAGGAGTTTGATGAATTTTAAATTCTCGTTCTTAGTGCCACTTGACTATATGTAACTAACAAGAAATATTAAATCATTGACAAGATAGTTGATAAGCTTGAGCCGTTAAAGAAAAAGTCAAATAAAAATTAGTAACCAATAAAATAGGTCTTTTTTATTATTATTGGAGATATAACAAGAAGGAAATTAACAAAAAAAAATGAACTTCGGAAACTATATAACAAGTAGGTAATTAACAAAACAAATGGATTTGGAAACTAACTCAAATAAAAGTGGGTAATGCAAAAACTAGCCTGTTAACCAATCGTTGAAAAATTGATCATCACTTTACTTGGATTGATAACTTCTAAAATGAATAAGTGCACCAAAAGTCCTAGAGTTTGTCAAGAAAATGTAATGGTGTCCTGAAAATTTTGGATATTGTAATTAAGTCCTAAAATTATTAAATTGATAAAATCAATGAACTCTATTAATTTTGAAGAACATAAAATGTTGGTGTAGGCTTTTTTTTTTTATATAAATTGAATGAGGCAGCAATAGCTCATCCACAAATGATTGTTTTTGTAAAAAAAATGTTAGATGATTTCAAAGCACCGTTTCATCAACCCCTAAACTAATCTTTCAATATCAAATGAACTTTTGACTTTCCTCTAAAGGCAAATATAATGATGAAGTAGACAAGTTGAATAAAATGTTGGTGTAGCCTCTTTTTTTTTTTTTTTAAATTGAATGAGGCAGCAACAGCTCATCCACAACTAATTGTTTTTGTAAAAAAATGTTAGATGCTTTCAAAGCACCATGTCATCAACCATCAAACTAATTTTTCAATAGCACATGAACTTTTGACTTTCCCCTAAATTAAAAACATATGATGAAGTAAAATTAGCAGCCTGTGATGTTTAGAGAGCACCTAACATTCTCACTATTTGCGCATGCATTTCCCTACAACAATTAATTATTCTGTTGCTTCAATATGGCTTAGGAGTTTTGTCAATTTTAAGCTCTTGTTGATAGTGCCATTTGACTATTTTTTAGAGATATATGCAACTAACAAGAAATGTTGAATCATCGACACAATAATTAGTAAATTTGAGCCGTTGGTTAAAAAAAAAAAATAAAATTTAGCAAATGGTAAAATAAGTTTTTTTTGTATTAGAAATACAACAAGTAGGTAATTAACAAAACAAATAACGTCGGAAATTAACTCAAATAAAAGTTAATAATGGAAAATTGGCCCACTATAATCTCTTTAATTGAGATTGATAACTTCTAAAAGGGGTACATGCACCAAAAGTCCTAAACCTTATCAGGAAAATGCACTGGATTCTTGAAAATTTTAGATACTGCAATAAAGTCGACTTGTTAAGTTGATGCAATTAGTTCTCTCTATTAACTCCATGCATCTAACTAACGAAAAATGTTGGTGTAGGGCTTTTTATTAAATAACCGAGGTAGCAACAGCTCATCCACAACTATTTGTTTTTGTGAGAAAATGTTGGATGCTCTCAAAGCTTCATGTCATCGACCACCCAACTAATTTGGCAATATCACATGGACTTTTTGACTTTCCTCTGAAAAAAAAATATTATGATGAAGCAGACCGGTTCAATGGACCATCATGTGATGTTTTGGGAGCACCCAACAATCTCTCTCTTTGCGCATGCATTTCCCTAGCGCAATTATTATGTCGCTTTAATATGGCTAAGAATAGGGCCATCAAATGGGTGGGTCAACTTCGTGTTTGGGTCAATTTGAGAATGATCCGATCCATATTAACCCATTTAACCTATTTTGACCATTTTCATGCAATGTAAATTTGATGACCCATATGCATACCCGACTCAACACATATTATCGAAGCACATTAGTATTTAATTCAATTTAGGTTAATTCACTCCCATCCATTTAATTCACTTTAAGCTCTTCACATATATGTTACTTGAATAAAAACTTCACATCAAATTTTAAAAATAAATTAAACAATAAAAAATTAGCAAAATTTTTTTTTAAAAAAGAAGTGAAAACCCTTGAACTAAACTTAAGAAAACTTACTTTTTATGGTATTTAAAAAAAATGATATTGCTAAAACACTTTAATGAAATAGGGGGAAGGGAAGGCAAAGACTAGTGTAGCGTCTTTGGGAAAGATCGGACCAATGATCACACTTTCTTCTAATTGGAAGACTTTTGAAGTCCAAGATGAGAAAATCTTCCCCTAAACCAAGACAACGCCAAATTTAATGGACAATTTTTATAATTTTTTTTTTTTTTTAAATTATTTTTTAGAAAATCGAAATTTTAATTATTTTCTAGAAATCTAATTTTTTTATTTTTATTTTCATTTTTTTAAATATAATTTTTATTTTTTTTTTCTTTTTTAATTTTATTTTTTTTTCTTTCCCTTCTTCTTCGTTCGGTAGTTACTAGCCACAACAATGGCTGATAATTAGCCACAAGCCAACTCAAGCTCGCTTGACACCGGTGAGATCGAGCTCGCTTGACACTAGCATGCTCTAGTCTTGCCCAATCGATGTGGCTCGAGCCTTGCCAATCCCTGCCTCGGCCTCAACCTCGCCAAATCGACAAGATTGAGCTCATTCAACGTCGGCAAGCTCGAGTCTCGCTAGATGTCGGTGAGGCTGAGGCTTTCCTAGATTAGCGAGCTTGAGCTTGCTCGATATAGACGAGCTCGAGTCTCGCTAGAAGGAAGTTGGCAACCTCAAGCTTGTTTGAGGTCGGCGAGCTCAAGCTTTGCCTAGCTGGTTGTTGGCCGTGGCCATGTTGGCCACTAGCTAAAAAAGGAGGAAGAAGAAATGAAAAAAAAAAAAAAAAAAGGAAAAAAAAGAAAAAGAAAAATCATATTTGACCAATTTATGATTTAAATGGATCATATATGGGTTTAAGACCCATTTTGACATCTCTACTAAGGAGTTTGGTTAATTTTAAGCTCTCATTAACGGTGCAACTTGACTTATATTTCATATATATATACACGCCACCAACAAATTGTGTTGGATCATCGACGCTATAGTTAGTTAATTTGGTTAGAGAAAAGCTGTGGGCGTTTTCCGAGGTTCTTTCCACGACCAAAAGTCCAAAGTTGCAGATATTTTAGTCTGTTAGGTAAAAAAATTAATAAAGGAAAATATACGTAGTAATGTAAATCTGATTTGTAAAAGTTGAAGAGATTCGATGGAGATTACCAGTTTTTACGGTTCAAATTCAATTTAGCTATGCACCAAGTTCACTCAATAATTGTTCTAGATAGATAATATACTACCACTTTGTACGATGCATTTATTTCAAGAAAAATGAATGATTTGGAATTAAAATGATCACTTATATTGTTTGATATGATTAATCAAGGAAATTTGTTTTTATTTTACAGACAACAATATATGTCTAAGCAGTTTCGTAGGTGATGAAAGTATATTTTATTCATTCTTTTTGTAAATGATATAAATGATTATTTTTAAGAAAATATTTTTTAAATTATTAATTTTTTGCGAAACAAACAAAGCCTGAATACATAAAATGAGTTGCTTTGAGGAGCCCGGAGCAATTTGTTATGTGGAGTAAAGCTCGTGTCACTACTAGTCATTCTCTCTTTTAGTTCGAATAGTGGCTTGGAGGGCTTCTTCAAGAGTTTATATCCACGCGAATGAAACCAATCGGAATTTGATAACTATATAAAAATATTCTGAATAATGAATCCTTTGAGATTTCATCCAATTTATTAGAAATATCTATATCTTGTTTGGGCATATACTTAAACATATACCTTTTTCTAGAGAATTATTTATATTCCTAGATAATGAGTTAATATCATCTTTTTATAACGAATATTTAAATGACTTGCCTTAAAGCATTTCTCGATTGAAATTGAATCCGGACAAAATAGAGTTGATTTTTTGGTTGGATATCAGGATGGGTATAGTGCTCAGTTTCTTCAGTTGAGTGGTTTTAAATGTTGAATGTTGTTTGTCAAGGGTTAGGGTCTTCCTTTTATCCTTGGTAGACTAAGTGGCAGGGGATGCAGACCTTATCAGGAAGTTTACAACTGGAATGACTACATGGACTGAAAAACACCTCGGTCATGCAGGTAGAACACAAATGATCAAGTCTGTTATTTACAGCTTTACAAACTATTGGTGTTAGATTTTTCCATTTTTAAAGAAATGGAAATGAAATGGTCAGCATTTTGTGGAAAGGAAGGTCAGAGAGAATGCTCTTGGGGCCTAGGTAGCTTGGAAGAGATTTGTTTGCCTTAAGGCACTGGTGAATGGGAGTCTTGTCTCTTGGAATACAACATGCACACTCAAGGAGATGTGGTGTTAGCGAGGTACAGCACAGCCAGCACGGTTGGGCCAGTGCCTACGCATAGGCCGATTTCAAACAGGATCGTGCCTAGGCGCGAACTGTTAGGTAGCATATATATACAAGTGTGATAATTCAAGGGTATCAATTTGGAACATTAACAAAGTGCTGTTGGCCAAAATCTATATAACGAGCTGGAGAAGTAATGATAAACATACATTCCATGTCTCATTAGTCCGGTTTCTTCCTGCCGCAATAACGTTCCCATCCTCAACAATCACACAGCTGTTCAATCAAAGAGTCCAATCTGAAATCATTCACTAATTAAGACTGAAATACTAATCATCTTAATTAGAAAATAAAGTAACATATATGCAATGCACCTGGTTTCTGAAAACCAGTATCTTACCCAACTGGAACTTTGAGGCTATCCAATGCAAGCTTTGCCTTATATAAGAAAAGAAATAGGTCTTGTTACTTGTTTGGAGAAAAAACATGAGATAAGAGTCAAAGTTCTTTCATGCATGGATGCATAAAGGCAAATTCAAGAGGAAATAGCATATCACATTGCCAGCAATAAAAATGCTTCAGTATCATTATGCAGCTACCAATGGAACAAATGCATGTCTCATAGTTATATGATCAAGATCTTGCAGGTCCTGTGTAATGTACTGGTTACTAACTTCCAAGCAATGATTATCACCACATACTCATCCTGTAATACAGATGCAAATCCCACTAACAGTTAAACTGATATGGCTCTAATAACAGCACAGCAAAAACAAGAACTAATTTGAGAAGCTACATGTTGCTCATTCCAGTGTGTCCTATCATGGGTACCTCAGAGGCTGTTCTTTTGTTAATGAGGTTTCTCTCAAACATTCAAGAAAACTCTTGGAGCTTTAGCTTCTGGGTCATTTTCCTTTACAAATGCTATGGCATATAATGCTAGAGAGAGATCCCTAAAACTGCTGTGAGGCCCTCGTAAATCAGAACTGACAATCAGCATCTTGTGATTTTGTCTCTATTCCACTGGATAACTTATATAAACTCTGTGTTTCGAGTTCCACAGGGCCAAAGAAAATAACCACCCAACCAATTATCCATGGGTACAGCCAATGTCCACATTATCCTCGCACTCCAAGTAAATTTGGTTTTAAATTCTCCCTAGGTGCTAAAGTCAAAAGGTCGTAAAAGGATTCAACTGTCAAGCAAACACCTTTCCTGGTGGCTTGCCATCTCATTGCATCTTCTTCATTCCTCTCTGGTTTCGCCTCTTCAAAAGCCTTATGAAACCTAACACAGAGTCCTACCCCAGTGATCAAAGCTTCTGACAATTTAATTGTCCCGGCAAACCTATTGCCCGCTGCACATCTTTATAATAGGCACATATTACACATCCACATTTCCTAGACACCTCAAAAGCACCCAAATCCATCCCTCCCTCCCTTCCAACCTACAGCACCTGGATTGGCTCTGTTTTGTGCCTGAAAAGGGGGCTGAACCACCCCATGTACACCCAACTTCCTTTTGTGCACTCTGCCTTGCTTGTTTTTCCTTTAAACCTAGACTTCACCTACTTATTTCAATAAATTACCACCTCTGAAAACAGAGAGGAAACCTATACCTTCTAGGGATTGTTGCTGATTTGGCAGCATGTAATGTCGTTTACCAATGGATGCACTACCAAGCATCCACAGACAACACTTACAAAGAAACACTTATTTAACATCTCTTGTCCAAATTCAACTATACATTCTTCAAGTTCCCATGCAATTATAGCACCAAAGGGATCAGACTCAAGCTTCAGCTCAAGTATTAAATCAACTTAATACAATTTGGCCGTGCCAGGTGTTACCTGATCTATAGCAAGCTGCATAAAACCCAAAACCTCAGGAGAGAATCGTTCACCCAAAGCTATGTTATCAGTTTCCATGGCTTCGGTCGGCAGTGGTAGTCTGTTGCCTCTACTCACCGGTCTCCGTCACCTTCAGTTCGCTAGGCTGTTTACGAAGAACTTCTTCTGTTCGTACGATCCATTGGTAGGTGGCAATCTTCCACTCGTCGAGGCTCGCTGGTGTCAGATGAAAGATGAAATAGAGATATCGAAAGTGACGTTGATGTAGTTCAAAGTTTGCCTACGGTGAAGATAAGGAAGGAGATTAGAAGTTATCGAAGAAAGAAGGTGGAGAGAAAGAATTAAAACAGAAAAAGAATGATAGAAGAAAGAATTACAGAAATTTATTTTAGGATATATATATAGTTAACCTGGTTTAAGGGGAATTAATGAAAAGGAAAAAAAAAAGGTTAAAGGGGATGCATGCGTGCATAATTAGGTGGTTATGCTTAGATGCAAATGAGTATTTATTTACAAAGTATTTGGTCCTTAAAGACCATTTATATTTCTACTATGATCAAAGGTAGTTTGGAAAGATGAAACTCAATTTTGACTTAGACTCTATTTGTTTGAAGGAAAATATTTTGCCAGAAAATTTCTATTTCCATTTTTTAGTGTTTGGTGAGGGAAAATAAGCTGGTCAAAGAAAAATGACTTCAGTTGACCAGAAAAAACCAAGTTTAAAAATAAGGAAAATGACTTCCTAATTTTAAAGGTGGAAGTCATTTTCCAAAAAAGTATGGACCACTATCCATACCCAAGTGTTTTAACAGATGACCAGGTGATTTTTTTGGTGCATGCATGTTCACTAGGAGACCACAGAATTCTCCAGACAAAACTAGCATAAACTGCCCATATGGGAAAATCGTGTTTCAATGGAGTCTAATTGATGCACCAACCAAGCAGTGCCTCACCACACACCAGTACAAAATTCCATCATGGACTCAGAGGTCCAGAGCCTAACAAGCCCTCTCCCCAGTTGAGTTCAAACCAGGAATAAAGCAGGACAAGTGCAGGTACAGAATCTGTACTTCTGTGCTCATTTAAGGTCCTCTCTATATCATCTCTAATATACCGTTGTCATCTCTAGTATACATTCGCAAAAGATGCTCATTCGGTGAGATGTTCAACACAATTTTTCCTGGGCAATTTTAACGAACACCTGGCAAGCTAATCATGGCAATGATAAACATACATTTCATGTCTCACTAGACCGATTTCTTCCTGCAGGAATGATGTTCGCATCCTCAACAATCACACAGCTGTTCAATCAAACTATAACATAAACAAATTTGAGATGCCCGCCGCACATCTGCATGAATCCTACATATCCACATTTCCTAGACACCTCAAAAGCACCCATCCCCCAAACCCCACTGTGGCCAGTTGTCCGCTGCAATGCCTAGTCTCGCATAAGGGAGTCCCAACCTATAGCACCCGGATTGGCTCAGTTTTCGCCCAAAAATCAGACTGAACCGAACCACGTACAAGCTACTTCCCATTGTTTCACTCACCGGCGCTCGTGTTTTCCAATGCACCTAGACTTCACCTACTTCTTTGAATAGATTGCCACTTATCAAAAGAAAGAATGAAAGGAAAGCAATACCTTCTACTAGGGATTGTTGCTGAATTTGCAGCGCGCAACATGGATCGCCAGTGAATTCACTCCCAACCATCCACAGACCAAACTTACGAAGAAACACCTTATTCAGCGTCTCTCGAACAAACGCACGGGACACATCCTTCAAGTTCCCGCGCAATTGCGGCACCGCACGAATCGAATTCAAAATCGAGCATGAAAGCCCAGAACCTCAGGAGAGAATCGTTCCCACCAAGCTGCTTCATCAGTTTCCACGGCTTCGGTGGGCGGCGGCGGTCCGTCAACTCGGCTCGCCGGTCTCTGCCGCCGTCAATTCGCTGTTCATCACCTCCGTCGGCAGGTGGCGGTCTTAAATTGGCCAGAGTTCCGTGGCATCGGACGGAAGGGGATGGTCGGTCGCGATGCTAAAAGTGGCGTCTGTCAAGGCACCTAATATTTTCTCGGCGTCGGTGGAGTTCGAGAAGTTCGCCTATCGCGGAGAAAATGAGGATTTAGCAGAACATCGAGAAGAAAGCAGAAAAAAATAAATAAATAAGGGAGCTCACTTACATATGAATTGCTTCCTAAGCAAGTTTCTGGATCATCCTTTTCTTCGTTGGTCAAATTGGAAGTCAACTTAGTCTTGATTCGCTTGCTTTGAGTGGGATTATGCCCATGCTTTCTCTTTGCCACTTCCTCTTTCTCAATTCTAATTTGATAATCTTGCAAGTCATTTTGTAGATGTGTTTCGGTCGAAGTATCTTTGTGCATAGATAAACTCTCAACTCCTGAATATGTTGATTCATGACCAATCTCATAAAGTAAAGTTGGATCGATTGATGGATTATCTTGAAGCACAAGTTTTACATCATCCTCCAATTGCTTGCATATTATTCGAAATCCCCACTTTTTCATGTATTTACCAGATACCGTAAGGCTAAATTGAACATGACTCCCATCAATTCGACCAAAATCGACTACTCCCCACAATTTTGGTGGTGTGAAAAATTGGAGCTGGATATGATCCACTTTCAAAGGTTCGAGGAGGAACGGACAAATTTCCCGCATTTTTCCATTAACATGGGGAACAAAACGATATGACTCTGTACTTTTCTCCTCATAATTATCCTTATAGAGAGCGACGCAGAGAGCAAATCCAAGAAATTTGTCATACAAGTCTTTTGAAGCCATGAAAGAAATGGAATCCTTTTCAACAGGGAGAACCCACTCTGGCATCTCTCCTCGAGGGAGAACAATAGAGTATTCCAAAAACTGAAACAAAGATAGATCATTAGAAAGTACCCACGTTTGTTAGTTACTACAAAAATAGAAAAATTCAATTTGAATTTAGTAAGTAATCCTTAAGAATTCCACTTGGAATTAGAGCTCTATAAATTAGTAGAGATCCATTGATCCTTGCTTGCATTAACATACAAGTCTTGTATGATAGAAATCTTTCCCATAAAAGTACGGTAGCCAACTCCATTACATGCGTACAATGCAAAATCACTTTATATTTGCTTGATTTTCTTAAGCCTCCAATTTTGCATTTTCTGCTATTGCAATATCCAACCATGCACTAGATCTAGCATAGAGTCCACATCGATATGCATGCGTGTGTGCATGTGTGTGCCCGAAGATGTTGTCATTGCGGAGTTAGAGAGAGAATCTAACCTATACGAGTTACCGATCTGGTGGTTATGTGCGGTTAAGGTGTGGGTCACTCCAAATGTGTCGCGTTTTTTTTTGCATAGGAAGAATAGGTGTTCGTTGTTTCGGACACTTGAGGCAGTGGGCACGGGGATCGATTAGGTGAGCTAATATCAACAATGGTCAACCCTCTATGGACAAAATCATGAACTGAAGTTAAATCTCCATAATTTTGTAGAGATTTGCAATTATGGTCTCGTCCTGGTTTTGCTTGCCATAAGATCCATTCGAAGACCTCTCAAAAATGGCGGCAGCTTGGGAATCACCTGTAATTGATGGCAATTTATAGCTCGAATCATAGGACAAACGATGGACGTTTAAAAAACACTCCGACTTGTTGAGATGGATGTAGGAAGGCTTGTAATTTTGTTCCCGACAAATTTAATTCTGTCAAGAATGGAGAACATGAAAGATTCTCAAGAAAGTCTACTAGGCCTTTTCATATCCGGACAAATAACATCCCCAAAGGTCTAATTGCTGTAAACTTGAAAGTTTGGTCTTCATGCATGGATTTTGACATAAATCCTCATACTTTGGAAAGTTTTGTTGACATATAGTGAGTAGTAGAAGTCCATTATGTGGTGTTTTAGCATGTGGTGGTCTCGGCACCATGTGTCATCATTGATAAATGATAGAAATTCTATTTCTTTGTCTTCTCTGAAGTGTAGTAGCGTGGAAGTATTTTGAGTTCCTATCTCCCCACCTCATCCAGTTGATGCGTGATCTCATACCCCAATACATTTCCTCCCTACGCCAAAGCCTCTCTATTTTCTCTTTTATCTCTCGACATGCCATTTGGCTTGAACTTTCGGAGTCCCCATTTGTAAGAGCAATAAGTTGTGTTTTGAGATCTCTAATTTGGACAGCTGCATTAGAGAACTTTGAGTTGCTCCATCTTGTCAATTCCATGGTCACCTTCTGTAATTTCTGAGACAAATTGGTCTGCTGGTGCCTATCATCTCCCCAGCAGCTTTTTATAATTTCCCCACACTCTTCCTCCTCCATCCAGTAGGCTTCAAACTTGAATTCTTTTCTCCTTCTTTCTCTAGCAGGATGTAGGGATAATACTAATGGGCTATGATCTGAACCAACTGCTGGGAGGGCCACCACTTCAGCATTAGGGAAAGAAGCTATCCATTCCATTGTACATAGGACTCTATCCAACCTCTTTTTCACTAAATTTTCCCCGATTCGGTTGTTTGCCCAAGTATATGCACAGCCTTTTGTATCAATATCCATTAAGGAACAATCATTTATCATTTCCCGGAAAGCAGCAATCCGGTGTTGGTCAGCTTCCCTCTTCCCTACCTTCTCCCAGGTGTATAGGACTTCATTAAAGTCCCCCATACAAAGCCACGGAATTTGATTAATAGGGTGTAATTCCCGAATCTGTTGCCATAAATTTAGCCTCTCCGTGAAGGTGGTAGATGCATGTACGAATGTGATTCTCATCCTATGGCCACTAGAGGGATCCCTGCATTCTACATCCATATACTCCTTTGAACTAGAGTTTATTGTAACATCCGCCTCATCATTCCACATCAGCACCAGTCCTCCTAACCTGTAATTGATGGCAAGAATGGAGAACAAACGATGACGTTTACTAATGGATGTAGGAAGGCTTGTAATTTTGTAGAGATTTGCATTCTACATCCATATACTCCTATGAACTGAAGTTAAATCTCCATAATTTTGTAGAGATTTGCAATTATCCATTCGAAGACCTCTCAAAAATGGCGGCAGCTTGGGAATCACCTGTAATTGATGGCAATTTATAGCTCGAATATAGGACAAACGATGACGTTTACTGATGGATGTAGGAAGGCTTGTAATTTTGTTCCCTGACAAATTTAATTCTGTCAAGAATGGAGAACATGAAAGATTCTCAAGAAAGTCTACTTCGGACAAATAACATCCCCAAAGGTCTAATTGCTGTAAACTTGAAAGTTTGGTCTTCATGCATGGATCGACTAAATCCTCATACTTTGGAAACTCGACTAAATTTGTGCAAGAACTAATATGCAAGTTTTCAAGGTTTTGTAACTTATAAATGCTAGATGGCAGATGTTCCAGATCCTTGCAATCATGTATATGCATTTCCTCCAAAGAGACAAGATTTTCTATTGATGTAGGAAGTTCTTTAATAGCGGTCCCTCCTAACCTAAGCTGTTTTAGGCCTTTGAGTTCATGTGAAATATTAGGGAAGCTTTCAAATCTTGTGCAATCTTCAAGATTGAGATATTGGAGATTTTTTGACTTGAGCTCATTTGGAAAAACACTAAGTTCAGAGCACCCCCGAAAATCCAACACTTGTAGCTTTTCATGATATGCAATAGACTCGTGAGCTTCCACCAAGTTTTTGCAATTCTGGAGATACAATTCCTCAAGATTTGGAGTACACGAGAGATCAAGCATGCAAACCAGCCACTGACATTGACTGAAATTAATGTACTTCAAATTTTGGAAGTCCTGCAAAAATAGCAAAATCGAGTTTGTTAAACATTTTGAAAGCAACACAAAAGGGTTGCTTGTATGATGACGTCGCTTCCTTACATTTAAACCATGGAATTCCTATTATGATAATAGTTTGCTAATAAAGCATGTCTCGTATGTATCTTTCAAGATTATATTTTAGGTCACCAATTGTAAATATTGAGTAATTTGTATATTTCATGTAGAGGAGATCTGCCATGGAATCCACAAATAGGCCCTATGCTAGTTGTTGTACATAGATAGGGGAGTCAAACTCGTGAAATGATGGTAATTTAATATCAGATGGCATTCACATTGTCCATGGCTTTATAATTTATGATAATATCATACTTTATTTGCAGGGGTTTAGTTAATTTGAGGTTATAAAATTGGCTACACAACACATCGGGGAGATTGGGTTTGTTAGGTGACTATGTCATTATTACATATGCTAAGACCACAACACTCTTCACGTGGATGGAAGCAAGGAGTTTAGGTAGACTAGGCAAATTGGAACTTACTATCCAGGTTTCCGAGTGAAATTCTTAGCCTATTAATTAACTTTTCATTTTCTTGTTGTAATTACATATTGTATTGAGAAATGAGTCACCACTTTCAAACTACTAGAAATATATTTGGCAAAGCTTGCCCGAAGTGGTGTCAAATGGCACACGCACGACCAAGCTTTACATAGCAATTTAGTTTCCATCATCACTTTAGCAAAATAGAGATAACTCTTATCGTTTTACATTTTATATGTTATTTGAAAGAATTGAATGATATATAGGTACACGATATGAAAAAAAATTCACAAATAAAATTGTGTAATTATTTAAAAAATTAGAATTATTACCATTGAAAATCCCAAGTCAATATGTAGATTTACTCCAAATTACTTTTCATTTACAAAAATCCTAAACTAGTACCAATATGACATAGTTACCATAAACTAATTTTCCTCTATTAAAAAATCCTCAAACTAGTATTCTTGACCCAAATCTACCCTGCATTAGTAGAAGAAACTTAGTTTGGAATCAAATTATGGCGTGTGTCATGTGTCGTGTGTCATGCATGTGGTAATCACAAAACTCAAGTACATTGTAATGTAGTGAACGTGCCCAATGTAACACACATGACAAAACTATGCCATGTGTCATGCCATGTGACAATTATAGAAGCATGATGAAGTACCACATGTCAAGTGTGGATGCAGGCCCCATGACAAAACAATTAATGTGTCATGCCATGTGGTAATCACATAAACAAAGTGAAGTGCTAGGGGATGAGCATAAGAATGAAGACTATTTGTTTTGACTTTAACTATATATATTATAAATGAATGTAGGATGTAAATATTATCACAATGTAATTACGTAAAAATTAGCGAATTTTGGAATTCTTTGAAATCATGCAAAGGCAATGAAGCCAACTTTGAAAAACATTCAGAAGAAGATAAATATTTCTTATACTCAATCCAAGATCCGACTCTGACTTTCTATTAAGAAATTAGTGGTAACCCCTACTAGATTGCCTAAATTGATTTAGGTGTGCACACATTATGGGAAACTTCCCTAATAAATACTCTATTGTGTCTACTTAGAAGTTCTGCTCCTTAAGAAATGACTAAAGCAACTAACAATGCCTTGTTTTATAGATTGATCTAATTTTATTGATGCTGGACAAATCCCCATAATTTAGGTACGCGTATTAGGTAAGGCTCCATCACTTGATGACAATGTGGCCTACCACTCAGCCAACTACTCCTTGGGTGTTTTTAATTCTATATACACGTCGAAAAGTAGGTTGGTCATACTTTTGTTTCCCATTTATTCGACCGCTATACACTTTTTCTGTAAAATAAAAAAGTTTATATGTAAAAAAATTGACAACAAATTTCATTTTGAATTTCTTCACTAGGTAGATTTGACTTGATTTTGAAATTTGTTTATGTCAATAGTTAGAGATATTAGGTTTAGAAAGTATGTAAACTTTATCTATACTATTATACAAGGCAAGATGATCTCCTACTTTAAATGATTTCAATCTTTTTTTCTTTTATATTCCTTCCATCGATTATCCTCAATAAATTATTTTATAGTTATAATACCATGGACAAATACGTGAAATTGATTATTTTATTTTTTATGTCTCACATATTCATATGAGAAGTCAAACTTCTAACTATGCAAAGACCTTCATAAAAAATATATATTTAGGAAATCTTTTTGTTGTGTATTTTATTAACAAAAATGTTTCCATTGAGTATTTTTAATAAAGTTGTTCGCTTAATTTTTGAAATGCCAATTTTGCTGCACTTAAAAACAGTTCTAACGTATGTAGTTAGTATCATCTTGAAAGAAAATAGAGAAATGTTTTCTAATACAGGGGAATAATACTTGCTTTGGTGTACTAGTATCTATAATACACATATACGTACACAAATGAGGTAGATAAAAGGTCAATGTAGGTAAATGCTCACCTTAAATTGATTTGGCAGTACATATATACTGCAATTGCTCATATCAAGTCCCACTAATTTCTTTCGACCGGAGGCAAATTTTGGAATCCAATGAGCACATTCAGCCCATCGAAACCATCTTAGCTCATTAGGAAGACAAATAGTACCTTGGAAAATATTGTGCACATTGCACAAAATGAGCAATCTCATCCTTCTCATTTTTGTCAAAGCATTTGGACCAATACATATCTCTGCCGGCTCAGGTGACTGCAACACTATGGCTTTTACAACACAATTTCCCTATATAGACAAGACTATTTAGGTTATGCATGTTTAGTAATTAGAGTGAAAAAAAAAAGAGAGATGAGTTTGAGGGTATTTTGCAAGTCTTACCATGTTGCTTGACAAAACATCGACAACGTCATCATACAGCCATAGTCTACTGCGTCTCCCAAGATCATCGCTTTCTTGGATCACAATATCCATACCCATCAATTGAATCAAGTCATGCATTTGTATGTTGCCGGACTCAATTCTTATCAAAGACCTCTCCATGAGAATCAGAATCCTATTACCGCTTTAAGATCGCAACTGTCAAGAACTTTCTTTACATACTCACTATCCCACCCCTTAAAGAAGCAAGCAATGTGGAGAAAGATCTCTTTAACTTTTGGCTCTAGTCCATCGTAACTTATTTTAAGCACATCATTGATGCCTTTCTTGGGAGCTGTAGAAATATCATCCAGTGCACTTTCCCATTCATATTCTCTTCTACCACGTAAGAAAGAACCTAGCACCTCGAGTGCTAAAGGAAGGCCTTTAGCATGATTTAGAACACTATCCACTAGATTTGTCCTGATTTTAAAGTTGTGGTGCGTCGAAAAGCATGCTTACTAAATAGCTCACGAGCATCACTGTCATCCAACTCACTAACTTCATACACATGATCTTGATCTATCCCGAGATAAGTTAGCAAATGGCTGTCTCTTGTAGTAATAATGATCCTACTCCCATTGTGAAACCACTTGCCTTCTCCTACTAAAGCATGTAACTGGTGCAAGTCATTTACATCATCAAGGATGAGGAAAAAAATTTGTGACAAAGTCTTTCTTGTATTAGATTAATACCTCTATCCACATTGGACACTGCTAATCTTTCTCTCAATGCTAATGTCTCAAAAAGTAATTTTTCTTGCAAAGCAATTAAATCCTTGCAATCTTTTGAAATTTCTCTAACATTCGCCAAAAAACATGAATTCTCGAATTGTCTGAAAATATCATTATAAACAGCTTTGGCTAAAGTTGTCTTTCCTATGCCTCCCTGTCCCCACAACCCCACCATAAGAACATCATTAGACTTAAGGTTTAACATCCATTTCAACCTAACCACTCGAGATTCTATCCCAACCGGATGCGTAGCAACATGCAAAAGTGTCTGGTTTAGATGAGTGGAGATTTCTGACACAATTCTTTGTAGAAGCTCGACTCATCTCTGGAGCAAAGGAAAAAGTTGTCGCACAGTTTCAGCAATTTGAATAAGCAAATAACAAGTAATTACTAACCAATAATGACAAAAATAGTGCATCACATTTTCACATAACCACAACCAAGATAAAAATGTATTCCCACCAAGTCAAATTAGAACTCAAACGAGCTCCACACCAATTAAAACAAGTTCAAGGTTCAAGTTTTAATCATTCCAGTGTTTCATGTTCTTTTGATTTATATATGACAATTTTACTTAATTTTCTTGTCAAACTGTTATATATGATTTATTTATATGCTAAGTTAAAAAAAAAATTATTCAAGACTTCAAACGATGGTTGAGAGTTTGATTCGAAAATTATTAAAAAATGTCGAAGCACGATGTCGTTGCCTTACATGGCATGTACACACTAATTATTCTGTATCAATCATTGCAAACTTTCTCATTCCTTCCAATGGGATGAGATAAGTGCGGTAACACATACATAAGGTCTTGTCCATTGATTAATCAAGTTTTAGCATTTTATATTGTTCAAATAAGTCGGTAAAACTTTTAGGCGATGAAGTCTTATTGCAAATTTTTTTTTCCGGGAAAAAGCCATGTGTCTATTCTATGGTTAGCTACATGTGATTTTTCGAACTCAAAATGCTGCCAAAAACGAGTTTATGACTCGGTTGACCAAAATTGGAAATCTGTGGAATTCTATTTACTAAAATGAAACGTGAAGACCTAATTAGCCTGCAGATAAGATGTCTACCACTTTTATTACACGTTGAGGGGGAGAACAAGGATCCATAGAAAAGACTTGGAGACCTTACATGGATGAATCATGGCTTAACAAAAGCCAAAGGTAGAATTCTATTATTTGATGCCCTAAAATAGTTTTTTTTTTGTGCTGATAAATTTTAATAAATATTGGTAAGTGTCAAAAAAATGTCAAGAAAAAAAGATCAATGATTTTTCCTTTCACATAACTTTTTAGTAACTTACAACAGTTTTATTAAACCGCCAACTTTTTTATTATAATGCTACTTACCAATTTTCTATTAACTTACCAAATTAGATTTGCATAACTTATGGCATCAAATTTACTAACTTTCATATGGAATCACCAACATAAATTAGAGTAACTTAGCAACATTTGTCGTGTTAAATAATCATCTACTAAGTTTGGGTTACCAACTCTCACTTGAGTGACTTATTCTTCTAATTTACTAACTATTGAATTACCAACTATGATTTGAGTTACTTGCCAACTACTTTAAAAAAGGGATAAGTGCATTAGAAGTCCTAAAACTTATCATGAAAATGCAATTGAGTCCTAAAACTTTCAAAAGTGAAATTAAGTCATAAAACTTATCACAAAAGTTCAATCAAGTCCTAAAATTTTTAAAATGTTCAATAAAGTCCTAAAACTTATCTGGAAAGTGCAACTGAGTCCTAAAACTTTCAAAAAGTGCAATCAATGAAAGGACTTAGATTGAACCATTTTAATAAGTTTTAGAAATTGATTGCATTTTTTGAAAGTTTTAGGATTGAATTGCACTTTGTGACAAGTTTTAGAACTTAATTGCACTTTTTGAAAGTTTTCAAACTTAATTGCATTTTCATGACAAATTTTAGAACTTCTAATGCACTTATCCCTTAAAAAAAAACTACTAATCTTTATTAGAGTGATCAATTTTTCTCTGATCAAGTAACCAACTAATTTTGGGTTATCTATTCCCATTTGAGTTATTGCCAAGCTTAAGTTTCTTGCAATTATCAACTTTTCTTCGTTTTTTCCATTTGTTTTCTCTATTTTAACTAACTCTTAGATTTACCAACTCTTATATGATATTACTAACTATAACTTAAGCCACTTAAGAATTTTCAGATATCACAAGATGAAGCATCTATAGGTATATATATATAATCATGTGAGTAGATCATTTATACACAATATCACTCATTAATAGTAAAATTTAGCTTCTTAGACAACATATGGATTCCACTCTACTTACCCATCTTTCAAATGCCAACCGGACAAGTTACTAGCATCAGAAAGAGCTTTCTCCCATCTCTTCAATGCCTTTGAATCCTTCCCTAACTTGGACTCATGCTCAACCATAGCTTTTTTGTACCTCTCTCTAGGTGTTCTTACTTCTCCAGGATCCACTTTATAGAACAAGGGAAAGACCGTGAGATCTCTTTCTTCCTTGCAGTCCATGATTTTTGCCACCTCTTCCAAACACCACCGTGAGGAAGCGTAATTCTTGGAGAAAATGATGATTGCAATATGCGATTCCTCGATTGCCTTCATAAGTGTTGGCGCTATTTGCTCTCCTTTCCTAAGCTCCTTGCTATCAACATAAGTGTAGAATCCATTGTGGTCAAGAGTTGTGTAGAGATGATTGAGAAAGCTATTTCGGACGTCCTCACCTCTAAAACTCAAGAACACATGGTAAATTCTTTCAGGTTTCAATGAAGAAGCCATTAGATGGTGGAGTTCAACAATTGGCTATGAGTATTAGCTCAAAATTTGGCAAAGTATTTTCAGGTTGTTCGTTCACCGTTCAATCTTCTTGTTAATTTATACTCATACTAAAGGACAGACATGCCATTTTTTTTTGGGTAGAACCAACAAAGAGTAATATTCGAACTTTGGAAAAAAATGGTGCTTAAGAATAGACTAAGATATATAATAGTTGTGACCACATGGATTTATTTTCAGTGAATGTCGCATATGATGGCATTATTCGGATCGGCTTATTGACAAAAAGTTCATTCTATTTGATGTTGGAGCTATTGTAAAATTATTGATAAACTTAACTAGTCAACAAGCCATATGGCCGGCAAAAGTAGTGAGTATAATAGAAAGCTATGGTCCTAGTGGACTCAATTATAGCACGAAGTGGCAAACAATACTTTTACTTTTTTAAATTTCACGGCCAACGAGGGTTGCTGATGACCCTCACGGAACCTAAAGAAAGAAAGCAATATACAAAATAAAAATAAAATTTCAAAATATTCAAAATATTTAAAAATTGATCACGTTAGTGTCCGCAATGCCACGTCAAACGATTAGTGTCCACATCGGATTTTCCAACGAAGTAAATCAGAATTAGCATTCAAGTAATCAATTTTACTTTGATGTGGCACTTAAGTAACTGAAAAAAATTTGGCACTCAAGTAAGTGTTATACGAAAGTTTAGGCATTCCTATTATTATACGAAAGTTTAGGCACTCCTATGTTTCTTACCCCTTGAAATGGCATTTCCAATGTGTGAGTAGTTGTTTTTTTTTTTTTCCTTCCTGGTTAAATAATATTTGAACACATGATGAATCTAAGATATATAATTACACGCGCAATTAAGTATATCAGAAAAGAATAATATTTTATTAATAATAGTAGAACTTCGGAAAATCTTAGTGCGATAGGTGTAAATACATGCACTTATTTTCACTTAAGACCACGTACCCTGGCGTTATTTGGATTGCCTTATTGAAACAAGTTTCTTTGTCTAATGTTGAATTTTTTGTTAGATTGTTCATGCACCTGAGCGGTCAACATAAGATAATCTTTTAATTAATTAGCAGCTTCGAGGGAATGACTTTCATATGTTTAGTCTTCTTTTTTTCTTTTTTTGGTCGAAGACTTCATTTTTCTTTTCCTTAAATGGAAAATGAAGTTTTACCTTTCATTAGGTTAGCTTCAGTCATAGGCTAACTAGTAAGGCAAATTTTGACAATTTCCTAGAAATGGCGTTCCCGGCCTTTGAGTAATTATTTCCTCTTTGCTAGTTAATAATTTAATGCATAGTCACAACTCACAAGACATATAATTATATATGCAAAATATAAGTACATCATAGCTGTGATATGATATGCCTTCAATAAGATGTGAAGGTCTATCATCTTATTTAGTTTTATGTGCGCAGACTCTTATATGGCGAATTTGTGGGTGAAGGTCAATGTACCTCGATAATCGTGGACCAGACACCAATCAATCACTTGGACTAATTATTTGTCATTATGAAACGAAAGGTGCTATGAATCTGTTGTGGTACCATGTGCACCGACATCGTCGGTTTAATGGTTAAGGAATTTGGGTGTCCAACCCAATAATCTTTCTTTAATCAAAAGTTAATTTCTAATTAGCCTATTGAAGTGCGGCTATTTTATCAAAGTGCCCGTCATTCTCTCAAAAGTGTGTCATGAACTTGAGATTGTCTTAGATGACCCATTTGCATGGTAAGAGTGTGCACCGAATAGCCTTGGCCTCAACCGTCCATGAAAAAAACTGATTGGCCACCGAAGGAGAATTTTTTAATAAAGCCTGGTCAAATTAAATTGAAATTGAAAAAATATGAGTCCATTTAAGTAATATTAGTGTGGCTGCCGTTTAAGTAATATTATTGGGTGCCTAACCCCATAATCTTTCTTTAATCAAAATTCAATTTCTAATTAGCCTATGGAAGTGCGGCCATTTTATCAAAGTGCCCACCATTTTCTTAGTAGTGTGTCATGAACTTGAGTTTGTCTAAGACAACCCATGTGCATAGTAAGTGTGCACCAAGTAGCCCTGGCCCTGAACATCCGTGAAAAGAAAAAAAAAAAAAAAAGGAACCAATTGGCCATCAAAGATGAATTTTTTGAATAAAGCTTGGTCAAATTAAATTGAAATTGGAAAAATATGAGGCCATTTAATTAATATTAGGCGGCTACCATTTAAGTAATATTATTGGGTATCCAACCCAATAATCTTTCTTTAATCAAAATTCAATTTCTAATTAGCCTATTGAAGTGTGGCTATTTTATTAAAGTGCCCACCATTTTCTCAAAAGCGTGTTATGAACTTGAGATTGTCTTAGATGACCCATGTGCATGGTAAGAGTGTGCACCAAATAGCCCTGGCCTCGACCGTCCATGAAAAAAACTAATTGGCCACCGAAGGAGAATTTTTTGAATAAAATTGAAATTGAAAATATATGAGGCCATTTAAGTAATATTAGTGTGGCTGCCGTTTAAGTAATATTATCGGGTAAATAATATTATCGGGTGTCTAACCCAATCTTTCTTTAGTCAAAATTCAATTTCTAATTAGCCTATTGAAGTGCGGCTATTTTATCAAAGTGCCCGCCATTTTCTTAATAGTGTGTCATGAACTTGAGTTTGTCTCAAATGACCGATGTGCATAGTAAGTGTGCACCAAGTAGCCCTGGCCCTAAACATCCGTGAAAAAAAAACAATCGGCCGTCGAAGATGAATTTTTGAATAAATCCTGGTCATATTAAATTGAAATTGGAAAAATATGAGGCCATTTAAGTAATATTAGTCTGGCAGCCGTTTAAGTAATATTATTGTGTGTCCAACCCAATAATCTTTCTTTAATCAAAATTCAATTTCTAATTAGCCTATTGAAGTCCAACTATCTTATCAAAGTGTCATGAACTTGAGATTTTCTCAAATGTGCATGGTGTGTCATGGAGAATTTTTTTAATAAAGCCTGGTCTTGAAATTGAAAAATATGAGTCCATTTAAGTAATATTAGTGTGGCTGCCATTTAAGTAATATTATTGGGTGCCTAACCTAATAATATTTCTTTAATCCCATTAGCCTATTGCATGGCTATTTTATCAAGTGCTTGCCATTTTCTCAGTGTGTCATGGACTTGAGTTTGTCTCAGACGACCCATGTGCCTTGACCAAATGCCCTGGCCATGATTGTCCATGAAAAAAATCGGTCCGCTATCGAAGGTGCATTTTTTGAATAAAGCCTGGTCAAATTAAATTGAAATTGAAAAAATGTGAGGCCGTTTAAGTAATATTATTGGGTGTCCAATCCAATAATATTTCTTTAATCAAAAGTCAATTTCTTATTAGCTTATTGAAGTGCGGCTATTTTATCAAAGTGCCCACTATTTTCTCAAAAGTGTGTAATGAACTTGAATTTGTCTCAAAAGACCCATGTGCATGGTAAGTGTGCACCAAATAGCCTTGGTCCCAATTGTCCATTGAATAAACTGCTTGGCCACCGAAGGTGCATTTTTTTTAGTAAAGTCTGGTTGAATTGGATAAAAATTGAAAAAATATGAGGCCATATAAGTAATATCAGTGATGATTCACCATATGTAGAGCCGTTAAACGGGTGGGTCGGGTCGGGTTTGGGTCGGGTCATTAATGGTCCGACCCAAATTGACCCATTAACCCATTTATGACCCATTTATGTTTAATATAAATTTTTCGACCCAAACCCGACCCGACCCATACCCAACCCATACCGACCCGACCCAACTCATATTAATAATCTATTTTCATATTTAAAAATTTAGAAAAACTTATTCCTTTGTTTTTTTAAAGATTATATTATTAAAATACTTCCAAGCTTTTATATATATATATTATTTTTTTTAAAATTGTATTGCTAAAATAGTTTCATACAATATAAATTTAATGGACAATTTTTATAAATTTTAAAATAATTATTTAAAAAATCGAAATTTAATTATTTTTTTAATTATTTTTATTTTATTTTTAAAATATAATTTTCTTTTTCCTTTTCTTTTTTTCTTTTTCTCTTTTTCTTCTCCTTCTTCTTCTTCTTTGGCCGGCCGCCGGCCACGACGACGGCCGGCGACCGGCCACTGGTGAGCCTCGAGCTCGAGCTCGAGCTCGCCGACGCCGGCGAGCTCGAGTCTCGCCCAGATCCGGGCGAGCCTCGAGCTCGCCACGTCGCCGAGGCCTCGCTCGCCAAATCCGGCGAGCTCAAGGCTCGCCGGTGTCGGGCGAGCTCAAGGCTCGCCGGATCGGTGAGGCTCGAGCCTTGTCGACGCCGGCGGGCTTGAGTCTCGCCCGGATCGGCGAGGCTCGAGCCTCGCCGGGCGTTGGCGAGGCCTCCCTCGCCGAGATCCGGCGAGCTCGAGGCTCGCTGGCCGGTCGCCCGGCCGTCGTCGTGCCGGCGACCGGAAGGAGGAAAGAGAAAGAAAAAAAGAAAGAAAAAAAAAAAAAAAAAAAAGGAAGAAAAAGAAAAGAGAAAATAAAAATAAAATATTATAATTTCAATTTTTATAAAGTTGAAGAGAGAAGTGAGGAATTATAATTTTTTTGTTAAAGATGAGTTTTCAACCCAACCCATTTAAACCCACTTAAGACCCACCTATTTAAAACCTTTAATTGTGAAACCCATTTAACTATCTTTTGTTATAAACAAGTGACCCATTTATAACCCATTTAAGATTTAAATGGGTCATAAATGGTTTGTGACCCATTTTAACAGCTCTAACCATATGTAATCAATTAACCACGGGGTTCGCCCCGTGGCCACCCTTCCAACATGGAAGGGGGAGGTGAGGGGTTCAAATCCCCACCTTCTTAGGAGGGGATGGGGGTAGGGACGCGTACGTTTGAGAGTGGGTTGCGACTCCCACGCCCTGCAAGCGGCAGGGCACAAGTCTGCGAGTGAGTGTAAAGTAGGAATAGAGTAGGACTGACAAAAAAAAAAAAAACCATATGTAATCAATTTAGTCTCAGACTTATGATTCAGCAGAAATGACATTATGACGACGGGGAGCAACACAACATAATATCGTTAACCTCAAACTTCCCAGCAGTATCACAATTCAAAATAATCACTTCAAGCACTTTTTATAATTTTATTAAATTAATGTTTCGTGTCACCCAAACATAAGATTTCAAGCGGGCATCATGTACGTGTTGATGCAGCTCCCTTTAATTACCTTACAATTTAAGTTCTTGATGTGGATTTACAAATCGAATTAAACCTTTTGACGTGCTTAATTAAGTCATAATAATAGTTTGTCAACTCAAAAACTTCTCTTCAAACAGTCGGGACACGTTAATTAGAATGGATTTTGGAAGAAAAAAAATAAGAAACACGTTAATTACGTTAATGCGATCTTCTGGAATAGGAAATTGATTTAGTAGAGATCGACTGTAAGAGCCAGACTAATACTGTGATGATTTTGGTCTTTAACTGGCTACTGGGAGTAAGGGCGATACCTTGATTTAAAAATAAAGGAGGTTTCTTTCTCTCTTTGGAATTTGACTAATTCGACCTGCACTCTTTTCCTTCGTGTTTCTTTTTTATTTAAAAGGTAACGTTGATAGAAATATAGGACGTGACGCTAGGAGCACAAAGCAAAAAACCACATGGAAAATGAAGCCCAGAAGATTATTCAGGCGCCAAAACCCCTTCATCCGTGCGTGGGCTTGCCTTGCGCGAGTCGTAGGGTCTTTTTCGATTTCTGGTGGGGTTGCTTGACCCGGTTAGGACCCTTTCCAGACCGGGCATTAAAAACTCAGCAAATTAATCCTTTGAAAGTGCAACTGAAAGCTCTATTTCGATTTTATTATACATTAATAACTGAAAATCCATATTAAATGCTTTAATTGGAGATGAAGGCTCTGTTTTATGAGAGAGATAGATCAATAACAAAAAAACTCGTGAATAACTCCATAGCCGGTCAAATGCATTCTTGAATAAATTCATAATAATTTTGAAATTACACTCACTTAAGTGCCGAAGGTTAGAAAAGTGACATTTAAATACCAAAATCAAAAAAAAAAAATAAATCACTTAAGTGGCCAAAATGCTAACGTTGCAATTTTCTGGCGAAATAAATGCAAAACAATGACATTTTGCACACTGACGTGACTAGACAAGTGCAAAAACAATGCCATTTTTGTGGTGACATGGATAAATAATTAATATAAAAATTACTTAAATTAACTTTAAAACTAAATTTATTTTTATTAAAAAGAAAAGAGAGAGAGAGAGATGGAGATTGCAGACGACAAAGGTTGAGCCCTCATCGCGGCCTCCCCACCTTCGCCGGGAAGGGCCGACGATGGTAGGAGGAGGGTTGGCTAGGGTCACTAAGCCCTAGGCAGGGGTCGGTGACCCCAATCAGCGGCAACCCTTGGTTAGGCTAGGCAAAGGCCAACAAACCTTGCCAAATTTAGGGGTTGGCAACAGCCTTTGGCCTGGTCGATCGAGGGCCGGTGACCTCGCTGGATTTAGGGGAGGGTCGCGACCTCGCCCATCTAAACGAGGGCTCGCAGCCTTTGCTACGGGTAGCCAAGGTCATCGGCCTTCCCCACCATCACCGGCCCTTCTTGACTATAGTGGGAAGGCAATGGCGAGGAGCCCTCGCCTTTTGCTTCCTCTTCCTCCTCCTTTTTCTTTAAAATAAAAATATATAAAAATAAAATTATTATTTAAATAAAAATATTTTAATTTAATAAATTAGAAAAAAAAACATAACAAAAAAAAAATGAAACGACGTCATTTTTATTCCTTGTCACTGACTTAGCTTTCCAGCTACCACATAGGTGTGTTATTTTATTAAAAAATTGCCATGTAGGATTTCCGGCCACCTTTACCAAACTTGGCACTCAAGTATCCTATTTTTGGCAAAAAAAAAGTGGCACATAAATGTCACTTTCGTAACTTTTGGTATTTAAGTGTCTCTCATATCAAGTTTTAGCACTCTGGATGTACTTTTGCCTAGAAAATAGAATCACAAAGCTTACTCATGCATCTAATAGCCTAACGATGGTCTAATTATTAGGACTGGTCCAATTATTAGGACTTCGTACCATTAACACTTGATCTTGTCTAACCCTACAAACCCGAAACACCCAAAACTTGATTCAGGTGCCCTAGATGGATTTCATTTTAAATTAAAGCTGTCAAATGACTGAAATTGCTGTTGGGTAGCATGGTAATGAAGCCGATTTGGACATATGATTAGAAGTCAACTTCCAATTTGAAGCTTGTTTACTCAGTCATAAGGTAATTATTCCGAGAATTTATAAAACTTCTAGATCGAGATTCTCACGACCCTGTTTATATCATGACATGAAATTCACAGAGTAGAACTAATATTCATTGTAGAATATAACTCCTGAACTAATTTTGAGCATTAATGAGTGAAATTGTCGAATTGCACCACATGATTTTCGGTTGTCTTATTTATACCAAAATCTTCAAGTTAGAAATTCTTGATAAATAGATTGTATTAGGGCATGGAATTCATTGAGTAAAAGAATCGTTGCATGGGTAAAAAAAGCATAAATTAATTGATGCATGAAGGGAATGAAGGGATGAGAAATTCGTTTTTGGGCCAGTGTCTTAAGAATATAGTGTGTGGATAAATGTTTGTTGGATTGAGGAAAATGAAATGTGTTGTTTTTTATTTTTTTTTCTATTTAAGTGGAAACTTGCTGGAATTGTGGAATTGAAGCCAAGAGGATTGTTTTATGATTGAAAATGAAGTTGGGATACATGTAACTCACCACCAAGAGCTAAAGGAACAATCCACCAACCAAGGATAAAGAACTTAAGGCTCACTACCACACAAATGGATAAATAACCGAATTTTGCAAGAAATTACTCACTTCAAGAGGAAATATCATGTATTGCAAATTAGGTCTGCCTTACATACGAAATTAGATCTCTATTTATAGCCATACTAAGACATTGTGCTAAGACATTGTATTAAGACTCTAATAATAAATGCCAGCATACTCTACTTTCTTGCACTTCAGCCTAGGTATGAAGATTAGCTCGCACTTTATCAAACTTACAATAAAGATTCTTCGACAATCTAGCCTTGCATTAAAGACTCTTTAATATAAGAAGACAAACTAAGTACACTCTCCATTCTTACACTTTAGTCTAGTAATGAAGACTAGCTTCCCACTTTTTCAAACTTGCAATAAAAACTCTTTGACATCCTAGCCTTATATTAAAGACTCTTTAACGTAAGAAGACAAACTAAGCACACTAGAGCAATTAAGACACAAGAAGACAAACAAAATACACAAACAAAGGGAACACATCCATTGCTTCTTCAACCTTACATGTAGGCTACCAATCATCAGCAAATGGACCATGTTGAGGATGAATTTGCTATGTGTTTCTATAATTGCCAAGTTAGCTTGATGGATTGATGAAGCTTGAGTTGGAATGACCATGTAATTATTGAAAGATTTAAGTTTGAATGCTCTCGCATCATTAATTGTCCAAAACAACAACCAAAATGGTCAAATTGCAAAATATCATTTCTAGTTCACATAGCCTTCAATGTTTGAAATTCTCACAGCATAGACTGAGTTATAATACGAAATTTGCCAAGAAAATTTTCCATAGAATGAGTAACTAAAATCCCATATCAATATCTAACAGAGGCAACTAAAAGAATCAAATTTCTGAAAAGCCCATAAACCGTGAATTATATGCACTATACATGTAATTTCAATGAGATTATGCATCAAGTGAATTCTTAACCCATATAAAGCTGCTCTCTCATCGCACATATGAGGAATTCATTGATCTAATTCTTGTATAGAATTTACAATACCTAGCCTTGAATAAAAAAACACATCTGATTTAGCCAATAATTGTTTTTGAATCGAGCAACATAAATAAAGCCATACAAATTTAGGACTAAGCTCTCCTCTCTTTCTCCGACCTTAGATGGTTGTGACGGATAAACCATAGGCATATGGAATTAAGAGGGAAACGGTGACCATAACCTATTTATGTAGAATATTTTGATAGACCCATTCGATACAAGTTATTATTAAAATATCGATCTTTACTAATCGGCCAACCATGTTATTATCATAATCGAGATATGCTAAGCCCTATATAATATGATCACATAATCATAATTGCGCTATATAACATTCTCATATATTTTATAAATATTACAACAATATATATATTTGTTTTTTGCAGACCAAATATTATGCAATTAATGTCAGCTCGCATATTCTAATAGATTATAGTCTAAAATTACCATTTTCCTGTTCGTGTTAGACTATGAGTTTTTTGGGCAAATCTTTTGATCTTTTCAAATGTTTTAATAGATTCAATACTAACTAGAAAGAACTCAAAAATTAGACATTTTATAACTAGAAGAAAAAAGGGCTCTCGTGCAGGATTGAACAATACTGAAAGCACACTCAAGGAAGAAGTAATTGACAATTGCCTCTTGACAAGCAGAACATTGAGTTTTTCATGTACTCTTGGAGCCACCAAGTGTCCAATTAAATCATTGACATTTTCCCACAATTTTATGCTAGGCAAAGTCAAGAATGATCACCACATTAACTGACTCTACAATATTATATATTCAAGTGGTACCATAAAGAGGCATAAATCCAATCAATGCATTCTTTGTTAGGAAATCTGTGCGAGTCACATGCAAATTATATACCACTTTATCATCATTAGGGATCACGCATGATATGGTCCGAACTATAGTGCTCAGAAACTAGAATTAACTCAAAGTTCAAAAAACTTAAAAATAACAAAACAATAAGCATATTACAAAATATGTTGATGAAAAAAATTAGCATCAGAATATGTCCACATAGGGTTATGCCGTAAATTATCTTAACAATCTAATAATTATGTTGAAGCACAAAATGAACTTATGAGAATAGGTGGCATCCTTAGTGAACACATGACCATCTGAGCAAAAACTGATCTAGAAAAGAATCAAGCCTCTTCTCTCAGGCCCCTTGAGGAAATTCTGTGATTGGAAAAGCGGGAAATGGCCCCTTGAAGCTACTTTATGTAATGTCAGATGTTTAACTACATCATCTTATCACACAATAAAAATTCTAATCATCGTCAGTAATATCAACACAAGTCTCTATACTAAAAAGGCTATTTGAACATACAATGATCATGAAATGTTTTAATATATTGGGACAAAATAATTTACCATTTCTGACACCACACATAAACAAGAGAATATTTTATTATGCTAGAATCAGCACCAATGATGTTACGTCCAGATCTGTGCTTTACATGTAGAATACAGAGTCACAAAACTATAGTTCAAAAGTAATTTCGTGATGAGTTCACCACAAGAATGGGAACTACCTTTGAACTGCAAGTTTGACTTAGGTTATAGTCAAATAAAGAGATTAACTAACACAAATACGAAAAATGAACAATATAATCACAATAAACCAAGAATCAAGAATGAAGTGCAAGGATGTTGTCTAACTTCATATTGAAGACCTTTATAGTGTCCTCGTTGTGATTGACTACTATCACACAGGGAATTCTATAGCTATAGATATGCTCCTTAGCATGAGCTTCATATCCTACTGCCACAGCAAGAAACATTGCCACAATGCCATAATCTGTGACATTCCCTTTTAACAGGCTATACTATAGAAGGTCATACCATGTGGCCCACTTACTATATGCACCAGTAATTGACAATCATTGAACATGCAATAGAGTTGCATCACAATACCATACATGATGTCCATGATATTCAGAAAAGCGCCAATCATAATCCAAACGTCTTACCTTGTTGTGCAAAGCAAATGAGAGGATTTAACAAGAAGAACCAATGCACACAGATTGTTACAACCTTACCTTGGATGAACCACCTAAGCATTAGCTCGGGCTCTCCCAAACCCATATTAATTCTCAACTTAAGTTTCAAGTATTTAACATACAAATGATTCTTATTTAGGAGTCGTCAATATAGTGGGTCAATTGAATACCCAAGTAAAGTATCGGGAGAAACACTTTACTTCTACAAACTAGAGATTAAATGAGTTTGGGGACTTAATCACACTAAATTACTCTAATGCCTTTTTCAGTACCTTTTATCTTTTATTTCAAAAATATTTTGTAAGTAGCTTGAATTGATTTTAAACCTATCTCTAACAAGTAAGGTGATCATGTGAGTGCACATCCATTATTAAACACTCAATCATCAAAGCAATAAATAAGTCACAAGCATAAGGAGGTAACACTTCCCTCAACGCAAACACAAGCATCTGCAACAAATATTAATTAAAAACACCTATTCAAAAAAATTTGCTCAAATCTCTTTTTGGGTTTTCTTTTATGAAAACTAAGCTATATGTCATGCAATTTAGTTAAATGGCCTAATTCTAATGATGGACAATTTCTAACTAAATGGACCTAGCAACAATTACTAAATGAAATGCATTTTATGGACATGATATTTTGTAATTTTTTTTTAAATTCATAATTAAAATTAGTAGAAATAAAAATATACCTAAAATGAGATATTGTCTATTTTAAGTTATGAAATAGACTAACATAAATCCTATCTTAACTTAGTAAGATATGTCAACAAGCAATTCAATTCAAAGATATTATCTAACATGCATTCTAATTTAATTAGAAAAGTATCTAAAATATTCTATCATGCAATTCTATCTAGAAAACCAATCCCGAACCACATGACATGAAATGCAATTTTTTTTTTTTTTTTTTTAGTATTTTCAGTATGAAGAAAGCAACTAAAATATTCAAACCACTCAATTCACGAAGATATCATCCGATTGATTCAAATATAGAAACAATATCTAATCATCCAAATTTTCGTAAATAAAATTGATAAATTGATCTTAACCCTTAAAGATCAAATTATCAATGTTATGGATGCCTACGCGATGAATAATTCCATCTAAAGCCTTATAGATAGAATTAAAGATTATATGCGGATGGGAATTAGGAAATATATCCTAATGGATACTATTAAATTAGATATCAATCTCATTGATCTAAGCAATATGATATTTAAATCAAATTCGGATGAGATTTTTTATCTAATTTGCAGATATACTTTTAAATTCGAATTTGTCGATGCATGGCTTGCGAATTGTGGCCGGTGGTGCCACTCATGGCAGCGGTCACACGGTGGTTCACAGGGATGCTAGCCGACAAGGTCTCATGGTGGTGCTTATGATCAACGAAACTACAAAGAAAAAACTTCACGGGATGGCTCGGTTCAAGGATGAGCTCGATGGGACAGCAGCTCGTCTCGACGTCAGGCCAAAGGATAGTGTTGGAGCAGCTCACGTAGGGGCTCGGCGGCTCAGCACGGCAGGGCAACAGCGAGCTCAACGAGCTCGCCGGGGACTCCGCGCTTAAAGAAACGCAGGCGTGAAATTTGATAAAGACTGCCTTGGTTAATTCCTGCTTTTTGTATGTCCCCCAAAAGAAGACCGTGTGGGATTTTTCCTTCCTCGTTCTTTGCCGAATGCCTCCACTGAAGACTTTGACCAAGCAACCTCTTACCACTTCCGTATCTCAAAAGAAACGAGAAAGTGGCATCTTCTAACATGTAACGGGTGATGAAACCGTGGAATAATTGCAATAACGTGCCAATAAAACCTGCAGTAAAAATAAAGATCAGAACTTTGCAAGATCGGCCTCGGCACGTTGCTTTAGCTTGATGTGGCACAACCAAGGTTACTCGTCGTGGGAAACTCGCTGGAAAGACTTGCAGAAGACACCTAACACACAAAGATGTAATCTGAAATTTTTGAAGGCTCAATGTGATGAGCAGCGGCTGATGCCATGAATGCGACGCAGGGCTGAGATCTCGCTGGAAGTGTCAACCCTGCTGCGAAATGTGGATGTCACGGCGAGCCGCTGAGGACAATGGATGGGGTGGGCCTGGATCAATGACGCAGAGGCACGAGGCAAGGAGCAGTTTCAAGCTCTCGCTGCAGGGCGGTGTGGCAACGAGATGTCTTGGCCAAGGCTTGGCTAAGAGCTCCCTTTCTCTCCTCTCTTCTCTCTCATGTGTGGTCGTGTATATCAATCGTGAAGCCCCCTTTTCTTTTGCAAATCACACTGGTTTTTATAATGCCCCCTCACCGACTTCTTGGGATGTCAGCGTATTTTCTTTCTTTACTTCATCAACCAAATATTCTTTATTTTGCTGATCGAATCTCGCCTCACCTCAACGCACTTTTTTATTTTTATTTTCTATCTTTATTTTCCATATATTGCATGAATATATAAAAGATCCACCGCCATATCATTCTTTCTTTTTGTTGACCAAATTTTTCTTCGATGCTCTTGAACGAATATTAGAAGAATAATAACAATCATTTCCAAAATATAACAATCTTCCAACTCCTCACCATGGGCTTAGTCTAACTCGTTAAATTAAAGCTAGAACTATCAATTCAAACACATCCATTACTAATCCAATGCTAATGCAATAATAAAAAATATAATAAATGCTCCTAAAACTATATGCTCTACAATCTAATATCAATATTTCTGCTTAGGGATTAGAAATTAATCCATAATTTTTTATGTAATAAATAAATGATTGGGTCGCCAAAAGTTAGATGTCAACAAAGACTTAATAGGAAGCCTAAGTAACTCGTGACATGTAAGGCTTTGGAGCTAAAATCCAAATATTAGCATTCTCCATTTATCTATAATATTTGAACGAATCATAGACTACAAAATGTCATAAACAGCAAATGAATGGAAAAGGATGAGAAAGCTGCTCTTGATAGGAAATGCATTTCATGAAAAATTTCAGATCTTTCTTCAAATACCCACAACACTAAGAGTCTAACAGAGGACCTTATGTAAAACAGAAATTAATCCATAATTTTTATGTAATAAATAAATGATTGCATGGACAATTGACATGTAAGGCTTTCTTTAGCTCTCCATTTATCTATAATATTTGGAATCATTCTACAAAATTTCAGCAAATGAATATTGAAGTGCAGTATTCTTTTGAAAGTCTAACAGAGGACCTTATGTGAAATTGACAATTATCTTTGCTCCTTATTATTAGGTATTCTAATTTCTAGTATTGAAGTGCAGTATTCTTTGAAAGTTTATGTGAAAGGCCTGGTCGAACGCAAAGGCTGAAGTGCAGGAATTCAGTCTCTTAACTCACTCCATAACTGTAGGCATTTCACCAAACACCTGGTCGGAGGAGCTCGGCCGGCTTGATACGCAACGGCGCACACCAAGTGTTTGGTGAAATGCCTACCTGAATTCTGGCGAGGTTGGTGGCGATCGGCGGCTTATCGGTGGCAGCTGGACGTTCCGGGGCTCCTCGGCTTCTTCTCCGGCCCGTTCCCTCTCCCTTCCTCTCGATTTCTCTCTGTCCTTTCATGCTCTCGGTTTCCTCGGTGCTTGCTGTGTTGTGGGTTCCGATTGGGGTTGGAGGCGGTTGGCGACTCTGGCAACGATCGACGGCAGCAATCGACGGCCTAGGGAGGTCTCCTTCTCTTTGTGTTTCTCTCTCTGTTTGGTCTCCTCTCCAGTGTGTTTCTCTCTATGCTTCGTTCTCCTCTTAGTGTTTGTGGTGCCGATTCTCCTCCTCTCCCGCCGGTCTTCGCCCCGTCCTTTTTCTTCCCGTTTCTTTCCCTTTTTGGCTCTCTTTTTCTTTTTGCAGGACCTCGCACGAAGACCACGACCGTGCCAGAATTGCCGGCCAGGCATTCCCGACCCGCGGATCACGCTGCCATCTCGATCTCCCCCCGCTCCTCCATCGCTGCTCCTTCGCTCTCTCGCCGCTGATCTGATTTTCGTTCTTCCTTGCAGGTCCCGCAGCGAAGACCGGGCTGGAGGGAGGAGAAACGAGCGCAAGCCGGGCCGAAGGAGAAAGGGGCTTGGGCTGGCCCAGCGCGGGGGAGAAAGAGAAAAGAAAAGGGGTGGGTCGAGCCAAAGCCGGATCCAGCCCGACTCGACCATTTTTCGATCATTTTTTTTTTTTGGTGACTAATTCCTAACATTGTACACAATTAAGTTCTAAAAATTGTAAAATTTAGGTGTCAACAATAACAAAATAAAATCTCATTAGGGTCGTCTCTATATGTGGCTTATAAATAGTTTACATTTCCTTTATTACATAACTCAAGTCTTTCGGTAATTGAAATAACAAATAAGAAAAGTTATTTGGAATCATAGAACATGGTATAATTAAAATGTTAATCGCATATAATGTCCTATGTCGAATTTTGTGGATCAACATTGTTGATCCTGTTTATATTTAAATTCTTCATTATCAATCATAAAAAAAAAAAAAAAGTTAATGGGTAAGAAGATGAATCGGACTTACATAAAGTGACATATATTGATACTCCAAAAGATGGATATGCTTTTTTAACCAATCTATTAAATAAATGAGCCAGCAACAACTCATTCACAATAGTTTGTCTTTGTGAGAAAATGTTGGATGCTTTCAAAGCATCATGTGATCAACCACCCAAGTAATTATGATAAATTAAGTGCTATGAACCTTTAAATTTCCTTTAAAGAAAAAAATTTATGAATGTTTTTGGAGCACTCGATAGTCTCTCTTTTTGCGCATGCACTTCCCTACTGCAATTATTCTGTCGCTTCAATATGGCTTCAAAGTTTGGACAATTTTAAGCTCTCTTTAAAAGTGCCATATGGCACTACCACAAGTCAAATGTTGAGGCAACTTTTAGGGCCTAATAAGTAAGATATAATTAAATGAAAATATACGTAGTAAACTAAATATAAATCGTAAAAGTTGAAGACATTCATGTTGAGACTAGTAGTTTGGATGGTTCAAAGTCAATCTTGTTTATGCATTAAGTTCACTCAATATTTATGTTCAATTGATAATTTTACCACTAATGCATAAGGGTTAGTTTCTAGAATTTAACCATAATAATATCATGTCTAAATTCGATCCATTAAATCTCAATTGTCAAAAGGATGATTACTGTACTATCTATTGTGTATGATCCAATAGTCTCTGGTAAATCATATTCATAGAATAAAATTTTCAAACGAGGGGAATGGTCGTAATGGTGCAAGTGGAACAAATTTAAAATTGCATTTCCATTTGTCGATTGTAATATATGATCATCAGTTTTTGGATTTTGAGCTAAGAATGAATTCCAATTTGTATTCTTGTTTTAATTTATAGGTGGAGATGAATTTGTTCAGTGATTACCACAAAAATTGTATTTAATCTGTAGAAGATCATAAATTCTCATTGTAAATTCTCATCCTTGAATTTCTTGGGAAGAAATCCAAGTCAGTAACTCGAGTCGAGTTGAGCTAAGATTGACACATCCAAATTTGATTTCATTACTAGAATGTGTGAAGTCCAACTACGCAGGAAATTTTAGAGTTTCTCTCCTTCTAAACGAGAGGATTACCCATGAATAATAATTCATGGTCATAATACGAAATAATTTTAAATGTAATATTGAATAGGAGTGATCGATTCCCGGTTCGGTCTAGTTCCACCTAGGAACCGTGAATTGATCTTGGGACCGGGAACTAGACCGGACTAGTCTTAGGTTTGATCCAATGGAACCGATCATTTAGCCAAAAAAAAAAATTAATAAATTATTTAAAAAATACTGGAGCTATTATTATTTTAGGGTTTATTGCTATTTTTAAAAATATATATTTAAAAAAAAAGTTGGCCCAATCCATTCCCCCTATAATTGGTCCCTGGAATTGGGAACCGAACCAAACTAATCGGTCCGGTCTGGTCTGCACGCAGTTCTTAGTTTAGGCGGTCCTATATGCCCATCCTTAATATTGAAGACAAGCAAAGTAACAAAAAAGATTGACAAAAAAAAAGCAACCAAAACAAACAAACAAACAAAGTGGCTGTTTGAAGTTTGAACAAAGGGGAGTGACTCAACTCTAAATTTGTGGCAGAGTTAATGCAATAATAATTACTGGACAAAATTGATAAATTGTCAAAAAATTTAAAACAAAAGTTGACAAATTGAAAAATTTATAATTGAATTGATTTTCGTATAATAAGTTAGAACTTTTATTCTAATAAATGAGAAAAACCAAATTAAGTAAAATGATCTCATAATAAAAGAAAATGAAAGAGTTAAAAAGTAAAAAAGAAAACAATGTATGTGAAATTATATATAAGTAAATTTAGAAAGAAGAATGTTGAAGAAATCCGAAAATGCCTCAGCAAATTGAAGAGGGGCCAACGTGTTGGCACGGAGGGCATGGGCGTCGTGAGTTTGATATCTTTCACAAGCAATATAATTTTTTTGAGTACTTATTTATTTAATATTGCAACTCACACAAACAATACTGGCATATATATGTGTGTGTGATTTTCTGCCGTAATATTTCAAAAATTAAGGATCTTGTTGTTTTTTTCAAAGAAAATATCAAAAAGCTCATATTGTTTCTAAGCATATTGAAACAAGCTCATTCGGGGCAAAATCGATCACATGATATTAATATGTGCAGAAGCAATTTTTTTCTGAGTAGCATACATATGACCGCAATGTGCATGGCCCCAACAGCTAAAAAGCAGTAGACAACCCAATTAAAATGTGTTGTTTTATAAGCATGAGGTAAACCCATTTAGATCAATTTATACGGGCGCTTTGTTTTTTAAAACCCCTAAAACCCTTTTCCAATCCATTTATAATAGGTAAAAATATTTCGCTAACTCTCTTACCAAAGAAACTCATGCGAACCACGTGAGAAGTTCTTTACAATTACTAGTTTCTCCCCCACTGAGAAGTTCTCTACAATTACCAGCTTCTCCCCCACTCAGCCATCGTATAAATTCATCTTGAATCTTGATCATCACCAGAAGAAACGAGAACAAAAAAGAGAGGCAATTTTTTTAGAAATATATAGTACTCGTCAGTTATAGGAAATTTCACATAATCGACGAATCCATAATTAATGCTAGGACATAGTATCCTCAAATGGAATTAAGTATAAAATCACTTTTGTAAATCTCTTTTTATTACCGACGATATATGCCGTAATTTATTAAAAGAAAAATACTAAAAATGCATACCAACACATTGTCCCTCATTTCTATCTTACCTTTAATTCCTCCGACTTCATCTTATCACAACCTCTAAGGTCACAACCTCCGACTTCATCTTATCACAACCTCTAGGGTCACAACCTGTAGCATCACCCATTGCTTCACACTTTCATCCAAAAACCTCTACACCTCCTCCATGACACCAGTGATTCTGCAGCATCATGCAATTCATGAAAAGCATTATTTCTTGATTTTGCTAGAGAAATGAATCAAACCATTCACCGATCAACCATGAGAACAGTGAGAACATCGATTCCCCTTCCATCTCGTCTTCATTCATTATGGATCTTCATCAATCCACCATGATAGCAGTCGAGTTGGTGTTTGCCCCATCGAATGGAGGTTTAGAGAAATATTGAACTCTTCAAGTGCATTTATTCTGTTTTCGAGAACAATTTCTAATTTTGTTCCCTAAACAAATTTATGAGCATTTGAACACATTTGGTAACTACACAAAATTTTTATTTCCAAAATTAAAAAAAAAATGAATGCGTGTGGAACAATCCTCAAATTTTTTTATGACTTAGAATTTGAGATTTTCTTTCTTTCTTTCTATCTTCTCTTCTTCTTCCTCCTCTAGCTGGTCATTGAGCCTCAGGAGACCTCGTCAGCCCTTGGGAGGTCAACCATCCACAATCACGACGAGGGCCTGGCAAGGCTCCAACAAGGTCATCAACCATTGCCAAGCTCGAGGACTAATTAGAGGAGGAAAAAGAAGAAAATAAAATAAAATATCTTGATTCCAAATATTATTCCTAGGAACAAAAAAGTAACTTTTTCAACTTTTTAATTACATTCCAAATCTATTCCATGACCACTAATTTGTTATCAGAAATAAAAAATTAACTAACATTACCAAATGATTTTTTTTCTTTTTATTCAAGCAAACAAAAGAATAGAAATAGTTAAGAATTAACCGATTACTAAACAAGGCCTCCATTTTCTTCCAACTTCAACTCACCCTCTAATGTGAAATGTAGGAGCATAGGAAGCATGGAATTTGTCCTCCGATCCCTCAGCACTTCTTGGCATCACAATCTTCGCTAAATAAGATCTAATCCTTTCCTCCGCATAACTTGTTTCCCTTTTCAACACTTCAACAGCCTATTCGAGAGTCCCGGCTTTAGGTCCTAGTTGTGGACTTCGATACTCTAGGGAGTTCCTGATGCGATCAATTCGCATGACATCACAACTCAGTTTCATGAATTGATTGAAGATTTCTTGCTCCATTCCCTTCAACACCTTAAATGAGTCCAAAGTGAAGTAAGAGAGAAGGGTGGAAACATTACGGATCTGTTGTAGAGAGATGGTTAGTATTGCGGGTTTGAAAAGTGGATAGCTATTTCAGTTATGTATTAGTTACATGTATTCATTTACTTTGCAAGAATGACTAAAAATACAGCTAAAAAAGGTATGAAAATATTATTTACATGAAAATTGAAATTATTCCCAATGAGTCGTGGGGAAAAATGTCTTATTCAGTAGCAATAAAAAGGCTCTGCACAAACTGTATGGGCCCCATTCACCTGTTACTACCAGAAACTTTGCCACGAGTGCGGTAGATAACTAAATATATTAGCCTCATTCTTGACTAAGAGGGATTTATCTCTTCATACAGCTATTTGCAGGGGGAGTCAAGTAGTCATGGATTGTAACTAATGTAACAAACTAGCATTTAAAATTGTTAATGGTCATTAATACGGTTGTTAAGTTGCATTATAGATGCCTAGAAAATGTCAATAAATCGTGTAAGATTTTACTCTATTCTTCCTGACACACGCAGCTCAGACAACGCCCTCGTTAAGGGAAAGATCATCCAAGTTTTAGGTCCCACTCCATTAACGTACTATTGAGACTCCTGTTCTTTTAAAAATTGAAGTAATTAACTTTTAAGTTCTTTTGACCAAAAAAAAAAAAAAAGTCCTAAGAAAACTAGTTACAAGAATCGTCTCCTAATGACAATCTTCTACATGTACTTCAAAAAGCTGCTCACATGCTTCTCTTTCTATTTCTTGCAGAGTAAAGGCCACGAATCAAAATAGCCAAATCACTCTCCAGTGAAACCTCTTTTATCATTTCCACACTGCAAAAAACACAAGATATGTCTATATGACTATCCTGTGAATCCTTCATTGAAAAAGTAACCTTTGTAATCTATGAACCATGTGAGAGGGAATAAAGACATTGCACAGCCATATATGTATGCTATGTTATAAACATCTAATGCAAGCTAGCAAGTGATGAATCTGAAGAAAGCTTTATTGCAAATCAGATCGCAACGTGACACGACTCTCAAGAATGATGAGTTTAGATCTCTTGGATATCTATCATATTCACATGTAAACAAATGATAGAGCTCCGTTTTACCCAGCATATGAGAACATACTTTCTAGTAGTCAAAAAATCGCAACATTCCTGACCAGATGTCAACAGAGTCAGTTCTTCAACATTTATACCTCTAACCTCGAAAGAGAACTAGTTCTTCAAATAAGGCCAGAATGAAGTCATGCTTTCTAAACATAACGGCAAGATAAAAAGTAACTTAAGGGCGAGGAGAGGCAGCATTTCGTTGACCAAGTAAAGCAGGAGGAGAAAAATCTAACACAGTTTATGTAGACATTTTGGGAGACAACTCTCCAGTCTTGACATAATGTGCAAGTTTAAGGAGACCAAAGAACATAGAATAGTCCAACAAAAATCCATAATATTTTCTCTTAAAGCACACATAGCTTCAAATGAAATGCCAAGTGTAACTTACATTTCTGAAAAGTGTAAAACTTAGTAAGCACAACCCGAAACCTACAACAAGAAAACTAACTTCAAGTAAGCATTGTCATGAATATAACTTAAAATGCACTCTAAGATCCAGCTTTCATCATTAGAAAAAAGGAATCCTAAAAGGAAGTGCCACAATGTTACTGTCAGAGATACTGTGAAATTCATCTTCAACATAAATCCATTGTGGTCAGTAAGACTCAAGCAATTGGGAGCCCAAGCCAAATATTAGGAAGACGTGAGAAAATAGATGGCACGAGAGTTATGGACTTCAACCCCACACAACACAAAAAAATCCACCAGAAAAGCAAAAGAACTCTTAGGGAGACAGACCTCTTAGGATACTGAAAACTGCAAAATGAAGAGTTGACTAATCACTATTAAAAGAAATAGTTTCCACTTCTTGTGCAATACATAAGCATAAATCAATAACTGATCAATTGTGCTAGAACACTGAGATATTATTGTGTTCTTATGACAACCAATTTCTATTACTAACATCTGTTCAACTTGGACAACACATACAACATGAGAATACTAATTTTGGCACCACAAATAAAGTAATCTCACTCAATAATGTCGATTTGTTGAAGAGATCCAGCAAAATTGTAAGAGAACATTAGGTGAAGTTGAATTTCATCCAAAGATGAAGAAGCTTTTGTTGCATCTCATGGACCTGATGAAGAGACAGAAAGGCTCTAAGAATGTAATAGAGGACAAGAATTGATGGGACTTTTCAAAAAATGACCAACTTTTAATTCCAAATCACAAAAAAGGAGGCAGGGAAGGTACCTTTCTTTTGTTTGGGGGGGCTTCTTTTCTTTTACCAAGTGGTACTTACTTCTCTAAGGCAGGTTTCTTTTATTTTACCAAGCAGTACTTCCTTCTCTCTAAATGCCACAATTTCTACCTCTCTGTGAGAGAGATGGAAAGTAGCTATTTCAAGGCTCGGGTCCTCACTTAATTTAATTCTGCAGAAGGGATATCTTACTTGTAAATAGCTTCCTTTTTTATGGTGGGATCAAAGCCATAAGGAAAGTGATAATACTCAATTCTCAACAGAAATCCCTGCATGGAGCCAGTGGATGGCAATGCAAGATTTCCTCCCAAGTCTCCAACTTTCCACATGCCCAACTCATACAGCTGAGAAATACTTTAACTCCCTTGGCCTCCTAGACAAAACCAAAGCTGATAAAAAAAGCCATGGATTCCACATGAATTCATTGTCTATTACATCATAAAAGCAAGCCCATATTAAATAGTGCTTGTGTTAGCTAATCCACTCTCATCAATGCTTAACATAATGAGCAAATTCAGGATCTTTACGGAGTTCATGACAGGAGATATAAACTTATGCCCTCGCTACCAATAATCCCCACAAGAGCATATGCCACTCCTGAAGTGATGAAAGCGGCTGGAATCTCTCACAACAATCTCACGATCAACAATCTTTGCAATCAGTTTAATTGCAGAATGACAATCCCCACAAATGCGAAGATTCTTCATTACAGTTATCGTACTACCCTCGACAGTAGTAATCAATGCAAATGCAATAGCAAGCCTTTCGCTATGGTAAAATAATGACTCTTCCTTCTGTTCATCTTCCACGTCATGGAGAGAGAACCTCTTATCTGGAAGATAACCCAATATCTTCAACTTCATATTCAACCAATCCAGCTTCCAATATATGTTCTCACTCAAAGAGTGGGATTTATCCCCGGAAAGAAATAAATGCTTTTGCCCCTTTATAGTAACCCAACTTCTACCTGGTTGCTTCACAATCCCTTTATCCCTCATAGTCACTCTTAATCGCGAGACATCACCCCATCTATTAGCGAAGCATAGAAGTTGGACAAGTAAAACATAAGCAAAGCACTACAATGTGGTTCTAGGCCAAGAATATAGTTTGCAGCTCTTTCTGCCAAATCTAGGTTAGAATGCATCCTACAAGAACTAAGCAAAGCAAGCCACACTATGGAGTTAGTTTTAAGGGGCATGTTTCTTACAAAATCCTCTGCTTCCTCTAGCTTCCCACATCGTCCTAGAACATCCACCATACATGAATAATGCTCGTGTTTCAATTCGATAGAAGTGTTCTCACTAAAATATCTGAACAAGCATCTCCCCTTTTGTAACATCCCAGAATGACTACACGAAGAAAGCAGTCCTGTGAGTGTGATCTCATCTGGTTGTACCAGTCCGCGTAGCATTTGGCTAAACAACTCCATAGCCCACATCCCTCGGCCATGTTGTGCATACCTGCAAATAATGGCATTCCAGGTGACGATGTTCTTCTCCTTGAGTCTTTTGAACACTACAACAGCATCATCAACAGCCCCACACTTACTATACATGACTACAAGAGAATTGCCAACAAATACATCACTTCCCAATTGCAGCTTTACAGCTGAAGCATGGACCTCCTTACCTCGATCTAGAGACTCTAAACTACAACAAGAATTTAGAGCACTCACAAATGAAGATTGATTAGGAAGAACACTTATTCTCATCATGTCATTGAACACCTTCAGGCCATCTTCATGCCTACCATTCAAGCCATAACCAGTTAGAAGAGCCGTGCATATGACCACATTCCTATGCACTGCTTCATAGAAGACTTGGGTTGCTTTCTCAATTCGCTTGCAGTTAGCATAGAACGTGATAAGAGAAGCACATACAAATACACTAAGGCAGAATCCTGACTTGAGAACATGACCATGAATCTGCATGCCAAGAGGAAAAGACAATGCATTTGCACAGGCACTCAATGCACACGTCAAAGTACTCGAATTGGGCACAACACCAGACTTGAACATTCTCTCAAATACATTTAAAGCTTCTTCACTCTTACCGTTTTGGTCAAGCCCGCCAATCATCGAAGTCCATGAGATCACATTTCGGGAAGGCATTTGCTCAAACAATTTCACAGCATTGTCCACCCTGGCATTCTCACAATACCCATGAATCATTGCATTCCATGCAGCAAGATCTCTTATGGGCATCTGCTTGAAAAATACCTCTGCCCGCTCAACCTGTCCAAATTGAAAGAACCCATTTATCATCATTGTCCATGAAACAACACTTGGTTCAGGCATTTCATCAAAAAGCTCTTCCGCCATCGTCAAGTCCACGCAGTCCAAGCAGCCTTTGATCATCGTATTCCAGCAAATTGAATCTCTCACGGGCATTTCGTAGAACAGTTTCAGGGCGTCATCAAGGCGGCCAGTTTGCAAGCGACCCACGATCATCTTCGTAAATGAACGAACATCTGGGCATTGAAATTTGTCCAAAACCTCCCGAGTTTCATCTGGGTTTTCATTCCTAAGGTGTCCAGAGACTGTAGGACCATCACAGGTCGCATGACTCCCACGTCTGAAGAAATGCTTCAAGAGATGGGTGCAGGTTTCGGATGAACTAAGCCATGAAGAAGGGAATGAACGTGTGCAAGAGCATCTGAGATTTGGGAAAACGGCGTGAAATCTCATCATGACGACAGGCTCCTCTACTCCTGTTGTCCCCGTGGGCAGGACACGCAGGACGTTATCTGGTTTCTTCCTGCCGCAATAACGCTCCCATCCTCAACAATTACACAGCTGTTCAATTAAAGAGTCCAATCTGAGATCATTCACTAATTAAGACTGAAATACTAATCATCTTAATTTGAAAACAAAGTAACATATATGCAATGCACCTGGTTACTGAAAACCAGTGTCTTACCCAACTGGAACTTCAAGGCTGTCCAACGCAAGCTTTGCCTTATATAAGAAAGGAAATAGATCTTGTTACATGTTAGGAGAAAAAAATATGAGAATAAGAGTCAAAATTCTCTCACGCATGCACGCATAAAGGCAAATTCAAGAGGAAATCAGCATCACGTTGCCAGCAGTAAAAATGTTTCAGGATCATTATGCAGCTACCAATGGAACAAATGCATGTCTCACCACATACTCATCCTGCAATACAGATGCAAATCCCACCTAACAGTTAAACCAATACGGCTCTAACAACAGCACAGCAAAAATGAGATAATTTGAGAAACTACATGTTGCTCAGTTCAGTGTATCTTATCATGGGTACCTCAGAGGCTTTTCTTTCGTTAATGAGGTTTCACTCAAACATTCAAGAAGCTTCCTGGCATTTTAGCTTCTGGGTCATTTTCCTTTACAAATGCTATGGCATATAAGGATGAAGAGAGATCCCTGTTGTGAAGCCCTTGCAAATAAGAATTGACAATCAGCATCTTGGGATTTTGTCTCTATTCCACTGAATAACTAATGTAAACTCTGTGTTTCTCGTGATTTTTTTCTTTTTCCATATCCACACCACAGTGCCAAAGAAAATAACCACCCAACCAATTATCCATGGGTACAACTGATGTTGACATTATTCTCGTGCACCAAGTAAATTTGGTTTTAAATTTTCCCTGGGTGCTAAAGTCAAAAGGTGGTAAAAGGATTGCACCATCAAGCAAACACCCTTCCTGGTGGCTTGCCATCTCATTGCATATTCTTCATTCCTCTCTGGTTTTGCCTCTTCAAAAGCCTTATGAAACTTAACACAGAGTCCTATCCCAGTGATCGAAGCTTTTGACAATTAAATTGTCCTGGCAAACCTATCACCGGCTGCTCATCTTTATAATAGGCACATACTACATATCCACATTTCCTAGACAACTCAAAAGCACCCAAATCCATCCCTCCCTCCCTCTCAACCTACAGCACCCAGATTGACTCCGTTTTTTGCCTGAAAAGGGGACTAAACCACCCCATGTACACCCAACTCCCCTTTGTTGCAATCGGCCTTGCTTGTTTTTCCTTTAAACCTAGACTTCACCTACTTATTTCAATAAATTACCACCTATGAAAAGAGAGAAAGAAAACCTATACCTTCTAGGGATTGTTGCCAATTTTGCTGCATGTAATGTCGATTACCAACAGATGCACTACCAAGCATCCACAGACAACACTTACAAAGAAACACTTATTCAACATCTCTTGTCCAAATTCAACTTCAAGTTCCCACGCAATTATAGCACCAAAGGAATCAGACTCAAACTTCAGCTCAAGTATTTCATTAACTTAATACAATTGGCTGTGCCAAGCGTTACCTGATCTATAGCAAGCTGCATAAAACCCAGAACCTCAGGAGTGAATCGTTCACCCGAAGCTATGTTATCAGTTTCCATGGCTTCGGTCAGTGGTGGTAGTCTGCTGCCTCCACTCGCCAGTCTCCGCCACCTTCAGTTCACTAGAGCTGTTTTACGAAGAACTTCCTCTGTTTGTCAGCTCCATTGGCAAGTGGCAATCTTCCACTCGTCAAGGCTCGCTGGTGTCGGATGAAAGATGAGCAATCGAGATATTGAAAATGGCATCAATGGAGTTCAAAGTTTGCCTACAGTGAAGATAAGGAAGGAGCTTAGGAGCTATCAAAGAAAGAAGGTGGAGAGAAAGAATTAAAACAAAGAAAAAGAATGATAGAAGAAAGAATAACAGACATATTTCTACCGTTTGAATGCCGATCCCTCTCGTCAGTGGCCATCCTCATCGAATGCAGCAAAGAAACATGCCAATACAAAGGAGAGACGGACAGAACGGTACACGTTCAGAATCAATGCACTAAGAAAAGGATGGGTCAACGAAATCGCCATCTATTCAATGTCAGCGACTTAGAGGCATATTATCAAACATCTGGTGGTCAACAAAATTGCGAAGTAAAATTACGCCGTCTCGGGCTCGAATTCACGGCCTGATTCAAAGTAAGATCAACCAGCGACATTCGGAACAAGGCAACAATCCGATCGCGCCCAACGCGTGCTTTAATCTTAAAAGAAAGAACATCGACCTCGATTGAAGTCTATCGGAAAGCAAAGCAAGGATAATAGATATTAACCTGGCCCGTGACGTTTGCATTGTGACGAACGCTCGAATCGGCAACAGGGCCTTTTACGATTCAACGAACGAACGAAATCACAGCTTCGCGAAGGATTCCAAACGACATCTTTTTCCCCTTCGAATCAGCTCGGCCAAGAACAGTGCCAAACCGGGACCAACCCGAGTCCGGCCCATTAGCCAACGCAGCAGCTGAGATCACGAATGGCGGCGGACATCGGTGACGGAACAGCAGCTTGATCGTCTTCAGCGCCCGCCCGCCCCCGCCCCCGCCCCCGCTCCCCAAGCCAATTCTCTTAATCTCTTAGTGGAGTGACGTGCTCCTCCCATGCCGTTAAGTTTTGTGGATGTTGCCTAGGTAGCAAGTCCCACGTAAGGGGGACGTTTCTGGTTAAATCACTGCTAGAGGAGACAGAATTCCCCTTGAAGCCTGTGAAATCCCCTTTTTATATCTTTTTATGTAGGGATGACCGTATTGAAATGGCCCTGGAGTGGTGAGCTTGTAAATTTTAAAATGTTCCGAATAAATAAATAAAACATGGGAGATATGTGATATGTGCATGTGTTTTTTCTTACTATCCATTGTTGTTGTCGTCGATTGGGTGTTGAAAATTGCACGCTTCCGCATATGCTTAATGGAAACATGGGAAATTAATGAGATGGCAATATCTCTTAATTTGTTACACAAATTAATCCCGACGTGGCAGATGTCGCATTCCCACGATGAGGGTAAGGTCCGGGACATGACACCATGTAAAATAAGATACAATACTACAAAAAAAGACATGATGCAAAGTAAAAATGAATATTTTATACTTATATCAAAACAAAATAAAATTTTATGTAAAAATTTTTATGAAATTTTTGAAACTTATTAACAAATTGTCAATGTCTATCAAATTTCAAGAACCATAGTTATTTCATAAGTAGTATTAAAATAATAAGAAAATTTTGTGTAACAAAGTTCAAGAAGATTTCTACTATTACATACACAAATTGTCAATAACTATTAAATTAGCAAGAAAGAATCAATTATGAGAGCAATATATGATAATAAATTATATTTAAGTAGGCCAATTCTATGACTCAAAAAGCACAACTAGAACCGGTAACGACTAGAACCAGCACATCCTCAACCTCAAAATACAGTCCCTTTTTAACTTAATATTGATTTCATGGTGTCTCCATAACACTAAAATCACTTTATTCTCTCTAAAAAAATAAAAATAAAACTCCTCCTTAAAGAAGTACACGAAATTATTATTTTTTCCAAAATAGGACCTTTTGGATAAAGGAGACTTTCCAGTTATGGACCAAAAATGTTGTGCATCTTTTTTGTACCTTCGAAAGGTTGTGTTCAAATGGTCATAGTGATGAAAAGTTGTATTTTTTGTATTTGACCTGGTTAAGTATCTTTAGAAAATAAAAATTCAAACTCAATAAATAGCATGATCAAAATTATAATCAAGAAGAGAAAGAAATGAAAACAAATCACTTTTCCTTTATGTAAAATATCATGAAATTGATGAAAACCGTCTTATACAAATATGAGAAATTTTGGGGATGAGAGCATATTTCAATTTTAAAAGTTGGAACGCTCTCCCTTACTCATGGACTAGGATTTTTCAGAACACTAAATGGTAGAAACACGTAATTCGAAAGAGATTTGAGCACACAATATTGGATTTCCTACTTTATCACGTGAAATTTTTTATAAAATCATTGTCAATTATAATAGAGGCGCAAGTTATCAAATGAATGGGCATTTTAATATTTTAACTATCATAAGAAAAGGCTCATATTAGTACGTCTTACCGATAATTTTTGAATAAGTTCTTCATTATAGTAAAATCACTAAAGTTGATGCTTTCCTTTTTCTATTTGCCATGCATGGCACGGGTAGCCAAGTCAGTATATATGTAAATTGAAAGCGCAATAAATTCACTTGTATCAAACCCTTCCTGGTCCAACTGGCCACGAAAAATAGTTAGGATCTCAATTCCAGGATACAACATCAAGAAGCACGACTTCAGTCCTCTACTTGATGGGTTGGATCTCGCCCGAGAAAAAGATTGATCATACAGGCCCCACCCCGAAACAAGCCCAATACACCACCACCATGCCTCCTCCCTATCTCCCTGAAAGGCCCAACTAATGTCAACAAAGTCCTCCTGCTCCCTCCCAGCGATTAAAATGGGCTCTAGCAATCCCTATTTGGTGGAGCCCACAATGGTGCCCTAAGGTTCTTCGGAGCGCTTGACCATTGCATGGCCGGGGCCGTGCCACCGTCAGACCTCCGCGCTGCACTGCCAGTGAAGATGCCAAGTTGATGGCGTTGGAAACAATAGCCGACATATCCTCGAACATGATCACAACTGTACAAACTTTTCTAACCCAAATGAAACCCAATGAAACTTGATTTACACGTGAACATCTAAACTGGATCCGGCATGGAGCATCTCTTATTCGAGTAGAGTCTTGAATTTTTAATTTTGTTAGAATACATCTATGAATATATGTATGCATTGTATGTTTGGCCTCTTTTGTAGACTTCAGCCCCACTTCCATATTATAATCTTGACCCATTAGAATATGTAAAGACAAAACGACATAAAAAAATTCAAAAATTTAAAATTTACATTTGAATTAGAAAAGGAAAATGATAGAAAGCATATTAAAAACATGAAATTTTTATGCGTGGAATGCAGTTGAGTGATAAGCCTTTTTTTTCTTGCCAATTAGTTACAAAATTTTTTGTCTTTCGATGGTGGTCCACAGTTTTACTATTTTTCTTTTTTTTTGTTTTTGCCTACTAGTATTAGGCTTTTTTTTTTTTTTCCCGGCGAGTGAGATTATGAATATAATGCAATTTTATTAGCTTAGGAAGAGAACTAAAAAAATTCGTCTTTTCATACCAATAATTCAATTTGCAATAAAAGAATGAATAAATAAAAAATGAGAACTATGTATGATAATAAATGATATGTAAGCAGGTCACATACCACCTAAAAGCAAATCACACAACATTTTACCAAGGGAAAAATTCAATCAAGGGCCAAAGTTGGATCATTTTCTTAGAAGAGGGCTTAGAGTGGATTATGTTTCAAAGAATAATCTGAAGTAGCCAAATCAGTCTCAAATAAGGGTTTAGGCTCACCAGAGGCCATTTTTGGCAGCTTGAACAAGGGGTAATTTGGTCAAAATAAGCTATTGGTTAAAAAATTGAAAAAAATCCCCAAATGATTTTCTATTTTTCACTTTTTCTTCCTTCGTCTCCCCTGTTGCTCTCGCCTGTTCCTCAGCCACGCCGCTCCCAGTCTTCGCTGCTGGCCTAGTCCTCAGCCGCGCCACTCGGGTCTTCGCGCCTCGCCTGATCATCGTCACTCCTCGCCCGCTCCTCACGAACTTCAGTCCGTCGTTCACTGTTCACTGTTGGCTCTTCTTTCCCAGATTCATCGTCCACAATCTTTAAGTCGTCCATGAGCTTCAAGTCTGTCATCTCCACCGCAAGCTTCACTCACTTTCAATCGAAGTCCATGTCGTTCATATCGATGCAGTCCGTTAAAGGGAAAGCTATCGTAGCTTGTTGAAACAATGCGTCGCCTAGGCATGTTTACCAATGGCCCTGAGACCCTACTCCCAAACCCGAATGCCTCTTCAAATTACAGTCACAAAGGCTGCTCCTCTTGCGCGAGCAATTATTGTGAAATCCCAAGTTCCGATCCTCTCTTCGATGCTCCTCGGTCTATTCATGCCACTGCAATCCCAAAAGAAAGGAATTTCCATTCCCCCTAATGCCCTTCCCCGAAAAATTGATCCAAGCTGGCGAGGAGTGTTCTCCTCCGGGGCAAAGTTGGGATTGCCTTGCACCAGCGTTGCTCTAGCAAAAGCATTTGTTCAGTCCTCTGACTTCAAACTTCAATGCCTGGCTTTTCTCGTTGTGATCTATGAACTGTTTGTTCATGCGGCAGATGTGCTCATTGGTGAATTTAACATTAAGATTAGTGACTACTAATGTTTTGGAGCTGTGAGGACAAAAGCTTGAGTTGCGGGTTTTGGACATTGCAGAAAACGAGGTCAAAATTCTTCTTCTTTGGCGATTTGTATGGCATCCTTAAGTTAGTAATTGTCCTGTGTTATTATCAGTAAGCTAGGTATCAACTTCTCTGATTAATGCTTTCGTGGTAATCTACAGGAGGGGATGAATTCTTCACTGGGCTTCCTATATCTTCTGATGGACAAGAGACTACTCTGTTTAATGAGTTTTGCAGAGTCACTGGAAGATTTGCGGCTCAAGCTGTGGCATGCCATGAAATATTACATCAATATCGACTGCTTTTATAAGTGAAGGCAAAGAGCAGGAAGTTGCTCTTGCAGAGGGAAGTGAGCACCTGCAGAAGCTGGAGGAAGAGCTTTGAGGGAAGAAATTCTTAACTGAAGGCAAGGAGCTAGAAGTTGCTCTTGCAGAGGGAAGTGAGCACTGAAGGAAGAGCTTTGACGGAAGAAATTCTTAAGTGAAGGAAAATAGCAGGAAGTTGCTCTTGCAGAGGAAAGTGAGCACCTGCATAAGCTGGAGGAAGAGCTTTGAGGGAAGAACTTTTCAGCGGAGACACCATTGAATATCTGGACACCACAATTGGATTGTTGGACAGCTACTTAGAGTCTTTGAGGAGATTTTCAATATCAAAGTGGTTGAAGGTGAGAGGTTTCCATTTCTATTTGCATGGATGAAGGAGTTCTCAGATGCTCCAGGAATCAAAGATTGTTGGCCACCCCATGACAAGCTCATCCCCGACTGCGTTGCTCTTCGTTGAGTGTTTCACACGAAATTGTCATGGACTTGACCTATATATACATATTTTTTTTGTCGAAGGGTGTCAAGACTTATGTGACTGTCAGTTTTCATCTTCATATTCCAAAATAAATGATATGTTGCGCTTATTACTGATCTTTTGAACCAGTTTTACCTTCAACTACGAAATAGTTTGCTATCACAGATGTTATGTTTCCATATGCAAAATAGTTTTCCCTTCGGTGCATGCTAGATACAAAATTGGTTTGAATTGAGTGAACGATGGAATTTTTGCTGGTTTAGGACAGGAAACAATCGAACAGCTCAAACTAAAATTTACAAAGTTGCTGGCACATGTCTACTGGTTAGTTGTTCATCCTGGGCTATGTCATTAATATACAGCATAGTGTATTGACCAATGAGTGTAGATTGGCATCCCATTGAGCTTTCAAAGAAGTGACGACAATTGCTTGAAAATTGAATAATGCCACTAAAGCATATTATGGAACTTCATTTAGTAATTAGCAGATCGAATATGATAAACTTGCCACATAATTCTACTTGCTCCGAATAAGCAAGAAAACCAAGAGAAAACAAAAGTTAACAACCACGTGAATATTGTAGAGTTAACAGACATCAATGAACATCAATGAAAGATTTTATTTGGGAAATTAGAACATGTACCACTCAACCATTCCATCACCTTGCCATTTTGATAAATCAATACAAAGCATGTTGTGAATGCTACACAACCATAACTAAAGAGAGAATTAGGGACAAGAATGACAAGCCTTCATGCAGAAAGTTAAGTCTGCACACAAATTTTCAAAACAAACATGCTGAAAGAAGATGATTTCTCAATTTGTAAAATTGTGCTTTACAACTTATAAATAGTCCAATCTGTAAATGGAGGGCTCAGAGAGTTTCATCTAACAAATAGATGCATTAACATTGTTAAATCCAATCAAAGTAGCTGCAATGAGGCCTCCAACAGACAACATGAACTGAATCTAGGATGCTGCACTCTTTCCTGAGACCTTAAGATGCAGAACTCACTTCACAAATGGAACCCTCAAAGGACAGTTTGCTCATATTCCTCATCCTATTGCTCGAAGAATTGTCTTGGCAAAAACTCTTCATAAGGTGACCGTGTTGCAATAAGTGACAAACTTGTGTTGTGAACGCTAACATGAACACGGGATTGCACAGTATTATTTGAGTCCCAATAGCTTGTGATGATCCTCATGATAAATTTTGATCAAATGTGTGAACGCCCTCCCAGCAGTTCTAATCGCCAACCTCCTAATGATTCCCCCAAGTACAATCATGGCAAAGCCCAGATTGCTGATCCACCAGCATTCTTCGAAAGCTGGAAAATTACTCCACCGAAGAAAACAACATTGCAACAAGATAATTCAGAGGAGCAGGTTTTTTTACTGTGATTGGAACAGACATTCGGGTTTGGGAAGAGAGCCTCAGTGCCATTGTTGTGATGTTCCATGACATGCCCATACCTAGGTGACGTGTTGTTTCAACAAGCTACGATAGCTTTCCCTTTAACGGACTGCACCGATATGAACGACATTGACCTCGATCGAAAGTGAGTGAAGCTTGCAGACGAGACAACAGACTTGAAGCTCATGGACGACTTAAAGATTGTGGACGATGAATCTGGGAAAGAAGAGCTGATGGTGAACGGTGAATGGCAAATGGTGGACTAAAGCTCGTGATGAGCGGGCGACAAGTGACGAGGATCAGGCGAGCGGCTAAGACCTGAGCGGCGTGGCTGAGGACCAGGCAAGTGGCGAAGACAGGAAGCGGCACGACCAAGGATCAGGCGAGCAGCGAAGACCGAGAGTGGCGCGGTCAAGGATCAAGCGAGAGCAACAAGGGAGAGGAAGAAAACGTGAAAAATAGAAAATCATTTGGGGATTTTCTTCAATTTTTTATCCAATGGCAGATTTTGACGAAAATTACCCTATTCATGTCATCGGAAATGGCCCTCCGGTGAGCCTAGACCCATATTAGAGATTGATTTGACCACTTCAGGTCATTTTTTGAAACATGATCTACTCTAAGCTCTCTTTTGAGAAAATAACCCCACTTCATACCCTTAATTAGAAATTTCTCTTTTACCACAGAGACATATGTAACGCGGGCTTTCATACTTACCCGGAAATTGCATAAAATGTTATTACTATGACAAAAGAGTAGCATTCTTTAGTAATCCATCAATTCTCTCTCTACTATTATGTCGACGTGTTAGCCTACCAGACTCACTCTACATTGACAGCAAGTAATGTCTTGTACCAACGTACCTCAATCCCTCAATTATAGTCCACTTCCATCTTAATGTGAATTTCATGGTATTCTCTCGACACTCAAATCACTTTATTTTCTCTAAATAAATAAAAAATTCCCTCCTCCTAAAAGAAGTACAGAAATTGTTTTTCCAAAATTGGATCTTACGGATAGAGGTCTAGATATTCCGGTTATGGACCAAATACTAACAGATGTGATTTTGGTCACATAGGTCAACCACAATTTTTTTTTTTTTTTGTATACTTGAAAGGTTGTGTTACAAAGGGAAAATGAATGTTGCGCTTTTGTTAGTACATGAGAAAGGTCGTAATATGGTCATAGTAAAAAAAAAAAATTGTGTTTTTTTTCCCGCACTTGGCCTATTTAAGTATCATTAGAAAATAAAAAGGACACAAAAATTATTTTATTGGACATCATTCTGGATTTTAAAAGAAAATTGAGTTAGAAAGCTCTATAAATAGTATGATTAAAATTGCAATTAAGAACAAAAAGGAATCTCCGCAAAATGGATGAATAACATCTAATATAAATATGATGAAGTTTGTAAATGAAGACATATTTTAATATTTAATGGTTGTAACATTCTTACTCTTAGTCTCTAATTTTATCTAACACTAAAGGACTGGAATATGTAATAGGAAAGAGACCCCAAGAGATTTGAGCATAAAATTTCGAATACCGTACTTTGGCACCATGGAAAGTTTTGTTAGACTATTGTCAACTATTTTAGAAATGTAAGTTTTTAGATGAATGGACATTTTAATATATAAATATCAAAAACAAAGTTCATATTAATACATTTTACTAATAGTGTTAGAATGAGTTCTTCGTTGTACTAAAATAACTAAATTTTCATGTTTCTCCTTTTCTATGTACCATGCGTGGCATAAAGCCAAGGTAGTATATATGTAATTTGCAAAGTGCAATATCCATTACTCGTATCAAACTTCGCCTTTTAAATCGCATCCAATTGGCCAAGAGAAATACTTAGAACTTCAATTCTAGGATACAACATCCACAAGCACAGCTGTTAGTTTACTACCTGATGGGTCGGATCTCATCGAAGAAGCCTCAATTGTCCCAAAAGGAGCCCAAAAAACCACCACCATCCTCCTCCCTAAGTTCCCCGAAATGAACAGACCCAACTAATGTCAACAAGTCTCCCTTGTCCCTCCCAACGCTTGACATGGGCTCTAGCAATTCCTCTTTGATGGAGCCCATGACGGTACCCCGACGCTCTTCGTAGCATCTGAACCACTGTGCAGTCACAGCTGCACTATCGACAGACCTTCACACCACCAAGTGACGAGCGGAAACGATTGCTGAGATATCGTCAAACATGACCATAGCTTCGCAAACTTCTGATTTAGCCAAGAGAAAACCCAACTAGACTTTATCAACCAATGAACATTTGAACTGGATCGAAGGACAACGCGACCCTCATTTGAGTGGGGTCTAAATTTGTTATATTTCATATTATATATCTGTAAATTTTCACATGCAGTATCTATTTATCTCTTTCGTAGACTTTGGCCCCACTAATTTTTTTTTAAATTACAAACTTGACCCCTAAAAAATGAAAAGACCAAATGATATCAAAGGAAGTACAGATTTATATTTGTATTTTTCAGAAAACAAATAGATAAAAAGCATATTAGAAGTTCGAAATTTTTATGAGTCAAGTAATAAGCCTTTTTTTGTTGCCAATGGGTTATGAACTTTTCAAATAGTGCAACCGAATTGTAAGTTTTTTTTTCCCTAATAGTACATTCTAGTCAATTTGGTTATCACTTCTCAATCGTCTTGTACATTTAAATCTCTAACGCTATCACTTGAGCAATTTATAGTACCAATACCCATTAAACTTCATCACATTTTAAAAAAAGGAAAATTAGAGCATACATAACCAATGTATAGAAAATTTAACACAATAGAGCTTATCCCCCATAAATTTGAGGATTATAATGGCCGGTTAACTTAAATTAATGGTGAGTTTATGTTGCTTGTGTAATTTTTTTCCTTTGCACTGGTTAGTGTCAAATGAATGAATTACTATTAGATTGCGTTTTATACTAAATGTATAAAACTTCTAAGAAACATTTTTTGAAGAAACATAACCAATGATTTTGACTTTTTATATCAATATTTAATTTGCAACATGCTATCCCAGCAATATCTTGATTTCCTACTGCCATTTTGGTACTGTTAATTTTTTGGGGTTAAAATACTGTGCTTTGTAATTTATGCATTTCGTCACTGAATCCAAACTAATCAACATCGGATAAGAATTTTGGATACTTAAAACAGAAACTCATTTAATGCTAGTGCAACCTAAATGTGTGGTGTTTGTTCCTCCTAGTGCAACCTCCATGTGTGATGTTTGTTCTTCCAATAAGAATATCAATCTTTTGCTGGTAAGATGGCTCCATTTTCCAAAAGATTGCGTGAAATTGAACTGGTTCCAAATTTAGGCTCAGTACGTGGTCTCATATTCAATTCGTCTTTAGTGCAATCTCCTGATGAAGTTATTTACTATATATGAATTGCCAATTTTTTGGTGGATTAGGAAAATAGAAATTCACTCTTTGCTTCATAAAGAGTGCTCCAGAATACTCGTTCATCAGTTAAACGTTAAAATAGCTCCATTCCCTTTTTATTGACAATTGTTTTCATTTTTGTCTAATAACAACATATCGGGTTGATAGAGATGGTTCAAAAACTTAAACATAAAAAAAAGCCTCAAGAAGCGCACGATAGCGTTAGGATGATGGACTACTCCTTTTTAATGCGATTACTCATGTATTTTAAATGTCTTTCTTTTTTATACTTTCTCTTGGTAATTGGGTCACTCTGACTGTAAAAGTAGATTCTAAAACAAAAAAATATTAATAAAGAAATTGTATAGATAATTCTAGAAGGAAGAGAAGAAAATAAAGAGTGATGAATAATATAAAATATACTGCTAGTGTAAATGAAATTTTATACAAGGGATTTTATCCGCTCTTGATTTGAGGATAAAAACTATTCGATCTTTTAAATCAATGATAGATTTGCATGGCTTGTGCAAATTCTGTTTACACTAAAGGTGGATATTATAATTACTCTTATAAAGATTAAGACCTGAAAGTATAAAATGAATGATTTGTGATTAAAATGCATTTCATAGTTAAGGTTTATAATTTCAGTAAGCTTTTTTTGTGTGTAAAATCTCATCCAATCATATAAAATATTGCTTCGTACAAAAGATAACTATTTTGTTGTTGTACAAAAAAATATATATATTATTTGACAATTGATACGTAATTTGTCGCTCTTTAGTTAATGTATTAATATAAAACCATTTCTCATATAATATGATACAATAGGACCATAACAATCTATGGCTAAACTTAGTTCTACCCTTGCAATATAGACACCAACTTCTGAAATGTTCGTGCTTTATCTAACCGGATCTTTTCCCCTTTTGCTCAATGTCAATTGGGCCGGTCCATCAACGTTTCTGTCTTTCGATTGTGGTCCCCCAATTATCACTTCTTCTTTTTCTTTTTCTTATTTTGGCCTTTATTTTTTTTTTTTTTTTTTTGGTAAAGATTTTGGCCTTTATTAGCTTAGAAAGAGAACTGAAAATTCCTTTTTTTTTTATACCCATTATTTATTTTGCAAAATGATACAACCCCCTTAACTTTCCTACGCTGCCATTTTGGTACTATAATTTCATGCATTTCGTCACTAAATTCAACCTTATCTAATGGGGATAGGAGACGGCAAAAAAAAAAGAAGGAAAAGTGGGAATAAGAGATATTACAAATAGAATGCATTTTTGTATTAAGAAAAGAAAATCACGTGTGGTTTTTTTTTTTTTAATTTTTTATACTCCGGATTCATCAGACCTGCCGTGCTTATGCTCGGCAATCCATGGTCCGTACAGTGCACGGTACACCTCGAACCAAGCATCAATACCTGGAGGGGGGCTAGCCCAGGACTCCAACACTAGGGATCCCCACTTAAGACACTTTAGCAACAACGGAGTTTAAACCCTCGACCTCGGCGATGAGGGAGAGAATGCATACCAACTGCACTGCTCGTGGTTGGGTGTGTTCATCAAAATTGTATGCATATTTTATCGTGAGTCTTTGACTAGTAGAAACTCATTCAATGCTAATGCAATCTACACGTGTGATATTCGTTGCTCGAGTAAGAAAACAAATCTTTTGCTAGTGAAATGGCTTCATTTTCCAAGAAATTCTAACTAACTCGGAATTGAAATATCTCTAAACCCGGGTTCAAGATGAGGTCTCATATTCAATTTGTACTTGGTGCAATCTCTTGATGAGATAATTTCCTATATATAAATCGACCATTTCAAGTAAGATGGCCATTTTTTTTGTCAGTCGGGAAAACGGACTCGTTTTATTATTTCATGAATATTGCTCCACAATACCCATCCACCAATAAAAAGTTAAAAATACCTCTATATCTTTTATATTGACAATTACTCCATTTATGCCTAATAACATAGTAGGTTGATCGAAATGATTCGCCACACAAAAATACTCGAGAAGCATACGATTATGTATATGCACATGAATCAACAAAAAGCACTTTCCTTGGGTCACTCCTACGTGAGAGTATGGGGTCGATGGACTATTCCTTTAAATTGGGTCTTCTTGATTATAAAAGAAGAAATAAATAAATAAAGAGTTATGCCCTTCCATCTCTTATAATTCCTCTAGGCATCAATTTTGTTAAGACGAAATTGCACCTATGGGGATCATGTGCTTGAATGCTTATCAAAATCATACCAATCTAGAGCCATGTTGATTTTCTTTGTGATACAGGCATATTGCTTAAATTGATTGCATTTATGTCTATCTTGACATGGTGAACTCAAATGTTCTAAGAATGAAATCTCATTGACTTAAGTGGCCAAAATAGATGGTTCCACTATACCAACTCATTGACTTAGCCCGTATTTAGTCTCTTTTGTCATCTCAGCACATGGGACAAGTCTAGTTCTTTTATATTTTTCACGATTAATTATTCAGTTTTTCGCTTTTTGAAAATTTTCATGATTCCAAGCGATCTTAATAAACGCACTTTGTACTCCGCTTCTGGGATAGAAACATACTGCGATGGCGACAATCACTACAGCATGTGCAGTTGCAACAGTCAACTACATTAAATGAATAGATCTCGTGTCTTTATTTCATCCTCGAGATTACCTTATATATATACTCCACAAGAAGACACGAGATTGCATAAACCTCATCACAATCTGATACATTACATCTTCTCAGAATGAGACCTTTGAAGCTCTTTCTTCTCTTCATTTTTGTCTTCGTTGCTCTGAAACCAACACAACAAGCTCGAGACTTGATCTGCGAGGTCCTTGACAACACCTCCAACACCATTGACAACAGATTCAAGAATGAGATCGGATCTATATTCACTTTGGAAACTTTATCAACCGCTTCTGACTTCGTCTTGGAGACGTTCAATCAAAGCAACGGTGGGGGAAGAGGCTACTCCACGGTGCTTGCGATCATCGAGAGCTTCATCGCTAATGGATATCCCCCCACCATCGCAACCAACAACGGTAACCAATTCCGAGTGGACGCAGACTACCTCCAAGCATATGTCGGTGACGTGAAGGCCGAGTTCACGGGGATTGTATACCACGAAAGCGCTCGCGTATGGCAATGGACAGGCAGTGATACTGCCCCCATCGGCCTTATCACAGGCATTGCCGACTACATCCGGTTGAACGCCGGATGGCCATCAAAGTATTGGCTGCCGAGAGGGTCTGGTTCCAGATGGGACGATGGGTATGCCGTGACGGCGTATTTCCTGGAGTTTTGCAGCTGGAAGAGCCGTGGGTTCGTGTCGGACCTCAACGCAATGATGGAGAGTTTGTACTCCGATGCGTTTTTCGTGATCCTTCTTGGTCAGTCTCTGGATGAATTATGGGAGGAGTATATCACGTTACAGTATGAGACCATTGTCCCCGCACCGGCATTAGCACCGGAGCATGCATACTGAATTAATCAAGTAGGTGACTATTAGACAACTATAATAGTGTCTAAAGGGTGCTTTTCCTTATTCCTCATCTATAGATGTACGAGTCAATAAAATGTTGAGGAAGTACCGAAGCAGGAAAGATTATTGAGGGTTCAATGGGCAGGACCTTGTATTTTCATTGCATCTTTGCATAGATCTCTCTGTCTCTGTCGACTGATCTCTTTTAGATTTAGAAAGCCGTTTGTGAAAGCATTAACTTTAAAATTATAAGTGATGAAAATGATTATAAAAAAAAAAAACCCTGTGTTTGTATCAATTTGTGACAATATTTCGTTTTCATTTTGGGCTACAAAGTTCTAAAAAGAAATGAATAATGGGATTTTTACATACACAAAAGGAATCAAGATATATAGTTTCTTCACCACATCCATAAGATCGTGAAAAAATCACTCCTGTCCCTTTGTAACTCATGAGAAAAATTACTCTATTAGTATACCTCTCCTTTCTCCTCCTCCTTTGTATGGTCATTCTGGCTTTAGATCACGCGCCCGCTTATACCCATTTTTCACGAAGGTTAACCATTTATTTGATAGCCTAATGACGTTCCAATTAGAAGGAATTTGCACCATTAAACTCGATTTGGGTGCCCTGAATTAGAAATTAAAGCTGCAAAAAAGACTGAAATTGCTGTGAGTAATGCAATAATGAAGGGAATTTGGACATTTAAACAGTGTCACGAAGCTTACTCATGCATCTGAAAAACTAACAATGATCCAATTATTAGGATTCGGGTGCCTTGAGTGGATTTCATTTAAAATTAAAGATGCAAAATGACCGAAATTGCTGTGGGTAGCATGATAAGAAATCAACATCTAATTTGAAGCTCGTTTTCCTGGTTATAAGGTAATTATTCAGAAAATTTATGAAATTTCTAGATCAAAATTTTCGCGACCTAGTTAAATGTCATGACATGAAATTCACATAGTAGAATTGATATATGTTGTAGAACAAAACTCGATAACTGATTTTGAGCTTTAATAAGTAAAATTAGTGAATTGCACCAAATGATTTTCGGTTCTCTTATTCATATCGAAATCTTCAAGTCGGAAGTTCTTGATGCACAAATTAAATTAGGGCACATAATTTATAGTGTATAAGAATTGTTGCATGGTTAACGAAACCCATAATTTAATTGTCAAATTAACAACCAAAAAGGTCAAATTGCAAAATATCATTTCTAGTTCACATGTCTTTCAATATTTAAAATTCTCACGCATAGACTGAGAACTGACTAACGAGATTTTCTATGATCTCTTCAGGGATTGTATCACCAATATATGTTTTAATCCTTTGGCTTTACAAACAAATATTTAAAAGGTATCTCAAATCCTCGGCATTATGGGCTCAAGTTCTAACTTACAAGCTTTGCCTTAAAAAAAAAAAGTGAGACAAATTTGTTGCAAAAAGTACAAAGCAATTATCCGTTACCAATGGCTCCTGTTGGTGCCAAAAGCATCACCGTGAGTAGTTCAACCACATAAAAGAAAAAAAGAATAGTCCAACCTCCAGTAGTAAGAGCTAATTTAACAACCAAATTTGCAGTTTTAGGACCAAAAAATTTATTTTAAAAAAGAATAGTTAGTACCACAAAAAACTCCAAATTGGTAAACCAATAAAATTTTACCTCAAACTAATTTTTTGATAATCAATAATACTAAATTCTTACATTTATGACAAATTTACCATAAACTAATTTGTTAACTACCAAAAGTTCTAAAATGATATATTTGCGATAAATTTACCTTCTAGTTAATACCACGAAAAACCACCAACCGGTCGAATGGAGAGTAAAACCTCAAACCGGTATACCTATTAATTGTCACATGTCATCTAACTTAGTAATTTAACGGTAAAATTCAACGGAAACTTACGAGGGGTAAATTTGTCACAGGCATGTAATTTTACGATTTTTTGTGGTTAAAAATTAGTTTTGGGTAAATTTGCACATGTATATTAGTTTATGATTTTTCGTAATATTTTTTACAAAAAGATAAGAAAAATCATAAGAATTAATTATCATCCGCAACAGGAGCAATGGCACAACTCAAGCTTCGAAATGGTGGTCCTATAAATGAAGACGAGACAATAATTCCATTGAAGAGCGAAGAAAATTTAGGAGTGGCCAAAACAAAACAAAGGAAAATTAGAAAAAAAGGGGAAGGAAGTTCGAAAACAAAGGCCTTATGGTCAGCCCCTCCATCAATATCTAGGATAGAGATGGCAGCTTCATCTCTCCTTGATATTCGGTCGTCTCCTTTAACAAAAATGCTTGCATGACCGTCCAGAGACCAACGGACATTCTCATCGGTCACAAATTTATTCACAACAACATGCATATTCCCATATTAAAAATATACAAGCATGTTCTAAGCGAGCGTGCTTAAAACTTGATTTAATTGATACATTTCATTTGTGTGTTAACTGTAGCTTATAACTACAAAATTGCCAAAAGCACAACTCGATCAGCCACCTCCCTTTCTTGGCTATCGGTTGCCGGTAGTGGGCACTGTCGGTCGCCAATGCCGCTACTGTCGTCTATTATTGCCAGTCATAGTTGCAGTCATTAGTTGTTCGCTGCTTTTTATCGTCGATGAGAAGTATTTTCCAATGAGATCACGACGTGGTTATCGTCCATGCGATAAAAAGAAAATTTTAATCTAAAAGCATGATATTGCATCACTCATTTTAAGATGGGGGCAGCATATGGACAATTAATCAAAGCCCAACCCTGAGGCTGAGAAGTCGAAAGAAAGAATGAACTGGGGAGGCCGTCGGGACACATTGTCATTTAAAAGAATCATAAACACCAAACGACGTTTCAATTTTTCGTCAATTTTGACATTAAAAATCAACAGCCAGAATCAAAAGAAGAAAGAAGCCAGATTTTCCCTCTCGACCTCAAAGCTTCTCTCTAATTCAGCCAGTCCTTCACTCCTCGCCAAACCAGAATCGAAAAATGGCAAGAAAGGCGGCGTCTCTGCTGCGTCTCACGAGAATCCTCCGGCTTCCGGCGATTGGCTGAGTTCTACAAAGAGGTGTGCCTCTCTTCTCTTTCCCCGCACCGATCGGGTTTGTCACTTTCTTTCGGGTCCTGAATTGCTCTTGCGCTGATTGCGGATTCTGGCGTTGGAGGAGGTGGAGAGCCCCAAGTTCGAGTTCAAGGTGATATGGCCGATACGGCGTGAGCTCACCCAGCGGTCGATCCCAAGTACCTTCCCTGAGCCCACCATGTCTGCTTCACCATCTCCAGCTCCGATCCTTTCGTACAAACTCTTTCGAGGTTAATTCTTTCTTTTGGTCTGGTTGAGTTGAGACTTGAGAGAGATAGAGAGAGTCCATGGACACGAACGTGGCTTCGTCGAGCGCATTTCGTGAGCTTCTTTGGATTTCGATCTTGGAGAGACTAGCTCTCGCTCGATCACCAGTCCAAAGCTTGAGGTCACCACCGCCGGAGTCATCGATTATCTCTATTGTGGACAGGTACTCCTCGAAACAGAGTCCAGCTTACTCATTTCAGCGAACACCTTCCTTGCAAACTCGGTTCCTCCTCCACAGCATGATCAACCGCAATAGAACTCGGACGACAGCGAAGGCAAAGCAGGAATGAACTGAAATCATATCTAGAATTTAGTCAGATACAAAACGACCTGATTAAGCTGTGGGCGTCATCAATGAGTCAGCGAAGGCCACAAATCGCCCTCAGAAACTCAACGCCGGGTACGCGCAATCCCGAGGCCGAAGCCCAAAGCAATGCTGGAGAGGGACGGATGACGGAAGAGGAGGAGGCTGGAGCATGGTGCTTGGAGGATCGCAAAGGGAGCGTGGTCGGATCGAGTTCGAGACTGTCACAGGCGAGGCGGTGATGGTGATGGTCGCTGGAGAGGGGGAAAACCCAAACAGAGGAGCCATCGGCGGTAGCGGAGACATGCCGGTGGTGGGTGAGGAGATGCGCCGGAGGTGGAGGCGGAGGCGGTGGCGCAGCGACGGCGAGTTAAGCTAAGTGTCCTGTCGGCTCGAGTGATGGGCTGATGCAAAGGTCTGGGCTGCGCTAGTGGTCGGACCGGGCTGCATAGGGCCGAACTTAAGGGATGGGCTGGAGCTCTATTATTTCTTCTCTCTCTTCTTTTTCTTTTTCTTTATTAACTTTTCATCTTTATACTTATTTATTTTTCTGTAAAAATGCATTCTTGATTTGTCAATCACTAAGCATCTCCCAAAGGAGATACTATTTACATATCACTAAGTTGACGCACTTTGTAACAAAATGTTTGTAAAGTACTCTATAAAGAAGCAATCTCTTCATAAAACTTTTGTCTTCTATTATCAAAACTAGCCAAGACCTTCATATTTAATTTAACATTTCAATAGAGACGGTTGAACAAAACTTCAAGAGTTTTGATGTACTTTTTTTTACAAACTCATTTTTAGGTAGAAAATGCAACAATATACAGCTAGGAATGATCTCTGTTATCAATACAAATGGCACATCTTGTACTACAAAGAAATCCAACGCACCAATTGTGCGCGATTGATAACAATTGTATGATATGCATACACATATAATGTTCTTCAACCTTTGGCTGAGTAGCTTGACCAACTTGCAACCCAATCTTGATTCGTTCCAAACTTGGCATTAAAATGCAGCAAATTTGCCATTTTTAGCATAACTGAAACTCTATCTCGATTTTTTTTTTTTTTTTTTTTAATATCGAGGATTCACCCTAGCACACCTTACGAGTGCTCACAGCCCCGATGGACATCAGCCAACAAAGACCATCGACTATACTTCTAGGGGGACTAGCACGGGATCCTACCACCCATGGCTCCCCACTTAAGTCACAATCAACCAGTCGAGGAATCAAATCCAAGACCTCAAGGTCAACTAAGCCCTAACCAACTGGGTTGCCTACAAGTAGGTTCCATCTCGATTTTTTTTTTTTTTATACATTGAAAACCTAAAATCCTAATTGAAAGCCTTAATTCCAAATAAAGTCTCCAATTTATCAAGACTGGTGAATAAATCCATGGCACGAAATTTGCAAATAAGCTACCAATTATCGTCTTTGAATTGAGCAATATGATTAAAGCCACACAAATTTAGGACTAGGGTATTTTCCCTTTCTCCTACCTTAGACGGTCTTGATGAATAAATAGTAGGTGCATGGAGTTAAAAGGGGAAGGACCGATATTTTAACAAATACCTATAATGGATAAGTCTACTAAAATATGCTACATAAATAGGTCATGGTAAGCCCTATATAATGATAACACATAACCATGATTGGGCAATATAATATTCTCATATGTTTAATAAATATTATAACAGAGCATTTTTCAAGGACTAAAATATTATTATGCGATTAATGTTAGCCTACATTTTGTAAAAATTTTGAACACATTATGGTAAAAAATTACAATCTTCCTATTCTTGTTAGACTATTGGTCTTTCAAGCAAATGTTATGGTATTTTCAAATGTTTAATAGATTGTGTTATTATATAATCAGTACTAGCTAGAAAGAACTCTAAATTCGACATTGCATAATTGGAAGAAAGGAGGTCTCTCATGGAGGACTAAACAATACTAAAAGCACACTCAGCGAAGAAGCAATCGCCAATTGTATCTTGACCGCACAAAACATTGAGATTTTCAGGTACTCTTGAAGCCACCACTTTGACTATCTAAACCAATCACGATCACCACAACCAATCAAATCATTGAGATTTTCCCACAATTTTTATGCCAGGCAAAGTCAACAATGATCATCATATTAAGTTACTCTACAATATTATACATTCAAGTTTTTATGACATAATTGGTACAATTAAGAAGCTTAAATCTATCAATGCATTTTTTGCCGGGAAATCCATGCAAATCACATGCAAATTATATACCACTTTTACCATCATTAGGGATCACACATGATATAGTCCAAACTCTGATGCTTAGACACATCAATAGCATGCCTAGAATTAACTCAAAGTTCAAAAAACTCAAAAACAGAAAAAAATAAAAGAAAAGACAAAATCAAGCAGATTATAGATTATGTCAAGGACAAATCTTAGCATCAGAAAATGATGTCTACATAGGGTTATGCCGTAAATTTTCTTAACAATCTAATAATTAAGTTAAAGGACGAATTGAACTTGTGATTGTAGTTGCAATCCTCAGTGAACTCGTGACCACCCTGGCAAAAACTGTTCTGGACAAGAATCAAGCTTCTTCTCTTGAGCCCCTTGAGGAAATTCTGTGATTGGAAAAGCAGTAAATGACACATGCATTGTCAGTCAGCACAGAGAATCATTTAAAGCTACTTCATGGAATGCCAGATGTTTAACTGCATACTCTTATCACAAAATAAAATTTTAATCATCGTCAGTAATAGTCAAACAAGTCTCTTTACTAAAAAGGCCGTTTGAACGTACATTAATTATGAAATGTTTTAACATATTGTGATATCTCACACAAACAGGAGAATATTTCATTATGCTAGAATCAGCACCAGTGATGTCACATCCAGATTTGTGCTTTACATGTAGAACACAAAGAGTCACAAAACTATAGTTCAAAAGTAATTTCTTGATGAGTTCCCCTCAAGAATGGGAACTACCTTAAACTACAAGTTTAACTTAGGTTATAGTCAAATAAAGAGATTAACTAATAGAAATAACAAAAATAAACAATATAATCAGAATAAACCAAGGATCAGGAATGAAGAGCAAGGATTTGTCTAACTTCATATTGAAGACCTTTATAGTGTCCTGGTTATGATTGACTACTATCATACAAGGAAATTTATAGCTATAGGTATACTTCATCTTAGCATGAGCAATATATCCTACTGCCACACCAAGAAACATTGCGCCAGTGCATAATCTGTGCCATTCCCTTTTAACAGGCTATCTACAGAAGATCACACCATTCAGCCCACTTATTATATGTACAAGTAACTGACAATCATTGAACATGCAACAGAGTCGCATCATAATACCATATGATGGCCATGATGTTCAGAAAAGCGAAAATCATAATCCAAAGGTCTTACCTAGTTATGCAAAGCCAAAAGAGGATTCAACAGGAAGAACCAAAGCATACAGATCTAGTAATAAGCATGGGTAACCCATGACCTGTGAGACTTTGGAGCTAAATTCCAAATATTAGCATTCAGTATTTATCTACACTATTCAAACAAATCAAGACTGCTCAATGTCATAAAGAGCAAATGAATGGAAAAGGATGGGAAAATGGCGAAAGAAATGACATTCAAGTTACAGGGTTCTATATAATAGAGAAGGAAAACAAATCCATTTTATAATTGCCTAGACAAAATATTTCAAGGCCGTATTTTCTGTATGTAATGAGTTGCCAAAGCGTACTAATTATCTTAGAAGCCTAAAAAGGTCAAGGTTAGATCAGACTCTTGAAATATATGCAATTGAAGAGCTCAAATTGGAGAATTGCTTGACCAAGAACCATATATGTTAGCAATTCACAATAAGGATCAAGAAGATAATTCTCTCGACAAGTCTAACGAATGGATTAGCTATTAAGATACTGCACTATGTGTTTTTCCTTAACCAAGGACATGACGTCCCATTTCTCAAATGACAATCTGGCTAAGAATATTCAGTCTAGAGGAAAAAGCTACATTTGATAAATAAGGCATATGAAAATTGGCCAAAAAAGGAAAAGAAGACTGGGCATCCATTACTCCTACCTTTTGTCACTGAGCAAATTCTACACCCATTCTTGGCAACCATTATATGGCTGAACACCCTTCCACTGAATCAACTATACTTGGGTGCATATGATCTAGAATTTCCATTACTGCAAGAGAAACAAGAAAAAATTTGGAAACAATTTAAATCACGTAAACACTTGAAAAGGGGAAAAAAGATTAAATGTCAGTGGAAGCAACCAACTATTTCTGATGAATCTGCATTTCGATCTAGCTTGTCAACTTGAAACCCAAAAGAGATTCTATTTGAAAAACATGTCCAAATGCCACGCAAGAGATAATTTAGCGGACTAATTGACAAAGCACTTTACAAAAGAAGGTATCATCCAAGCAAAAACAAGTTCGTGGATAAAGGAATATGCTTAACATAAGAAGTTTACATTTAGGTACTAAGCATATCAACTTTAAGACATGTCTGGACTGCAGAAAACATATATTCGGGTAAGCAATTTAACTCTGACGTGTTCCATTTAAATCAATTGATAGTAACTAGGCTATATGCCTTGGCAAACTTCTTGCATCAGATTAAAAGAGGTGTGTTTGGGTCAGCTATGGCTTAAACCTAATGTCCTTCAAGATCAAACAACACGATTTAAGCAGGGCATACTTCAAGGCTTGTAGTACAGTTGGACAAGTTCTCTCATAGAGTTATTGGCATTGGTGATCAGATTGAGAGAAGATTTATGGATTACTTGTATACTTATACTGGCTAAGATGGGTTTCAATCAGCTCCATCTTCCAAATGTCGCATATGAACCATGCTCCCCATTAACAACAGTCTCATTCTCTCTATCATGAAAATGTGAAATATTTAGGGCTAGTTTTTGAGCTTCACATGGTGATCCTTTATCTGCAAGGAGCATCCTCTTGCTTGATGTCGTATTTAGAAAGGCGATGAGCTACTTCATGTTTCCCACAGTACTTTTCACTTGTAATCATATTATTAAGAGCAATACTCGAGCTTCTTCTTTTAAAACTAATAATTCAACAGAAAGACATTGTCTGTAATCTAGATTAGCTACTCTATGCACTGCTCCAATCACAATGAAACAAATCCTATTTCACTCAGTTTTTAACTTTTATGTTAGCAAAGTCTGAGTAAAAAATTGATGACTTCTGAACAAGATTAGGAAACATGAAAGTCAGATCGTGGCAACATTAGAAAGATGAAAAAATCATACGAGAAATAGATGCCATACACCACAATTAGGAAGCACATGCCCTCATGTAAGCAAGAAGAGACAATTGCAACTAATTAACAAGAAAAGAGATTTCTTTATCGAGTACATTGCCCATGGCATATCAGAAATTCCTTAGTTAAAATATCACATTTCTTTGAAGAATCTATGCTTGCTAAATACAGGAAACACATGCCATGCACCATAATTTAGCAAGCACATGCCCTCATGTATGCAAGAAGAGACAATTGCAACTAAAAAACAAGAAACGAGATTTCTTTATCGAGTACATTGCCCATGGCATATCAGAAATTCCTCAGTAAAAATATCACATTTCTTTGAAGAAGCTATATTTGCTGAATACTGGAAACACATGCCATACACCACAATTTAGCAAGCACATGCCCTCATGTATGCAAGAAGAGATGATTACAACTAATAAACAAGAAAAGAGATATTTTTATTGAGTACATAGCCTATGGCATATCAGAAAGCATGAATTCTTCATAGTAAATATATCATAATTCTTTGAAGATGTTATATTTACTGTTTTTAAAAACATTAAAGACATTAAAGAACTTGCTAGAGTGAAAAAAAAAAAAAAGCAAGGAAGAAGAAATGAAGAAACAGAGGGGAATGGGAAAAGGAAAGAAAAAAACTAAGGTTACCTTAACTTGTAATACTTCCCAAAAAAGTAAATTTTTTAGGGAAAATAAAAAAATATAAGGAAATGTCTAACAAGTCACATTGATTTAAAAAATCAAAGGAAACAAAGAAGGGAAAGAAATATATAATATTAACTTCTTGACACTTCTGGAAACTCAAGTTTCTTAGATTTAGACTTGGAAAAGAAAAGAAAAGAAAAGAAAAGAAAAGAAAAGGTGGAAAATTAGTTTCATAAACCTCCATTTCATTTCATGGATTTGTGTCGCAATATTATAAGTGTGGCAACAAACATAATTACTATGAAACCACATCAATCATCAATCAACATAAGAAATCATACAAACCTATAGTCAGCTATACTTGTCAATCGACAGATGCCACAATTTCAAAGTGGGGCTAAGTAGATAGGAAATCAGCAACAAAAGCAAGTTCTGAAATTGACCTAATGCATGCCTTAGAGGTACTTGAATGCAATGACTATTGAGCCACAGCCTCTAAATTTATCATTTGCACAGCCATAATATGCTTCCTCTATACCAAAAAATGGCTAAGAGTCATCTAATCATATTTGAAGTAACAAATTTGACGAAACTTTAGTTTTGTTTCAGTGTGACCAACAGATGTACCAATGCTTGATGCTGCTGCTGCACACATTATGCATGGTTCACCTCACATAGACGGAGCATGCTGAAAATTTCTCTGCAACTTCTGCAGATGAAAATCCAGTCCATCGCCACTGCTCGAGAAGAATATCAAGAGCTTTCGTCTCCGCATGTCTTGTTGCCTAGGAAAGTGCAATGAGATAAATGAAGAAAGCATATCAAACTATGGAAGTTTGTCAGAGAGAAAGTTGCTCTTAGTGTAGTTTCAACATAAATTTAGGAAATGCATTTCATGAAACATGTTTTCTCCTTCACGTATTATTTAATTATTTTACTCTTGCTTAAAGTTTGAGTCCAGTGGTATATCTTTGAATCAGTGCATCTCTTAGTGCCGTTTTCTTCTTCCTCTTAGAGTTGAGAGCATTTGTGGAGCAAATAAAAAATAGTTAACAAAAGAAAATAATGACAACACAATATAACGTGTCTTCTTCCTCTTCAAATTGCCTCTTTCTTATCATGATGCAAGCCTAGGGTAGGCTTTCTCAAGCAGTAGGATCGGGAGAGTGACTTGCACACGGGAAACAGGACGAACAGGAATTTCAGCACTGCGCGAGCTCAGGAAAACAGTCGTATCTTTGTCGATATAGATCAGATCGACCTGATTCCAAAGCCAAATGAACAAAGACTTCTGGATCTACAATTTCTCTGTTTTGGGTTTTCTGAAATAAGCACTGCAGGATAGTCGAAATTGGGTTGGAAGTAACGAACAGAACAGGAAAAGATAGAGACTCCGTTGGTTGCTCTTCTAGGCCTCCAAAGAAGTTGAGGGGGCACCGATTCTTCTAGATCGATGACTGCAACTCTTCAAGGATGCAGATTTCGAAAGCTCCGACTCTTCAAGGACGGAGTGAAAACTCTTCTAGGTTTTTAAGGGTATGAACTCTACAAGGTTCATGTTACTTGCTTCAAGCAAAGTTTTTTTTTTTTTTTTTTTTTCATTCATCAAAATTCGTCCGTCTTGTACAAGGGATTGGATGGCTTATATCATCAAAGAAATAGAAACAGAGCATTGAAAGTAGGAGAAATAAAGACATAGCGTTGAAACTAGGAGAAATAAAAACAGAGCATTGAAAATAGGAGAAATAGTAAAGAGCATGGAAACTATAAGCTAGTAAAAGCGTCATGCGAGCTCCCAAGGTGTCTTTCAAGCTTCTGGAATGGACTCAAGATGTCGATATGGCTTAACGGTTTCGTCGAGCTTGAATGCGGGCCGATCTTCTTGGTCGAGAGAGCTGGTCTTCAATGCGGGCTGCATCATCCTCCCCATCTTTAAAAGAATTCGTCCTCAAATTATTGCCATCATCATCAGAAGAATCGCCCACATAAGGTGTTAAATGTCAAACGTTGAAGACTTCGTGAATCTTCATATGAGAAGGAAGATTTAATCTATACGCATTAGGATTAATGTGCTCAAGAACTTCAAGAGGTCCAAGCTTTCGATCACTAAGCTTGTTATAAGTTCCTATGGGATGCCTTTCCGATGGCAGATAAGCCCAAACAAAATCTCCAGGTTCAAAGATAACTTCACGCCGCTGCTTGTCGATGTCCATTTTATAGGATTCAGTTTTGCTCTCTAGTCTTTGGCGCACATCTTCATGAATTGTCCTCATTTGAGAAACAATATCGTCGACTTTGTTGCTCAACTTCTCAGCAAAAGGAATTGGTGCAAGATCAAGAACAGTGTTCGGTTGTCGACCATATACGATCATAAATGGACTATATCTAGTGCTACGGTTCTCAGCACAATTATATGCAAATTCTCCAAGTGACAACCGCGTCTCCCAAGAACAGGGATTATTATCGATCAAAGTCCTTAATAGATTTCCCAATGTTCGATTGACGACCTCAGTTTGTCCATCTGTTTGGGGATGAAACACAGTATTATATTGCAGTTTAGTACCGGCATTCTTCCACAGTTGTCGCCAAAAATGACTAAGAAATTTTGTATCCCGATCCGAAGTAATGGTCTTCGGAATGCCATGCAACTTATAGACTTCCTTGAAAAATAAGTCGGCAATACGCGAAGCATCCATATTTTTTCGACATAAAATAAAATGTGCCATTTTGGAAAATCGATCGACAACAACAAAGATTGAATCCATACCTCTGTTTGTGCATGGTAGTCCAAGGACAAAGTCCATAGAGATATCCTCCCATGGGGCATGTGGAATCGGCAAGGGCAAATAAAGGCCAGCATTAGTAGCTTGTCCCTTTCCAATTTGGCAACGTCAACACCTCATCACATGTCGATGTACATCATGTTTCAAATGAGGCCAAAAGTATTTGGCTGAGACGAGTTGTACAGTTTTGTCACACCCAAAATGTCCTTCACGGTGAACTTCATCAATCACCCGTTGCCAAAGAGAACAGTCCGACACACATAAACGGTTTCCTTTGAAAAGAAAACCATCACATACAGTAAAATCAGCAAGCTTCTTTCATGTGCATCGGGAATGATCTTGGAAAAGTAGGGGTCTTCTTGATATAACTCCTGAAAAGAATCAAATCCAAGAACAGTAGAATGCATTGTAGAGAGCAAACTCTTCTTTCGACTAAGGGCATCGGCAACTTGATTCCGAGCTCCAGCCTTATACTTAATAATGAAAGTGAACTCCTAGATGTATTCAGCCCATTTTGCACACCTAGAGTTAAGCTTTTGCTGTCCGGAAATATACTTCAGAGCTTCATGATCAGTATATAAAATAAACTCTCGATGAATAAGATATAGCCGCCAATACTCAAGTGTGTGAAATAATGCGTAGAATTATGGATCGTAGGTGCTGTAACGAAGTTTGGCACCATTCTATTTTTCACTAAAGAAGGCGATGGGTCGACCTCCTTGACTTAGAACTCCTCCTATGCCAGTACCTAATGCATCACAATGCACTTCAAAAACAAGATCAAAATTAGGCAATGCAAGTACCGGGGCTGTGCTCAATTTTTCTTTGAGCTGTTCAAAACTTTTCTTAGCTGCATTCGTCCATTTGAAAACTCCCTTTTTCATGCAAGAAGTGAGTGGGGGCTGCAATGGTGCTAAAATGCACTATAAATCGTCAATAGAATGAAGCGAGGCCATGAAAACTTCGCACTTCATGCACATTTGTTGGAGTTGGCCATTCTCGAATCACCTTGATCTTAGAATCATCCACCGAAATGCCATTCTTCGAAATATGAAACCCCAAGAAAAGGATTTGTGGTACCATAAAATAGCACTTGTCGAGAGCCGTGTACAATTGTTCCTGCCTCAACACACTTAATACTTCTTGAAGATGTGTTGGAGAAATCTTTCCAGAATATTTTGAAGCTGACAAAACATTTCTATCAGTCTAAGTCTGGATATCGATAGTTAAAGTCTCAAGAATTTATAGTCTCAAGACTTTGTTATCTCAAGACTCAAGACTCAAGACTCAAGACTCAAGACTCAAGATTGTTCTCACTGACAGTCTTTCTAATCCAGTGTTGAAGGAAATCCAAAATCGAGGTTTATGATTGAGGATTTGATCCTATCCTCTGGAATAGATTCTTTGGTTGGATAATCATTTCGGATTCTTTAATTCTTATCTAAGATCGATTGAAGATCCGATGGTCGACGAAATAATCTTGGATTATTCTATTCTTGGAAACCGAGATCCCGATTGTATGGGCGAACAGATTGATGGGCTATCATCGATTCCTTATATAGCTCGGATGATCTTCTTGATTGATTCCGTCCAACGGGTAGATTGGAGGAATTCCTTTGGTAAGTGCCAACGGCTATGATGGCATGAAGGAGTATAAAAGGAAGACGTTCTAGTTGTTTTAAGTGTGTGATCGATAGAAAAATTCCAGTCTCGAAGATCCTTGATTGTTAGTTGAGGCGAGCGAAATTGTATACCGAGAGTGTTTATACTTGGTGACGCCTTGAGTGAGTGTGGTAGATCATCTACACCTAGAAATCAAGGAAGATCAACACCGTAACAACTCTTTGATTATAGTGGAATCCAGCCAATCGGCTGTCGGTGCGAAAGAGTGGACGTAGGCTTGAATCAAGCCGAACCACTATAAACCGAGTGTTCAATTCTCTCTTTCCCTTACTCAGTCTTGCGATTGAATTTTTAACTGTTGCAAATTCTCTAATTGTTTAAAATATCGTGCAAGCTTCGAGAAATTGTTTGTATACCTATTCACCCCCCCTCTAGGTACTCGTACTAGCTATCTCAATTGGTATCAGAGCCCGTGTTCTTACTTTGTTTGAAGTGTTTTACTTCAGAGTAAAAGATCCATGGCTAGTATGCTAGCACCAGGGCTGGTGGAAGGGCAAAGCAATACAAGACCACCCTACTTTGATGGAAAGGATTACAACATCTGGAAAAACAAGATGAAAGCTTTTCTACGATCAAAGGATCCTCTGGAATGGGATGTGGTGGAAAGAGGAATTACTCCTACCGCTGCATCAGTATCCGAAAGAGGGAAAGATATTGTTGAACCCAGCGGAATGTCTCAAGAAGAGATAAACAAGAGACAAGCACTCGATGCTAAAGCAATTTATTCTTTATATTGTGCTTTGTCACCAACTGAATATAACAGAATATCTTCTTGTGTCACAGCAAAAGAAGTCTGGGACAGGTTACATATCACTTATGAAGGGACAGATCGAGTGAAGGAGACCGAATTAACATTCTTCTTGGTCAATATGAATCCTTCAAAATGAAACCGGGAGAATCTATAACCGACATGTTTAGTCGTTTTACGATATTGTCAATGGTCTTGAGAACCAAGGACAAAAAATTTCTGATCCCATGAAGGTGAACAAGCTTCTCGTGGACTCTCCAAGGATTGGAATCATATAAAGACTTCAATAAGAGAGACGCAAAGAATCATGCCATTATCTGTAGACGAACTGATTGGAACTCTTCAGTCTTACGAAGTGGAACGAATTAATGAAGACGAAGATCCAAGAGGTAAGAAATCTATTGCACTAAAGTCAAACGATGATTCTGATGATGCAGATTCTGAAGAAGATATGGATGATGAGGAGCTCGCCCTCATGATAAGAAGATTCAGAAAACTGAATAGAAAAGGCAGAAGGTTCATCCCAAAGAAACAAAGTTTTCAGAGACAGCAGACCAAGTCGTTGATGATGAGGAACCAAACAAAGAGGTAGTTTGCTTCGAATGTAAAAAGAAGGGACACATCAGACCCAACCTTTGTCCTCTTCGAAAAGAAAAGAGGAAAAGCTGAGAAATTTCGAAAAGCTCTTAAAGCCGAAACACGGAGCGATACGAGTGTGAAGAGAGTGATGAGGAATATGCCAACTCGTGTCTAATGGCGCAATCGGACTCGGACTGGATCGAATCGAGACAGTGAATTTGAGGTAAGTGATTACAAAATCCTGTCAAAGTCTCTAAATATATTAATGAGTTATGTTTTAGTCTTAAGACATCTCTTAAAAAGATTTCCGAACTTAAAAAGGAAAACTCAGTTTTAAAACAAAAGGAAAACATTTTAGAAGAAAAGGTAAAAAATTTAGACTTGAATGTTTCTACTCTTAAAGAAAGTGAAGACAATCTTTCAAAAGAAAATGCTTTCTTAAAAACTGATTTATCAAATATTTCAAAGAAATTTTCAATAGGGTCCGAAAAACTTGAAAAAGTCCTTTCAATCCAAAGACCTTACTTCAATAAGTCAGGTCTAGGTATGACAGCTGAAACAATCCCTTTGATTGATTTTCCGAAAGTAAAAGAAAGAATTAAGAAAAGACCATCGAGAGAAGCTTATAAAAATCATTTCAAAAGAGTTTTTGTAAAGCCTGTAGGTCGAAATGCTTTAAGGTGTTCTAAGTGTAACAAGTCGGGATCATTTTGAAAAAGAGTGTCCTATGGTTTGGAAGCTTGTTAAGAGAGTATGGCCTAATAATGCTCATCCTACTAACACCAAAGGACCCAAGAAAATTTGGGTACCAAAGAAAGCTTGAGACTCTTTTTGAATGCAGGTCTCTGTCAAAAAGAAAGTAAAGTGGTATCTTGACAGCGGATGCTCAAGACACATGACAGGAGACTCAAAATGTTTCATAAAGCTTATTAAAGTAAATGGTGGAAAAGTTTCATTCGGAGGAAATAGCAAAGGAAGTATTGTGGGATTCGGAATTGCGAAAATTGGAAATCTCACAATAAGCAATGTCTCTCTAGTGGAAGGACTCAACTACAATCTACTCAAAGATTAGCCAATTGTGTGATACTTGGTTACAAGATCTTCTTTCAAGAAGGCATATGTTCTGGAATTAGCAAAGATTCGACTCGAGTCTTTCATGGGTCGAAGGCATGGAAACATCTACCTCCTTGATGTAAAGCCAAATGAAGAACAATGCTTAATCTCAATTCAAGATGAAGCAATTCTATGGCACAGAAAACTTGGCCATATCAACAAGAAGCAATTAGCCAAAATTTCTTCAAAGCAGCTTATTCGAGGTCTACCTAAACCGCCATACCAAAAGTCTCGACTTATGCACTCCATGCATTCTCGGGAAAGCAGGTAAGAAATTCATTTAAGCAAATAAATCATGTATCTACTAATCATGTAATACGATTTGCTTCATATGGATCTCTTCGGACCAACAAGAACCCGAGCATTGGAGGTAAGAAATATTGTCTAGTAATTGTAGATGATTACTCGTTTTACTCGGGTATATTTTCTTGCAAATAAATCAGAAACCTTTTCGTACTTTGAAAAGTTTGCTAAAAAGGTTCAAAATGAAAAAGGATGTGCTATTTCTAGTATAAGAACAGATCATGGAAGTGAATTTGAAAATCAAGATTTTACGAGATTTTGTGATAAATCTGGTGTTAATCACATGTTTTCTTCTCCGTATACTCGAGCAAAATGGAGTTGTGGAAAGAAAGAATAGATCTCTTCAAGAAATGGCTAGAACACTTTTAATTGAAAGTAAAGTTTCTTCACGATTTTGGGCTGAAGTGTTTCAAGCGCTTGCTATATTATAAATAGAGTCTTTCTAAGACCTATTCTTGATAAAACCCCTATGAATTGTTCAAAGGTAAGAAGCCTATTGTTTCATACTTTCATGTGTTCGGTTGCAAATGCTTTATTTTGAAAAATGCAAATGATCGAGTTGGTAAGTTTGAAGAAAGATCAGATGAAGGCATCTTCCTTGGATATTCTACATCAAGCAAAGCCTACAGAGTCTACAACAAAAAAGCCGGTCTTGTGGAAGAATCAATGAATGTCAAATTCCAAGACTCGGTGCAAGATGAATCCAGCCGGACTCGACGAAGAGACCGAATCCGCTCTAGATTTTCAAATGTCTACATCTCAAGAAGCATCTCGGATTCGGAAGTCCATCATCAAGACGCTCATGGAGAATCAAATAAAGAAAAAGATCATCAACCCGGTAACTGGAAGCACAAATCCGGTCATCCCAAAGATCTTATTATTGGCGAACTTAATGAAGGAATCCGCACGGATCAAAAAGGCATGAAGAATCTAGTCTTTGTGGCTCTCATCTCGAAATTGAACCAAAAAGCATAGAAGAAGCTTTATCGATGAAAGCTGGATCGAAGCTATGCAAGAAGAGCTCGACAGTTCAACATCAATGATGTCGGGAATTGACATCTAAACCAAAAGGTAAAACTGTTATTGGAACCAAATGGGTATTCGGGAACAAAATGAACGAAAAAGGAAAAGTCGTAAACGAAACAAAGCAAGACTCGTGGCCAAAGGGTATACGCAAGAAGAAGGAATAGACTATGACGAGACTTACGCACCCGTTGCAAGGTTAGAAGCTATTCGTCTATTACTTGCGTTTGCTTGTTACAAAAATTTCAGGTTATTCCAAATGGACGTCAAAAGTGCTTTCCTAAGTGGATTTATCCATGAGGAAGTTTATGTGGAACAACCGCCTGGATTTGAAGACCCAAAGAAGCGGACTCGGTCTTGATGAAAAAAAGGCTCGTATGGTCTAAAGCAAGCACCTCGAGCTTGGTACGACAGACTAAGTAAGTTTTTATTACAAAATGGTTTTGTCAAAGGTAAAGTAGATACTACTTTGTTTATCAAAAAGGAAAACAAAAACTTTTTACTTGTTCAAATATATGTTGATGACATTATATTTGGATCCTCTAATGAAAGTCTTTGCAAGAAATTTTCTAAGTCTATGCGGGATGAATTTGAAATGAGTATGATGGGAGAGTTAACATTCTTTCTTGGACTCCAAGTGAAACAAATGAAGGAAGGAACTTTCATCCATCAAGAAAAATATGCGAATGATCTTGTCAAAAGGTTTGGATTGGAAAAATGCAAAAAGATCGACATACCAATGTCATGTTCTCAGAAGATAGACAAGGATGAAGAAGGGAAGAAAGTAGATCAAAAGCTGTACAGGAGCATGATCGGTTCACTTCTTTATCTTACTGCTTCTAGACCGATATTTTGTTTAGTGTTTGTATCTCGTGCTAGGTTTCAATCGGATCCTAGAGAATCACATCTCATTGCCGTGAAACGAATCATCAAATACGTTGCTTCATCTTCAAGCATCGGTCTTTGGTATCCAAAGAGGGAGACTTTAATCTTCTAGGATACTCGGATGCAGATCGGCCGGTTGCGAGTCGATAGAAAGAGCACTTCGGAACTTGTCAACTACTTGGAAACGAACGGTGTCTTGGTTTTCGAGGAAGCAAAGCACCGTAGCTCTTTCAAAGACAAAGCGAGTATGTAGCTCTTGGAAGCTGCTGTTCGCAAATTCTATGGATAAAACAACAGCTACAAGACTTTGGCATTGAAGACTCATGCACAGAAATCAGATGTGACAACACCAGCGCTATCAATCTCACCAAAAATCCAATCCTTCATTCAAGAGCAAAGCATATTGAGATTCGACATCACTTTATTAGAGATCATATTCAAAATGGAGAAATCTCGATTCAATTTGTTGATTCAAAAAGTCAACTAGCGGACATATTCACAAAGCCTTTGGAGAAGAATCAGTTTGACTTTATCCGCTCGAGACTCAACATTTTGAAGCTTGAAGAAGTTAAAGTCTAGAGACTCACCAACTCTAAGACTCTGACTCTAAGTCCTGAGACTCAGACATTCGTGGCTAAAGACTGTAAGTTCTAAAAGGTACTAATTGTCATTTAGTTATAATTAAACTCGAAAAGGTACGATCTTTTGTTTAATAATTTTGGCAGTTATCGATTTTGAAAAGAAGTAATCGTTCACTTTCCTTGCACCGATTGAACTTCCTTTTTCAAAAAGCGAGTTATATATATACAGTTTTTTCTTTCCCCAATTTTCAAAACCCTAAAAAGCACTCTCCTCTCGATCATCTTGTTTCTACTCTTTGTTCATCGTCGAGAAAGTGGTCATTTTTCTTGGGAAAGCAAGTGAAGGAATCCTCCAATAGACAAAGAAAGATGTCGTCTTCGAGGAAATCATCTAGAATCGCAAACGAGGGGGACCACAAAGAATGAAGAAGGGACCGACTCACTTCGATCTTGCGAGGAAGAAGACTTAAGAAGTCAGCGACAAAGTCCGATTCGCTCTCCTCCACGTCATTCAGCATCTCCTACCCCACAAGGTGCAAGTCACAACTGAAGAAGAGATAATCGAGGATGCCGACCCAGTAAGAGTTCAAAAGCCCTCCTTTTTGTATAATCTTTATCGTGCATTGAAAAGCATAGGTACTCCATTGAACTATATAGATGACTTCCTTAAGGACAAAAATTATGGGAATGAGTATCGTTTTCTGAAGAAAATGGAGGAATTGGGAATTGCCCCGAAAGGAAAAGCAGAGGAAGCTCTTGCGAACATTCCAAGAGATCCTCGTATGCCGAGGACAAAATCGATTGACGGGAACGATGATGACAAAATGTTCCTTGAATTTAAACCTAAAATGGGTGTGGCAGCAAAGGTGAAAGGAAATCGGATGGATTTGTTTAAATCCAAGGATCGGGAAAAAGTGTATTTCATCTGTTGAAAGAGGGGTAATCAACCCTAGAAGTGTCGATTTTGACTTCCTGGATTCCATCAACTTGAACCTAAGAGAGAAGTTAAATTTGCTTCAACTTGAGACTTTCTGCTCTGACTCTACAGACGGGTATGATCATCTGACCGCTTATTTCTATTCAAATCTTAGCTTTTTGGATGCGAATAGAATTTCATTCGGTGTTCGAGACAAAGTCTATGTGGTAGATGTGAATATGTTGGCGGACATAGTTGGAGTTGAACGGGGACGCTATCTCCCAATCAAAGTCTCACTGCTCGAACTACTCGGATCTTGTCAAAGATAGGGATGTAGATAAGAAAATTATCTATTCAGGATGAATGCTATCAACATTGTGCTTCACAAGATTGTGATCAATTGTCTCGGACCTAAGTCTACTTCAAAGACTTCGTGTCTCTTTTCGAAGCAAAATTGATGTATGCGATCAACTCGGGACGGAAGTTCTCTCTCCCGCACACTATTCTCTTCCATATGTACGAACGGTGTCAAAAGACAAAGGACAATTGCCTTATCCCGGTGCGGTGACCAAGATCTTGAGACATCGAATATTGAACCGCCACATTCTTTTTGTGTTCGAACATGTGATAAGATGGTGGTAGGGTTGAAAATGTTAATGAAGATGCGTCTGCAAGAACTCTCCAAGGCAATGGAGAAATTCAAAGTGAAATCTCCAGTCCAGTCTGCTTCAAAAAGGAAAGGAAAGAAGGCCATTGGTGCTTCATCGAAAAAGAGGAAAAGAACTCTTATCCTGGAGGATGAGGATGAGGATGAGGATGAAGATGATGAAGATCCCTCTATTCCAGCACTGACAAGAACAAGACGTTCTGTATCTTATCCAACAGAACTTCAGCAGAGCAGAGAAGAAGAAGAACTCAGAGAGAAGGAGAAAGAAGTTGAGGAAGAAGGAGAAGAAGTAAAAGAACAACTGCTGAAAAATGTGGAGAGAAGGGAAATCAAGAGATTGATCATCACTCTTCCCCTTTCGATGTCCTAGAGACAGGGGGAGTTAGCGAGCAAGAGAGGTCTCCACCTCATGCTACTGAAGATCCAAGACAATCTCCAGAAGACCCAGAAAAAGTTCAGATCTCTCAATTGCCTGAAGAAGGTGATACGTCGATACCAAATCTGCCAGACCGAACAGAAGCGCCATCGTCTGCATTCTCACCATCTGAGAAAGTCAATGCCAGTACACAGACGGATGATTCTGCAGATCTTCGTAGTATCATGAATATTCTTCTGGAAATGCGTAACCAGATATATATTCGGATTTGTGAAATCCAATCTTTGAAGCATCTTTGGACAAGCATCTTCGGTCTCTCGGAAGATAAATACAAAGACCTCGCTCTGCAACTTCAAGCCAATGCCAAGAGAGAAGAGGTAGCTCATGCGAGAAGATCGAAGAAGCTCGAAGGAGTAGTCGGGTCCATTGGGGATTTCCGGATCGTGCGCATTCCCAAGCGAGACATGACTCCTTTCTCACCCTCTTTTTAATGATGACAAAAAGGGGAGAACCAATTTGAACAAACATTATTTTAAATGACTTTTATATTTATGTTTGAGCATGACTTGAGAACTTGAACTTGAGTGTTAGACTGAATTGGCTGTGGATTTTGATGCTTGACTGGTTGCATTTATATCAAGTATTGTTACATGGTATTACTCATGAAAGACTAACCAATTTGCTGTGGATGCGAGTCGGTTGTTTATTAATCTTTATGAGTTAGCCATATTGCTTGAGAAATGTTTTTGCAGGTCAAAGTTGTTCAAATCTTCAAGAAAGTTTTGTCACCATCAAAAAGGGGAGATTGTTGGAGAAATCTTTCCAGAATATTTTGAAGCTGACAAAACATTTCTATCGATCTAAGTCTGGATATCGATAGTTAAAGTCTCAAGAATTTATAGTCTCAAGACTTTGTTATCTCAAGACTCAAGACTCAAGACTCAAGACTCAAGACTCAAGATTGTTCTCACGACGGTCTTTCTAATCCAAGTGTTGAAGGAAATCCAAAATCGAGGTTTATGATTGAGGATTTGATCCTATCCTCACGGAATAGATTCTTTGGTTGGATAATCATTTCGGATTCTTTAATTCTTATCTAAGATCGATTGAAGATCCGATGGTCGACGAAATAATCTTGGATTATTCTATTCTTGAAACCGAGATCCCGATTGTATGGGCGAACAGGATTGATGGGCTATCATCGATTCCTTATATAGCTCGGATGATCTTCTTGATTGATTCCGTCCAACGGGTAGATTGGAGGAATTCCTTTGGTAAGTGCCAACGGCTATGATGGCATGAAGGAGTATAAAAGGAAGACGTTCTAGTTGTTTTAAGTGTGTGATCGATAGAAAAATTCCAGTCGAAGATCCTTGATTGTTAGTTGAGACCGAGCGAAATTGTATACCGAGAGTGTTTATACTTGGTGACGCCTTGAGTGAGTGTGGTAGATCATCTACACCTAGAAATCAAGGAAGATCAACACTGTAACAACTCTTTGATTATAGTGGAATCCAGCCAATCACCCAACAATCGGTCTGCGAAAAGAGTGGACGTAGGCTTGAATCAAGCCGAACCACTATAAACCGAGTGTTCAATTCTCTCTTTCCCTTACTCAGTCTTGCGATTGAATTTTTAACTATTGCAAATTCTCTAATTGTTTAAAATATCGTGCAAGCTTCGAGAAATTGTTTGTATACCTATTCACCCCCCTCTAGGTACTCGTACTAGCTATCTCAAGATGCTGCAAGTGTTCATCAGTAGATTTGCTAAAAATCAAGACATCATCAAAATAAACAACAACAAACCTTCCTAGAAAAGGCTTCAACACCTGAGTCATAAACCTCATGAATGTCGATGGTGCATTCGACAATCCGAATGGCATGACTAACCACTCATATAGCCCATCTTTCGTTTTGAATGCTGTCTTCCATTCATCCCCGGGTTTGATTCTAATTTGATGATATCCACTCTTCAAATCCAGCTTCGAGAATATATTTGCACCAAAAAGTTGATCTAAGAGATCATCAAGGTGAGGAATAGGAAATCGATACTTGATGGTGATCTTGTTGATCGCTCTACTATTGACACACATCCTCCAAGTACAATTTTTCTTAGGCACTAAAAGAGCTAGAAAGGCACATGGACAAAGGCTCTCCCTTATAAAACCCTTGTTCAATAGCTCCATAACTTGTCGATGCAATTCCTCTTGTTCGGTCAGACTCATCCGGTAATGAGCGAGATTCGGCAAAGAGGCTCTGGGCAACAAGTCAATTTGATGCTGAATATCTCTCATAAGAGGGAGACCATTGGGTAAGTCCATCGGGAAGACATCCATGAACTCTTCCAAAAGAGGTTGAACTCGATGAGGTACAACAGAGGCAATTTCATTCTTCTCACCTATTTTATTGAGCAAAATATACAAGATACGAACTCCTTTCAAAGCATCCTTCATATCCTTCATTGCAAGCAACGTAGGGGAGAAGGAATTCTCAACTACAAGAGTTTTCAAAGGTTCCCTACTAGGTGCCAACATAATTTTCTTGCCTCCATATTCAAAAGAATATGTATTACGATAACCGTCATGTGTAGTCCTCCTATCGAATTGCCATGGTGGACCAAGAATAATGTGACTAGCATCCATCGGCAGAACATCACACCATATCTTGTCATTATAAACAGAACCAATGGACAAATTAACAAGGCATCGTTTCGAAATAGTTACCTCAGCGCCTTTCTTCAAAGACAACATTTTATAAGGTGTAGGGTGCATTTTTAATTCCAACTTCAGCTTGTTTGCCACTACTTCAGAAATTATATTCTCACAACAACAAGAGTCAAAATTAATTGACACACCTTTCCCATGATTGTGCAAGCAGAATGGAAAATATTGGTACGCAGCCACCTATCTCCAGTGTCATCTCGAGGAGTAAGAAAAAATTTCCTCACCATAAGAAGTTCGCCAGTGTCGGCATGCACTATTTGTTCATCATCCGCAGCTTCTTCATCATTGTTCAACTCCTCTTCAAGTGGATCCTCAGCATTCTCATCAGAATCATTATCCACCAAGAAGGCTTTACCAGCTGGTCGATTCTTATTGATTCGACAATTGCTAGCACGATGACGCAACTCCCCACAAGAATAGCAACGTATTTCGGATGTAGCAGGTTGCTTCGAAACATGGGGCTGAGTAGAAGACTTACTAGCAGATTGCGTTGTAGCTTCAGCAACTTTAGCAGTGCTAGTGGTGCTCTTAGTGGCTCGACTTGCCATGGTAGTTGATTGCTGTCTCCGAGAATGAGCTCCATTTTGAGTGCTCGTTGGTGTGCATCTCCTAAGTCCCAAATGTCAAGGACTTCCAAGGCGTCTTGAATGTAAAATTGAAGACCGTTCAAGTATTTGTTCACAAGCACCTCCTCTGGATCCTGGATATTGTTACGAATCACCAACTCATTGAATTAATTGGTGTATTGGTCCACCGTTCGCGTACCTTGTTTTAGATTTTTGTACCGTTGGTAGAGCTCTCTCTTATATCCTTTGGGAAGAAAATATTTTGAATCTTGCCCTCCATCTTTCTCCACAAAGTGATTGGTGCTTTGCCAATGGCTTGGCGAGTTTGTTTTTCATGTCTCCACCAAGCAATTGACTTGCCTCAGAATCGCATAGCAATGATCCCAACGCGACGATTCTCTGGACCATTTCGATGCTCAAACACCTCATTCGCAAGTGTTAGCCAATCAACAATTTCATCAGGAGACTCATTACCTATAAATTCTGGAACATCTTTCTTGGCTTCCTTTTCCCAATCTGGCTAACGAATATGTTGTAAACGATGTCGAACATGCCTCTGACCGTGAATAGATTGAACACTCTCCGAAGAGGAAGAGTCACCATGGGAATCTTCAGTCCTGAAATGGGGTGGAGAATTATTTGCTTCAGCCTTCAAACGTTGAACTTCTTGCATCAATTCGTCAATTTGTTGTTGCATATTCTCAGCAAGTGTGTGCAATTCATTGAGGGGAACGGTTCTGCCACCATGATGCCTAGCTTGTCTTGGAGGCATTGTCCTCTCCTCCAAAGCTCTGATACCAAATGATGCAAGCCTAGGGTAGGCTTTCTCAAGCAGTAGGATCGGAAGAGTGACTTGCACACGGGAACAGGACGAACAGGAATTTCAGCACTGCACGAGCTCAGGTGAACAGTCGTATCTTTGTCGATACAGATCAGATCGACCTAATTCCAAAGCCAAATGAACAAATACTTCTGGATCTACAATTTCTCTGTTTTGGGTTTTCTGAAATAAGCACTGTAGGATAGTCGAAATTGGGTTGGAAGTAACGAACAGAACAGGAAAAGATAGAGACTCCGTTGGTTGCTCTTCTAGGCCTCCAAGGAAGTTGAGGGGGCACCAATTCTTCTAGATCGATGACTGCAAATCTTCAAGGATGCAGATTTCGAAAGCTCCGACTCTTCAAGGACGGAGTGAAAACTCTTCTAGATTTTCAAGGGTATGAACTCTACAAGGTTCATGTTACTTGCTTCAAGCAAAGTTTTTTTTTTTTTTTTCATTCATCAAAAGTCGTCCGTCTTGTACAAGGGATTGGATGGTTTATATCATCAAAGAAATAGAAATAGAGTATTGAAACTAGGAGAAATAAAGACAGAGCGTTGAAACTAGGAGAAATAAAAACGGAGCATTGAAAATAGGAGAAATAGTAAAGAGCATTGAAACTATAAGCTAGTAAAAGCGTCATGCGAGCTCCCAAGGTGTCTTTCAAGCCTCTGGAATGGACTCAAGATGTCGATATGGCTTAACGGTTTCGTCGAGCTTGAATGCGGGCCGATCTTCTTGGTCAAGAGAGCTGGTCTTCAATGCGGGCTGCATCATATCAGCTCCACGTTGATTATACTTTTAAGGCTTGATGGTGCTCATCCTTTGTTTGATATGCAAACTAAGCAAGGGAGATTAGAGTGCACACAATGTATCCTAGGGACAGGATTTTCATTAAAGCCAACTGCGTTAGATCGTAAATCCTATTGGAAAAATCACTTTCTGTAAGACAATCATCAATACACCTTATCTGGAAATTTCCTTTCTTAAAATACCCACAACACTGAGAATCTAAGAGAGGATCTCTTATGCGTGAAGCATAGACAACTCTCTTTGCTCCTCACTATTAGGTATTCGATCTAATTTCTAGTACTCGAGCATTATATTCTTTGAAAGTTTATGTGAAATTGCAGTTAAACTCCCTATACTTGAAATTTTGCAAAGTCTCTTGACTCGCTTCCCTCAACTTTAGAATTTTGCATCTCTCACAACACCTTATTAATCAGGGGAGGTGAAGCCACCATAACAACTTTCTCTCATGTAATGCAAAGCAAGAAATGCATACCCAGAACAATCTATAAATTTATAATCCATTGGTGTCACGCCCCGATCTTCAGGCACGCACACATCCCTTATCTTTGGTCGATTTTAAAAGCGATATCCGAGGACTACGTATCACCGACCATTTTTCATTTTAATATGCACATGCGGAAGCAATTATAATCCCCAGACAATAAAACAATGGGATAGAAAAGTAGGGTCATATTTTTCATATCAAAATTCACAACCAAACTTTTATACAACCACACCTCAAAGTAACTTACCATACTATTCACAAAGGTCTAGTCTCACACTATTCACGTTTAGACAGGATTCACAACAGAGGATGGGATCTCAATCCTCATCCGATTCGTACTCAGATCATCATCGGGGTTCTCCTCCAGGTACTCCTCTTCAGTTTCTTTCTCCTCAGGCTCCTCATCAGGGTTCTGAAATGTTGTCCCACAACCGGGATGAGACTATGTCTGAGCAAGTTCTACTCCACTAAGACTCGATTAGGAAACCAATACGCTAACCGGGCTGCCTATACACGCATGGGTTAGAGGACTTACCTTGGCCTCAGATTCCACCTGCATATTAGTATAGTTCAATAGGCATCTAAGCAATCACATATCGATATCTCGATCAATCGACCTAGTCGATTATATGTCAATCGGATCATTCAAGGTCACTACCACTTAATCAGTCAATTCACGACAACAGATCAATCATTGAACAATCGACCTAGTCGATTACATGTTAGTTGGACCATTTCAAGGTCAAATCACTCCTCAATATAAAACCTCACATTTGCACTCTCAATCACAGAGCTACAGTAATGCTCTTGGGCGTTGTTTTCGCCAAGGTGACATATGTACTGGACAGCGCTCGTGCGTTCTTTAAGGCACCGTTTTCACAAGTGATACTCTTAATGTGGTTATGTCCGTAATGAGGCATGCAATAGACAGCAGTCGTGCGTTCTTTAAGGCGCCGTTTTCACCAGTGATTTCCTTATCACCGAACCACATATGTCTATACTGATGCGAGTAATAGACAGCACTCGTGTATTCTTTAAGGCGCCGTTTTTCACCATTGATTTCCTTATCACCAAATCACGTATGTCTATACCTTGTACCTGATCGATCTCAGCCAAGATTATTCTCAGTTCAGCCTCACGATTTTCTCTACTTTACAACTCATCAAAGCATTGTCAATGCTAAATAACCACACTCGGCTATCTATCGATCAATCATTCAATTTCATTCAATTTCAATCAATTTAGGAATAATTCCTCAAATTGCACAATTAATTCAATTCAGCACAACGTAGAGCTCAAATAAATAAACGGACTACACCACGACAATTAGCACGAAATTTCAGTCGTCGGCTATTCTTGCCTAATTTCCGAAAAATAAATAATTAAATAATTAATTTCTAAAATTAATAAATAAATACTAAAATCCAATTTAGGCCCGTAATGCCTAATTGAAGCTCGATAAGGGTGGGGAAAAACCCCGAGATGCATTCAATAAACAGTATAGGCGGTTCTCTAGCAAAGTACACTAACCACCTAACTAATATGCAATGCAATTAACTAATAATCACTAATCCATGCTAATCTAACCACCTAATTGCACTTAATTAAATCTAATCAATCCTTAAGCATCATTATTCTACTAAGCAAGGATTAGTGAGATTACTCACTTGATTAAAAGCGGGGACCGGGACACCGCAACGGCGGCGCGACGGCGGCCGAAATCGGACTTTCGACAACACTAGTGGGCTTGGATCGGGCCTTGAACTTGGCCCAACAAATCTCAGCCCAACTGAGATTTGTTCTTGCACTAGACTGGGCTCACTCTTGGGCTTGGGCTTGGCTGCGATTGGGCCTTCTTCGAGGGCTGGACTTGGGCCGAACTTGCTGAATTGGGCTCAATGGGGCTGCTGGATTTTTGGGCCAAAGACTTGGGCTGATGGACTTATTTAATGGGCTGAGCTGGGCTGCTGATTCCACTGGGCTTTGCTGGACTCTTGGGCTTGCTGCAGCTTGGGCTAATCGAAATTTACTTGGGCTCGTGGACGGGCCCAACTGCTGGACCGTTGAAAATTTGCTGGGCCGAAGATCTGAAAACGCTGGGCTGAAGAGGCCGAACGTTGGGCTGTCACTCACGGGCTGAATGGACGCTGGCGCACGGAGGAAGCTGTTTCGGTGGACTCACGGCTTCGAACGACGTTGCTGTTTCACGGGATGTCTTCGATGGAGGCAGCAGCTGACTCGAAGAAACTCTGGTGCTGAAGTCGTGGCCGAAGGAGAGAGACGACGCGGGGCAACTTGCTTCGGTGATGGAACAGGCGGAGAGGCAAAGGTTGAAACGGAAACAGAAGCAGCGGATGAATCGATGAAACCGGCGTCAACGGCGGACTTCGTTTGCTGCTGGGTTGACTGGACGCGTGAAGACGGCACGCGGCAGTGAGGTAGAGATCATAGGCTGCACTGGTCGCTGCTGGAGAAGACACACCGGTGGAGAGGCTCCACTAAATGACCGAAGATGAGGAAAAGCGGACGGGTGGCAGCTGCTTCAGGGAGCGGAGATTTCGGTAAGCTTTGGGGGCTTCGGTGCTGGTTTGTTGACCGGCGAAGATGCAAACGCGGCCAAGTGGCAGCGTGGAGTGAGGTGCTCGAATGAAACAGGATTTGCTCGGTCGGAGGAAGGGAACGGCAGAATGAAATTGCGAAAAGGACGAAATGAAAAAGAAAGAGCCGAAAGGGATGATTGCTCGGTGAAGGTGGAGACCAGCTTGGACGTCCGAGAATTACAAAAGAAGATAAAACCCATAGTCAACAAAACATATCCTAAATCAATTAAAGCTCGGTCCCACCTTTGTCTTCATGCATATCAACTTGTCCCCTAATTCTTTCTAGCTGAAATTTCACTAATTAAACCAAAATGATGCCAAAAGGTAGCCCTCTCCCTTTGATCCGAATTTCTTAATTTTTTTTTGGCTCCAATTCTTTATTTGATTCTCCAAATCAACGATCAATTTCATCGAAGAAATATCCCATAAAATTTTCAGCAAGTCCCCAACACCCAAAAGTCTGATAAAGAGGCCAAAAGTCCAATCAATTTGCCCAATTCAATTTTCCGCTAATTTCCGCGATGTCTGAATCGATTTTTCGTAAAAATCTCGGAATCTCCAAAAAAATCTTATGAGATTGAGTCAACATTCTTAAAATAGCTCGTGACACTACAGAACTTTCAATTTCTGAAATCGGGTTCGAATTCACGGTTAATTTCCATTCAACGCGTTTTTAGCGTGACCTAGACTACTAGGTAACTTTCAGAACTTTTCAGTGCAAATGACCCGTGGTCGATTTTCTTCAAGCCACAATGAACCCACTTGACTCAATGACGACTCTCAATTGTCGTGAAAATCTTGAGAATTCAAATACGGACACAGGGTACCAAAACGATAAAGAAATCAAATTATTGCCGGCCGACGAGAATTTTCCAATTTAGTGGTGTCACCCACAATTAGCCACACATCTCAATCGAACCAACCTATATCTGATCTCAAATTGATTTATATATATGCCGTAATGACCTCTAAAGATGGACACGGTCGAGAAATCGAATTCTGATCGAATTCTCAAGTTTATTTGCCTTAAAATTCTTAATGGTTTCCCCAAATAGTCTAGTTATCTGTAGAATGGTCAGTTCTGAGAACAGCCCTATAGACGCGTCAATGAAACGCCCGATTTCTTCAATTGAAAACATGACTGAAAATCTGGGATGTCACAATTGGGGCCATCAAGCACACGTTAACATTTTCAAGCATGCAATACAACACAATCTATGAGCGCTCAACATTCTGGTCCAACAGCTTGCAACAACTTTACTTTCATTAAAGCTTTTTCTTTGACTGTTCTTAGTCCGAAATTCAGACAGAGCACAATGGCACAGGAGAACCGTGAAACATTGTACACAGTAAAACAAGATTCTTGCTATTGTTAGCTATAGTCATATTTTATGAAAGAATAATGGGAACAAAACCATTTACAGCCTAATAATGCACAGAAAATTCCACTCTTTGACAGACTTGTTCATACTATATTAGCATCTATTAAAGAAATATTTAAAGCAGAAACACAAAAGATTAACACAATAAATGTGAGTGGATAACGTGAGGGTATCAATTCAGAACAACAGCAAAGTGTTATCCAAAATTTATAAAGAGGGATGCAGAAGCAATGATAAACATACATTCTGGCCATATCTCCTAACTATAAGATCAAGATCTTGCAGGTCCTATATAATATACAGGTCACAAACTTCCAAGGAATGATAATCAATACATACTCATCCTGTAATTCAGATGCAAACCCCACTTGACACTTTAACTGATATGACCCTAACAACACTAAAGCAAAAATTGCGACTAATTTGAGAAACTACATGTTGCCCATTCCTGTGTGTCTTATTGTTGGTATGTCAGAAGTTTATCTTTCATTAATCAGATTTCACTCAAACATTCAAGAAGCATCTAGTAGTTTTAGTTTCTCGGTCATTTTCCTTCATAAAAGCTGTAGCACATAAGGATAAAAGAGAATCCTAAACAGTTGCAAAGGCCTTGGAATTCAGAATCGACAATCAGCTTCTTGTGCTTTTATCTCTATTCTACCAAATAATTTATGTAAACTCCGTGTTTCTGGTGATTATTTCTTTTTCATATCCACAGTCCATAGGGCAAAATAAAATAACCACCTAACCAGTTATCCATGGGCAAAACCGATGTTCATATTACTCTCACACTCCAAGTAAATTTGGCTTTCAATTCTCCCTAGTTGCCCAAGTCAAGAAGTGGTTAAAGGACTTGACCATCACGCAATCTTTCCTGGTGGCTTGCCATCTCACTACATCTTCTTCATTCCTCCATGGTTTTGCATCTTCAAGCACCTCATAAAACAAAGAGACAAAGCCCTATCCTAGTGATTGAAGTTTCTCAAAATTCAATTCTCCCGGCAAATCGATCACCCACTGCACCTCCGTATGATGATAAATACATACTACACATCCACATTTCCTAGACGCCTCAAAAGCACCCAAACCCTCCCTCCCTCCCAACCTACAGCACCCGGATTGGCTCAGTTTTTTGGCCAGTAAAGGGGACCAACCCATGTACGCCCTACTTCCCATTATTTCAGTCTCCCACGCTTGGTTTTCCTTTGAGCCTAGACTTCACCTACTTCTTTCAATAATTTGCCACCTATGAAAACAAGATAAAGAAAAGCTATACCTTCCAGAGATCGTCGCTGATTTTGCAGCGTGTAATGTCGATAACCTATGAATCCACTATCAAGCATCCACAGATAGAACCTACAAAGAAACGCTGCTTTAGCGTCTCTCGAACAAATTTAACCACACATTCTTCAAGCTCCCGCACAATAGTAGCACCAACTGAGTTGAATTCAAAGTCCAGCTCAAGTATTACATCAATTAAATAAAATTCGGATGTGTCGGGCATCACCTGATCTATAGCAAGCTGCATGAAGGCGGGAACAAACCTCAGGAGAGAATCATTCACCCGAAGCCACGTCACCAGTTTCCATGGCTTCGGTCGGCGGTGGTGGCCCGTCACCTCTGCTGGCCGGCCTCCATCGCCGTCGAATTCCTTCCGTCCATTCGTCACCTCCGTTGGCAGGTGGCGATCTCTTGCATTTCGTCAAAGCTTGGTGGTGTGGTATGGAAGATGAGGAGGAGCCGTGATGCCGAAAGTGGCGTCGAAGGAGTTGGAAAGTTTGGCTGTGGCGGAGAAAAGAAAGGAAGGAGTTTACAGCGGGAAAATCAAAAGAATATAAAGAAATAAGAAAGAAATACAGAATTCTATTTGGGAATTAAAGTTAAATAACTAGGCTTAATTAAAGGGGATTTGAGCAAAAAAGAAGAGGTATTGTTTATCTATTATATTTCCTATTATGATGGAAGGGTACTTCGACAATGACCAAAATCAATTTTGATATGCCCATTTTTGTCTCGCCAGAAATTTGACATTGCTAATTTTCAAAAATCATTTCTAGAATACTCACATTACGAGACAGCTACATAATCAAGACTTCTGATAATTTTTATGAGTTATTGATCAAATCCATTTCCAAAGTGAAAATTGAGTGAAGGGAGAACGATTGAAATAGCTGTATGGTTTTGTACTCAAGTATAAAATGTACCAATGGAGTTTAGATGGAGGGATGAATTTACGTGAAATTTACTGAGGGTAACTAAAAGTAAATGTATTGGAATTGAGATTAAATTGAAAGAAATAAATTTTGAAACAAAAATACTCGGAAATGGAAGTGGCAAGAACCGAAGTGCAAGTGTAAGTGAAGAAAAAAAAAAAAAAAAAAAAAAACAAAGACGAACTCACGGAGAGAGTTGTGGCGTGCGCTCGTCTCTGATGCCTTGGTCCTTTGTACTCCATCGAAGTCGTTACGTTGATAAACCGAACGGTTCATTTCCCACGTTCTTCACATGTTAGGACCAAATCTTCATCCATCATCACGCCTTTCCATGTTTGCATGATTTGGCCCATGTAAATGAGCATGCTGCGATCTTCTTCTTCGTCTTCTTGTTTGCCCGAAGCCTCATCACGTGACTCACACAGCCACGAACTCTGCATGCTTTTCTTGGTCGAACTCATCCTCTCGATATTAAGTCGAAAAGTAGGTCGAGCCTCTCTCTCCTTGTCGAGCTCTCCCCCCGCATTGATCGTTTTCCTCATTGTAGCTGGCAAAATTAAGAAAGCTAGTTCAAGTGGACTCGTAAAAATACCTCAGTGTCGATATATGGGTGAAAGTGGGTACTAGTTACTAGTTTTTCTGACAAAAAGAAAACGAGACGAACAAGGAAGAGGAAGGCATCGTAATAAAGATCAGCTAAGTTCACTCACCTAGGAATTGGTTCCTTAGCAAGTTTCCCGATCATTCCAACTACAAATGCAGCCAGCCAGCACTACCATGCTCGTCTCCATTGGTCAAATATAGAAGTTAACATCGTCTTGATTCGCTTGCCCAAAGGGAGATTAGGCTCACATTTTCTCTTTGATCCTATCTGACTATGTTTCCAATGCACATTTGACAATCTTGCGAGTTCTTGTGGATTTGCTTCACTCGAATTTTTTTCGTGCACATGTGAACTCTCAACTACTCAATCTGTTGATCCATGACCAACCTCATAGAGTAAAGCTGAATCTATCAGCTGATTATTTTGAACCTTAACCTTCGGATCATCCCCTAATTGCTTGCATATTATTCGAAATCTCCACTTTTTCACAACTCCACCTGCTATTCCAACACTAAATTATATATAATGCCCATCAATTGAGCAAAATCGACTTTTCTCCACAACTCACATGGTAATAAATATTCAACAAACATATGATCCGAATCCAACAATCTGCAACATTGTTCCACGCCAAACAGCTCTTTGCCATCAACATGCCGTGCTATAAAAATGTGCCTATCTCATACTCTTTATCAATACTGAGAGCGGCTATCTCTTCCTGTTCATCATAATTGAGTATGAGCAACGGATGTGTTAGAATATAATACGTGGAAATGACAGAATCTTGCAATTTACATCAACGCGAAATCATCAGAGAAATAAACGAGAAATAATAAGGACACCAGAAATTTACGTGGTTCGGTCCGAGTATCGGTACCAACGTCCACAGGGAGAGCCAGCAACAAATAATCCATTAGAATCGGATAATAAGAGTTTATAATCGCTCAAACGCTCAAGTGTTTCTCATACTTAAATTTAGCTCCAAGCTTAAAGTGTTTATAAATAAACAATTCACTTTGATATAAACTCACAATACAAAATTATTGCGCGTTCAAGCTCGAAACAAAACACTCTACGTACGCCAAAATCAAGAACTTTAACGTTCATCTTTGATCCACATACGTAAATCTTCGCGTTCCTTTGGAAAGCTTCGCATGGCTTCAAGGGAACATGCGGCTCTTTCCCAAACGGTGTGAACGTCCGGCTCTACGTAGGTTTTTGCAGCTTCTTGCTTCGGCAGCTTCTTTTGGGCGAAGAAAAGAAGACCTGTAAAAATAATTTTGTTTTTATACGTGTGCCCAGGTCAAAGTTTGACTTGGGCCCACCACATTTTATTTCCAAGCGTGGACTTCATCTTCACGCCAAAGGTGCAAACGACATCTTTCCTTTTACTTTTTCTTTTCTTTTCTACGTGCAAGGGGGCTTCGGCAGCTTCACTCCAAAGGGGAAAATTCCTTCTTCTTTTTTTAATTATTTCCTCCTTTGTGCAACTTTAAGGAGTCCAAGAAAATAAGGGCTTCTTCATCCAATTTGAAATCTACTTGGGAAATCTTTATTGACAAATTGGATTTAACAAATCGTTATCCGAATTCAAACTCGAGACATTAATTTAACAATTTTCCACATTGGCTCGATGTTTGAAGCCAAATTATAGTGCTTATCATCCATGATGCTCTTCCAACGCCTCGACGGGCACTCACTCTCCACAGATGCCAATAGAGCTTAAGCAGAGCTTGAGCTTTGCCAAAGGAACATACTAAGTCATCATGTCTACCGGGTTATCTACTGTAGCAATCTTTTTGACAATAACATTACTCTTTAGCTAAGACATCTCAGATGAAATGGTACATGATGTTGAAATGCTTCGTTCGCTTGTGATAAACTGGATTATACGCCAATTATATCACACATTCCTTATTACAGTGTATATCCACACTTTTATATTCTGACCCAAAGTTTGAGAGCAAACTTTGTAACCTACAAATGTTAGTGCCATGCACTCTGCTTTAGTAAAAAACAAGGCAATGTGATCTTGTAAGGACGCTTTCCAACTAACTGCACCACCCGCTAGCGTAAATACGTAACTTGCTAAAGATTTGTGATCATCCAAGTCACCGGCGTGATCCAAATCTACAAAACCAGTGGTCTCACTACCATTGTTGTCCCTTTGGTACACTATATCCACGTATGTTGTCCCCTTCAAATATCTGAGGATCTTCTTCACAGCTTCCCATTGAGCTTTACCAGGACGCTTCATATAGCGACTAACCACGCTCACAACTTGTGAAATATCAAATGTAGTGCACACCATACATAATACTACTCACGGCACTAGAATAAGGAACACGGGACATATGCTCATCCTCCTCTTTCTCAGTTTGCGGTAATAATTTATCTAAAAGTTTAAAGTGTTTCGCTAAAGGTGTACTTATAGATTTTGCCAACTGTATATTAAAACGTACCACAATGTTCTTAATATATTTCTTCTAAGATAGACGTAAAACTCCTACAGTCTTGTCACGCAAAATCTCCATACCCAATATTTTTTTTGCAGCACTTAAATCTTTCATCTCAAATTTAGCATTTAACCGCATCTTCAACATATCAATATTAGACATATTCTTAGCTGCTATTAGCAAATCATCAACATATAAGAGTAGATAAATCAAAGAACTATTCTCCAATCTCCTAAATTAAACGCAGCTATCCATTTGACTTTTTGTGTAGTTTTGACTAGCCATAAAAGTATCAAAACGTTTATACCACTGTCTAGGAGATTGTTTCAGCCCATACAAATATTTCTTTAACAAGCAAACATGATCTTCCTTACCCATAATAGCAAATCCCACTAGTTGCCTTATGTAGATCTACTTCTTTAACTCACTGTGAAGAAATGCAGTTTTCACATCAAGTTGCTTTAACTTGAGATCTTGCGAAGCAATTAAGGTAAGTAAAACACAAATAAAAATATTTCTTACCACAGGAGAGAACATCTCATTATAGTCAATGCCCTCACGTTGTGTATACCCCTTCATCACAAGTCTCGCCTTATACTTCACTGCCTCGACATCGATAATACCCTCTTTCCGTTTAAAGACCCATTTACTTCCGACAATCTTTTGGCTCTTGGGTACTTTGACCAGCTCCCATGTCTGATTTCGATGGAGTGATTCCATCCATTCACTCATAGCCCCTAGCCATTACGACGACTCTGGACTAGCTATCACCTCAGAGTAAGACGAAAGCTCATCTGTCTCCACCTCATCACCTATAATCAATGCATAAGCAATATCTGTATAATCATAATGTACCGGTGATTTAATTTACCTACTCTATCTATCTGTGGCTATAGTGTGCTGCGGCTTTGCCGGTTGTTCACTATCACCAACTTCAGGAACTGCAGCTTCATCTATAGTCTCAACTTCTATTACATTCAAGGTCTTCGAAGTCTCCACCTGAAACTCCACCTCACTAATGACACCATGATTTGTCTTCTCTGCTGGATGTATCTCAAAACTCCTCTGTTAAAGCATTGTAGTCTCGTCGAAGATCACATTTCTACTGATTAGAAAATTGAGTGATCTGGGATCGGTGCACCATAACCGGTAGCCTTTCATCCCATGTGCATAACCCATAAATATGCACTTCTTCGCCCTTAGCTCAAGCTTACCATCACTCGCATGAGTATACGTAGGACATTCGAATATACGCAATCCGGAGTAATCAACAGGTTTCCTTGACCATACTTCCTTAGGAATCTTCTACTCGATAGCAAATGATGGAGATCAATTAACCAGGTAACATGCCATGTTCATTGCTTCGGCCCAAAATTCCTTACCAAGTCTTGCATGCAAAAGCATGTATCGAGCTCGCTCAAGCAAAGTTATGTTCTTCCGTTCTGCCACGCCATTCTACTGTGGTATCTCAGGTACTGTGCGGTGTCTCACAATACCTTCTTTCTCGCAGAACTCAATAAAATCTTTACCACAGAACTTCATGTCATTATTAGTTCTCAGGCACTTGATTTGTTTATTTGACCACTTCTCAATCAATGCCTTAAATTTCTTGAACCGATCAAACACATCATATTTGTGTTTCAGAAAGTATACCCATACCTTCCTCGAATAATCATCGATAAATGTCAGCATATATCAGGCACCTCATTTCGAAGGAACCGAAGATGGGTCCCAGACATCTGAATGAATATAGTCAATTGGTCGCTTGGTTGAATGAATAGCTATAGTAAACTTAACTCGGTGCTGCTTCCCAAAGATGCAGTGCTCACATAAGTCTAGCTTCCCTGTCTTTTGACCTTTCAATAACCTCCATTCACTCAGCATCGTCATACCTGCCTCACTCATGTGCCCTAAACGCATATGCCATAACTGAGTCAAGTTAGAGTCTAACTCACCTGATGATACTACAGCGGTTCCGGTCACGATCTCTCCTAGTAGATAATAGAGAGTATTCACTTTCTTCCCTTTTATCACTGTCATGGCACCTCGAGAGATCTTCAGTACTCCACCTTCAGCGGTGTGCCTACACTCGATGTCATGAGTGTCCCTAGAGAAATAAGATTATTCTTAAGCTCTGGTACATGCCTTACATCTGTCAATGTGCGCACCACCCCATTGTGCATTCGAATCTGAATTGTCCCTATACCCACAGCCTTACAGACTCCATTATTCCCCAAAATAACTCTACCACCATCTGTAGTCTGGTAAGTAGTAAACCAGTTCTTAGGAGGCGTCTTATGATAAGAACATCCCGAATCTAGCATCCATTCGTCTCTTGACAAAGTAGCAGTCACACATAAAACAACTTCTGCATTACTATGGCTCCCCTCGGCAACGTTTGTCACACTGCTTGTAGCATTCTGCCTATCAACTTTATTCATCCGCTTTGGACAATCTCTCATAATGTGTCCCTCCTCGTGACACTCAAAGTACTTCACGCGTCCCTTGGACTTTCTATGGTGTGATTTCAATCTGCTTTAACCTCTACTGCTACTAGGCCCTCGATGTTGTTCTTTACCCCCGAATAGTTAGTGCTTGCGCTACTCCTTGCGCCAGACCGTCATCTTGCAACTTTCTCTACCACTCCTTAGAGAATAAGGCGGACTTTACCTCTTTTGAGGTAATTGTAGTATGCCCCTGCAACAGAGAATTAGTAAAGTGTTCCCATGACTCTGGTAAAGAGGTTAACAACATCATGCCCTGTTCTTCATCATCAAGTATCTTATCGATGTTCTTCATATCCATCACGTGTTTATTAAATTCATAGAGGTGGGTTCTGATAGACGTACCTTCAATAGTCTAAATTGAAACATCTTCTTCAATATGTACAAGCGATTGTTTAAATATTTCTTCACATAGAGTGCTTGAAGTTTTTCCCATAATGCCGTAGCATCCTTCTTCTTAGCAACCTCTATTAAAACCTCATCCGACAAATTTAATAGAATTGTGCTCTTTGCTCTTTTCATTAGCTCTATTCTCTCTAAGGTTTTCATTATAATTGGCAACTTATCTTCACCATCCAGTGCTTTGGTCAAACCTTGAGTTATCAATAAAGCCCGCATCTTGATGCTCCATAACATAAAGTTGTTGCTCCCGTTAAATTTCGCAACTTCGGATTTCCTCTCAGACATAATTGCAATAACATAATTTCTAGATAATAATCAGACAAGTAAAGGCTCCAAATCACAATCAAGAAATCCAACTGCAAGCTTTGATACCAATTGTTGGAATTGGACCAATGACCAATGATTGATGATGCTGCTGCACACATTATGCATAGTTCACATGTCACATGAGAAGAGCATTCCGAAAACTTCTCTGCAACTTCTGCAGACAAAAATCCAGTCCTCTGTCCAAGAAGAACATCAAGAGTTTCCATCTCTGCACATCTTGTTGCCTAGGAAAAAGTGCAAGGAGATATATATATATATAAAAAAAATATCAAACTTGGGAGCATTCTCAGAGAGAAAGCTGCTCTTAGTGTAGTTTCAACGTTAATTTAGGAAACTCATTTCATGAATAATCGAGTCCAGTAGTTTATCTTTGAAATGGTGCATCCCTTAGTGCCGTTTCCTTTTCCCTCTTGGTGCTGAGAGCATTTGTAGTGCAAATAAAAATGAGTTAACAACAAGCAAATAATGACAACACATTATAACTTGTCTTCTTCCTCTTCAAATCACCTCTTTCGTACGTGCTCCATGTTGACTATACTTTTAAGGCTTGATCATGTTCATCCTTTGCTAGGTATGCAGAGTAAGTGAGGAAGATTACAGTGCATAAATTGTATTCTAGGGAAAGGATTTTTGTCAAAGCCAACTGCATTAGATGATGAATCGTACTGGGAGAATCGCTGTCTTTAAAACAGAATCTTGATACACCTTATCCAGAAATTTCAGATCTTTCTTCAAATACCCACAACGCTGAGAGTCTTAAGAGAGGATCTTTTCAATTATTTATTATATGCAAGTGACCGTCTAATCTATATTATATTTCTATAATGATGGAAGAGTACTTCGACAAAAACCAAAATCATTTTTGAGATGCCACTTTCGTTTCACAAGAAATTTGATATTGATAATTTTCAAGAAGTCATTTTCAGAAAAATGACATAACGGGGCAGCCACATAGTCAAGGCTTCTAATAATTTTTATGAGTCATGTGATCAAATCCATTTTCAGAGTGATAGTTGAGTGAAGAGAGAACGACCGAAATGGCTTTGTGGTTTCAACTCAAGTATAAAATGCACGTATCAGGCTTAGATGAAGGGACGAATCTACATGAAATTCACTCCGTGCAAATAAAAGTAGATGCACTGGAATTGAGATTACATTGATAGGAAATAAATTTTGAGATGAAAACAAGGAAATGAAAGTGGCAAGAACCGAACGTGCAAGTAATGGCAAAAAAAAAAAAAAAATGGAAGTACGAAGATAGATAAAACTCACGGAGAGAGTATTCATGCGTGCGCTCGTCTCTCTCCTCTGATGCCTTAGTCCTTTATACTCCATGTAATGGAAGTTGTTCCTGCCTTCTCTTCCAATTTCACCTCCACCAGCATCAAATGCCCATCCCACGTTTATAAAACGCTCTATCGCTTCCCACTTCTTTTACATGTGCTGGAATTCCTTCACGTTCTGATCAGATCATCCCTCCATCCCGGCCACTTTCCACGTTTGCATGCTTTGCCACAGGTAAGAGCTTGTGATCTTGTTCTTGTTCGACTTTTCTTCGCAAGAAAAGTGCTCTACACGCATGAAATTATTCGCCCGAGCCTCCGCCCCATGTAAATCTCCAGCCACAACCTTTGCGTGCTTTCCTGGTCGAACTCATTTTCTCGATATTAAGTCAAGAAGTAGGGCGACCTCCTCTCAATGGGGCTGATTATTTCCATCGTTGCAGCTGGCAAAGTTAACGCCAATTAAAATGGACACATCAAGTACTTCAATGTTAATATATGGGTAAAGCGGGTACTAACAACGGGTTATAAGTTTTTTTGAGAAAAGAAAACGAGAAGAACAAGGAAGAAAGAATGCATTGTAATCAAGGTTAGGGATTTCATTTACCTATGAATTGCTTCCTTAGCAAGTTTCGATCATTCTTACAATAAAAGTTGCAAGCCAACACTACCATCCTCATCTCTGCCGGTCAAATTGGAAGTCAGCATAGTCTTGGTTCGCATGCCAAGAGGGAGAATAAGCCTAGGATTTTCCTTTGATACTATTTGACTATGTTCCTCATTTCTCCTTTGGTAATCCCACATGTCTTTCTGTAGATCTGTCTCGATCAAACTATCTCTGTGCATAAGTGGACTCTCAACTTCTAAATTTGTTGGTTCAAGAACAACCTCGCGGAGTAAAGCTAGATCGATCAGTTGATTGTCTTGAATCCCAACCTTTAAATCATCCTCAAGTGGCTTGCATATTATTCGGAATCCCCACTTTTTCACCTTCGTAGCTAATATTGTAAGGCCAAAGTGTACATAACTCCCATCAATTTGACCAAAATCAACTTCTCCCCATAGATCGTATGGTGTGAAACACCAAAGCAAGATTTGATCCAAATCCATTGCCAAGAAGTTCATTCCTCCTTTGCAATCCCTCATTTCGCCATTCACATGTGGTAAAATCTCAACTACTGGATACTTTGCTTGTTCATCATCATTGAAAGCAGCACAAAGAATCAACCCAAGAAACTTGTCATACAAGTCTTTTGAAGCCATGAATGATATGGAGCTCTCGTCAATAGGGAAGACCCACTCTGGCATCTCTCCTATAGGGAGCCAAATTGCATAACTAGGAGGCGTCTGTTATGAACATAGACTATTAGAAAAGACCAAAGTTTGTTATTGGTAGTACTCAAATAGAAGACTTGAGTTTAGTGATTAATCCTAGTGAATTCCACTTCAAACTAGAGCTCTCTAAATGAGTAGAGATCATTGGTCCTCGCTTGCATTAACATACAACTATCATGTGATAGAAATCATTCCCATGAAAGTATGGTAGCCAACTTTATTACATGCATATACATGCAAATCACTTTATATTTGTTTGCTTTTCTTTAGCCTTTGCATTTACTACTATTGCAATATAGAAGAACACAATGAACAAGCAATACTCTGCAAGAGAGAGAAAGAGAGTCTAACCAGGTCCGGCGAGGGGATGTCCGCCATGGTCAACACTCCACGGACAAAAGCAGAAAATGACGTTGAATCTCCATTTTTTTGTTGAGATTTGCAATTATCAGCAAAAAGATGCTTCAAAAATGGTGGAAGCTCAGGTAACTCTTGTAATTGATGGCAATATGAAACTACCAATACCAATATGGACAAATGATCACGCTTACGGATGGATGTGGGAAGGCTTGTAACATTGTTCTCTGCCAGAATTAATTGTCGCAACAAGGGACAACAGGAAGGATTCTCAAGAAATTCTATTTTAGAAAAATTACATCCCCCAAGACCTAAATAAAGCAAATTTGAAAGTCCATTCTTCATGCGCGGATCAGCTGAATCCTCATACTTTGGAAATCCTATTAAATTTGTGCAATTCGCAAGTTCCAAGAATTCAATGCTTTGTAACTTGTAAATGCTAGATGGAAGACCTACCAAGTTCTTGCAATTACATAAATTCATTTTTCCAAAGAAACAAGGTTTTCTATTGATGTAGGAAGTTCTCTAATAGCGGTCCCTTGTAAAGAAAGCTTTTTCAAGCCTTCGAGTTTATGTGGAATATCAGGGAAACTATCAAATTTTCTACACCCCCTTAAATTCAACTGTTGTAACTTGTTGTGATGTGCAATCGACTCATGGGCTTCTACCAAGTTTTTGCAATCACTAAGAACCAATTCTTCAAGATTTGGAGTACAAGAAAGGTCAGGCATATGAACCAACGATTCACAATTACTAAAATTAATGTACTTCAAATTTTGGAAACCCTGCGAAAACAACAAAACCAATATTTCATTAAAAGTTACTATAAAATGATTTTCTAAGAATTAAATATTGTATTGAGAAATTAGTAAACAATTAGAAACTTTAGTAGTAATTACAAATCTATATGTATATACTGTAAGAGATTGAAATTTAGAGATGATAAATTAATAAGGTAAGGAATATTGGTTGGATGTGGGCCACAAGGTGGCATGTCATGCCATGTGGCAATCAAAAAAGTAAAGTGAAGTGCCATACGGCAATCATGCCAGTGCGGGCCACGTGACAAAACTAAGTCACGTCTCATGCCATGTGCCAATTAGAGAAGCAAAGTTAATGTCATGTGGCAAGCACTAGAATGGGCATTCTTTCAATTATTATTGAGACTATATATAATAGCTTGATTTTAAGGCTATATTCCATCACAATGAAAGTTTTCCAAAAATAAATAAAATTATAAATTTTCTTGAAGTCATGCAAAGACAACAAAACCAACTTTGAAAAAAATTATGAAGAAAAAAATTCACATATACAATTCAAAATCTAACTCTGACTTTTGATTAAGAAACTAGTGGTAAGCTACCACTAGATCACATTATTTTTAAATGCATTACAACATTATTGTCAAAGCTTATAATATATATTTTGTTATATTTGCTTAGAAATGTTGCTCCCTAACAACTAACTTAAGTAATTAATAATGCCTTGTTTTGCAGCACAATACATTCAAACCGTTAACAGAGCTATTTCTATTGATGTAGGACCAATTATGTTGTTCAGGTGTGTACATTAAGGTTTCATCACTTGATAACTACCTAGCCTCTTAAGGTTACTTTTAGTAGGAGATGTTGCGACTAGCATATCTAATTTACTAGCATATCTAATTTACCAAATCCAAATCAAGCGCTTAGCCACTTAGCCAACTACATCTTGGGAGTTTTCACTTATAAACACAATATTAATGGATTTGTTCTTCATATTTCTATTTCCTTTATATTCACTAATTATACAAAATTTTCAATTAAATAAAAAGGCTATGTGTAAACAACCAACACAATTAGAATGAGGTTACTTAGCTTACACTAGCACATTCTCATTCTTCACAAGGTAGATATGATTTGATTTAGAATATAACTATGTCAATTGTTAGAGACATTGAATTTAAAAAGTATTTGAACTTCATCTATATTTTTATATAAAGTAAAGAAAGGACATCCTACTTTTAAGGGATTTCATTTTATTTTTTTTTTTTAATTCTTTCCTTCAATTATACTCATGCACAGCTATGTGAAATTGGTTATTCTATTTTATCTCACATACTTTATAATTATGTCTTGAGTTTGAGTGTAAGATATTGAACCCAACCTAGTTGGAGGATGTGGACCATCGCATTGGATGAGGCGTAAAAGAAAAGTCTGAGTTGGACTTTGACATGTTGTTGCATTCTTTTGGATGATAATCTTGGATTATAATTTGTTTTTTCTTTGTTAGGATATATGAATCCAACGTTCAGTCAACCGACAAGGGTTTCTTCATATCTATCCAAGGAATGAGACCAAGAGTTGAATTCCTTTGATTGCCACCCGGTTGACTTTCCTTCAAAAGGCCACATAAGAGGAAACAAAAAGGAATACTTTGAAGAAAGTCCTAGGTGGGTTTTGGAGATATAAAATAAAGTGTGGGTTTTATTTTTGATCTTCCTTCAGCTACAATTGCACAAAAGAGAAACAAGGGGGAAGCTCTTCTTTAGCTGGGCATATGAGCAAGAACACACGGTGATATATATGCAATGTAATTTTACATCCAAACTGATTTGTTTCTTTGTGAGCACTGTGGGTGTAGGTGTATCTAGGACTAGGAAACACTTGCATGTGTGAATGATTATAACTCTGAAATTGTTTGATTAATTAGTGGATTTTTTTGTGTTGGCTATATCCATGGAATAGGTACCAATACTGAGACCAAACCACATAAATATCTCATTTTTTTTATTTCTCTTTTATTTCTAGTAAATTTGTGTTGATTTAATTTCAAGATTTGTAAGTTTCTACATTATTTTACCACGATTGTTATAGAGCTACCGCTAGAATTTTCTGGATTTGATTTGAGATTTTTGCTTATTTGATTATTATCTAGAAAATTTGTTGTTGCAATTATGTGTAAAGAAAAAGTAGAAATTTTGAGAAATTTAATAGGAGGAACAACTTTGGGCTGTGAAGCATTATGATGCATTTGCTATTAACAACCCAAGATTTGGCCAAGGCGCTAGGTGGCAAGGCTAAGTTACCAAAAATGATGAAAGATGCCAATAAAGATGAGTTAATTGAGAGAGCAAGGAGTATAATCCTATTAAATTTATCAAATGAGGTATTAATAATGGTGGCCCAAGAGAAGGATGCTTGACCATTGTGGGAAAAACTTCAGGTATGATATGCAAAGAAGGGTTTTAATATCACTTATACATGTTGAAAATGATGTTTCAAGTTTGTTATACTAAAGATACTTCCATCAAATCCCATTTAGATGTTTTGACAAACTCATGATGGGCTTGAAAAATGTTGAACAGTTCTAGATGATGAAAAATAAGGCATGATATTGTTGGCTTCTCTACCAAAGTCATGAATATACTTTACTAAGTTACTATTATAAGGCATACTGCAATTACCTCAAAAGAGGTACAATTTGCCTTGTTTCTAAGGAGTGGTAGTGAAAGTTGCAAGATGAGGATCTAGCACAAGAGGTGGCGTGAGGACGTGTGATTTGAGATAGAGATCAACATTAGAGTCCGGGAGTAGAGGTAAAAATAGATTGAAGTCTCACCATGGAAAGTCTTAGGGTTGTGTGATGTGCTTTGAATGTAACTAGAAAACAGAGATAATAAGCAAAATACCACAAGTAGTGTAATTTGGCCAATGTTGCCGAGGAAAGCACTAATTGTGCAAAGGTTGTCTTGAGTGTGACTATTGACCCATCAAGAGATGCATAGTAGAATTTGGGGTGTTCTTATCATATGATTCTTCATAGGAAATGGTTTACAACTTTCTAGACTACACATGGTGATAGATTTATGATGGGGAATAAAACAACCAAAAAGATTGTCTAGACGGCGACAGTTCGGATTCGAATGCACGTTGAAGTAATGCATATATTGACAAATGTGAAGCATGTCCCAGAGCTCAAGAATAACAATATTTCTTTTGAAATACTCCATAACATCAGGTTTAAATATACTACTAAAGGAGGAGTGCTAAAGATCTCTTAAGGTGCCATGACAGTGATGAAGGGAATAAGGTGAATTCTCCATATCATCTACTAAGAGAGACTAGAGCTCTTGCAGTTTCATTAGGTGAATCAGACTCAAACTTGACTAAGATTTGGGCATAAGAATGAGACAAGTATGACAATATTGAGTGAGTATGGGTTGCTCAAGGGTTAGAAGATAGTGAAGCTAGACTTGTGTGAGCAATACATCTTTAGGAAGCAAAGCCAAGTTAAATTCATTATAGCTATGCATTTGACCAAGTAATCAATTTGTTATATTCATTTAGGTGCGTTTGGTTCAGCATTTTGAAACCACATTGTGAAAATACAAAGCAGTTTACCCTAAAAGAATTTAGGCAAATGCAAAAATTATTTTGTAAACTATACTTTGAGAAACAACTTTGAAAAAAATGTCGTTTTGTATAAAACACATTTGAAAAGTCCTTTGGGTGATTAATATTCATTTTTATAATTTTATTTGTTTAAAATCGAAAAAATAATATATGTAACATTTTAAATATAAATTTTGAGAATACTACTAAAAAAATCAAATAAATATATAATTTTTTTTAAAATGTATGTAACATTTCATTGGAATTTTTTAATTTTTATTTGCTTAAAATTGAAAAAAAAAAAATATGTATGTAACTTTTTAAATATAAATTTTGAAAATAATGCTAAAAAAAAATCAAATACATATATATATAATTTTAAAAAAATACCAAATCCTTTATTGAAATTTTTAATTTTAATTTTTTAAAATTGAAAAAATAATCATGCAATTTTTAAATATAAATTGAAAATAATGCTAAAAATCAAATACATATAAATTTTTTTAAAAAGACCAAACCCTTTATTGGAATTTTTTAATTTTTATTTGTTTAAATTTGAATAAAATAATGTATGTAAATTTTTAAATATAAATTTTGATAATAATGGTAAAAAACACAAATACATACATATACACACATATACATACATATATATATATAACTTAAAAAAAAAAAAAAAAAGATCAAATCCTTCGTTGAAATGTTTTTAATTTTTATTTGGTTAAAATTGAAAAATAATGTATAAAATTTTTAAGTATAAAATTGAAAATAATGCTAAAAATCAAATACATATATATTTTAAAAAAAAAGGGTTTAATTTTCATTTTTTAAAATTTTTTATTTTTTATAAATTTTGAAAATAAAAAAATCAAAATGTAAATGCAACTTTTTAAATATAAATTTGCGGGACTTAATAATGCACCTTACGGCAAAAAATCAAATATATTAATAGGTGCGTCCTTTTTTAAAAGACCAAAATATATTTATTTTTTAACATTATATATATTTTATTCTTTTAGCATTATTTTGGCATTTAAAAAAATAATAATGAGGGCAAAATCAAAATTTAAAGAATGAGTGAGGATAGTTTTGGAAAAAAATGAGTTTTGGCATTTGGTCAAATGCTAAAAGTTCAAAGTTAGTCTCTATTAGCATTGGGCTTTTAGCCTTCCCAATGCTAGCTTTACTTGAAAGCTACTTTAAAATTGACTATCAAATGATCTAGCATTTCTCCAAGGGGCTTTGAAACTAAAAGCCCATTGGGAATGCTGAACCAAACGCACCCTTAAAAGTCTAGGCCCATCTTTGATTTCCTCAAAAAGGAGGCATTCGGTATATGCTAATATTCATCGACGATTATTTGAAAAATGTGTGGATATACTTCCTAAAGCACAAATTTGAGGTGTTCGAACATGTCAAGAAGTTTAAGGCACTTATTGAAAAGTACTTGGTGCACAAATTAAGTGCCTCAGGATCAATAACGACATGGAATCCATGTAGTAAAGATTTTACCAATTTCTACGAGGGAGAAGGGGTTGGGACACTACACAATGCCTTGGACACCACAGCAGAATGGCATCGGAGGATGAAAAAATAGAACTTTGATTGAGTGAGCTTGGTGCATTCTTTCGCATGCAAGACTAGGCAAGGAATTTTAGGCTAGAGTAGTGAACATAGATTGTTACTTGGTTAATTGATCTCCATTAGGTGTTACCAAGTGGAAGGCTCAAGAGGAAGTATGGTTGAGGAATCCTATTGACTACTCCAGACTATGAGTATTCAAATGTCTAGCATATACTCATGCAAATGATGGTAAGCTTGAGAGAGGGCAAAGAAGTGCATATTTCTGGATTTTGCCTATGGGTCAAAGGTTACCAGTTGTGGTGCAATGGTCTCGAATCACCTGGTTTTCTAGTTGCCCTAGACGTGACTACTATAATTTAATAGTGGACTCCTTAGACACTATTGGCTGAACAAATGAATCATGGAGTCAATTGTGAAATGGATCTTTAGGTGGAGACTTCAGACAACTCAGAGGTAATAGAGGTTGATATTATAGTTCCTAAAGTTGATGATATTGGACAACTAGTAAAGTCACAACATAGTATAGCCATAGACAAATAGAGAAGGCAAATCAATCTACCGGTATGTTATGGTCATACATATATTGCTCATGCATTGAATGTTGGTGATAAGGTGGAGATAGATGCACACTCATTTTATTCTGAGGTGATGGCTAGTGTCGAGTCGTCATAGTGGCTAGCAACTATGAGTGAAGAGATAGAGTCACTCCATTGGAATTTGACATAGGATTCAGTCAAAGTATCCAAAAGCTTTAAGATATAGATGCAAATGGGTCTAAAAACATAAGGAGGGACTCCTAGTGTGGGGTAGTGAGGTATAGGGTAAGACTTGTTGTGAAGGAATATATTTAGTGGAAGGACATTTACTATAGTAAGGTGTTCTTTTATATGATAAGACATGTATTACTTGCCTTAATTGCTACATAAGATCTTGAGCTGGAGCAGCAAGATGTGAAAAATAGTGTTTCTTCATGGTGCATGGGACAAGTGGATTTACATGAGGCAACCAAAGGGATATGCTATTTAGGTAATGAAGATTATGTTAGCTTATTAAAGAAATTTTTGCATGGGCTGAAACAGCCTCCAAGGTATTTGTATAAATGTTTTGATGTTTCCATGACTAGTGGGACTATTTGAAAAGTCAGCTAGATAGCTGTTCTAACTTTAATGCATTTGATTTAGCTGCTATTATATGTTGATAACATGTTGATAGCAGCTAAGGATATGCTTGATGTTCACATGATGAAGCGCCAATTGAGTGCTAAGTTTGAGATGAAAGACTTTAGGTACTACAAAGAAGATATTGGATATGAAGATTTTTGTGTGATGAGGCTATAGGAGTTTTACGTCTATATCAAAAGAAATATTGACATGATTATGACATGTAGTCAGTGAAATTTGTGAGTATACCTTTTACCAAGCACTTTAAACTCACTACAAACTAAGGAGGGGAAGATATATGCCATATTCCAAATTCTAATGTAGTGGACAGTATTATGGATACCATGGTATGTATGAGGCCTAACATTTCATGAGTTGTGAGTATTGTTAGTCGTTACATAAAACGTCCTAGTAAGAAACAATCGAAAGCTATGAAATGGATACTCATTTACTTGAAGGGGACAATAGATATTGGTATAATGCATCAAAAGGATGACAATGGCAGAGATACCATAGGTTATGTAAGTTCAAATCATGCTAGTGACTTGGATGAGTGTAGGTTGTTAGCGAAAGATTGATTAGACTAGCAAGTGGTGCAGTGAGTTAGAAGGCATCCTTGTAGGACCACATTGCCTTGTCTTGATTGAGGCAAAGTACATGGCATTGAATTTTTTTTATAGCGAATGAGACGATATGACTAAAGGATATGCTCTTAGACTTTGGGTTGGAGCAACAAAACATTGATGTACATTATGACAACCAAGGTGCAAAATATCTAGCTTATAATTTAATTTATCATGAGCGAACCAAACATATCGACATTAAGTACCATTTCATTCACGATGTTGTGGTGAAGGGTAAGATTGATCTGAAGAAGATTGTGACAACAAAGAACCCCATAGACATGATGGCAAAGCTCGAGCTCAATTAGCCTTCGTAAAGAATAAGCACCCATTGGGTTGTTAGGAGAGCTACTATGGTGGATGAGCAATATGACTTGGCTACAAACATCAAGGTAGAGAGTTGTTAAATTATGTCTTAGGTTTGAGCCTGTATACTGGAGCTGACCCTATTAGAGGATGTAAATTGATTAGATAGGATGAGGCATAAAAAGAAAGTCTTAGTTGGACCTTGATTTGGTGTTTCCTTTTTCATATAATAATCTTGGATTATAATTTCTATTTTTACATATGAATCCATATTTGATCAATTGACAATGGTTCCTATTGGGAAAACATCCTCATGGTATTTTGATGATTTCAAAACTATCCTTAGTCTTCTATCTTTATGATAAGTGAAGATATTCGTCATGGTGATGATTTCAGAAAAACTGTGATAATAATGCTAGTCTTTGTGAGTTTAGTGAAGACTGATTGCAAGCATAAGGATCATGATAGGAGGAGAACAAGTCAAATATGACGATGTGTTCATTAGGACTTTGAGGTATTGTGATTGATCTATCATCAATGTAAAGTCTTTGGAAGATGACATACTCAAGAGAATCATTGGATAATTAATTGCAAGTTGTTCCACACAATTTGACAATGAGCAACACCAAGGGACTAGTGATAAGAGTGCATGCTATGATAAGAGGCAAAAGTACATTGCAAGTGTCAAACTTTGGCATGGGTGGACATTTAAATGCCAAAACTTCCATAATGTGCACTTAAGTACCAATTTTAAAAAAAAAATTGGGACACTTAAGTGCCAACTCCAATGAGAGTAGTCGGACATCTGACATGGTATTATTTTAAAAATAAATATAGTTTGCGTGGCTAGCCAAAGTTGCCTACTCAACAATGAATGTGCAAAATGACGTCATTTTGCCCCAAAATTGATTTTTAATTTAAATATTAATTAAATTAAATTAACAAAACTACATTAAAAAAAAAAGGTTGTAGCAAAGCGGAGCCGGCGGAGAGCGAGAGCTTTAGCCACCACTTCACCATCATTGGAAAGGGCCGGCGATCCTAGCCGATTGCTAGCTAGGGCTTAGAAAACTTTGCCCGAATTCTAAAAAAAAAAAAGGCCGAGGGAGCCAACCCTCACCATAACCAGATCCAGCGGCCCTTGGCCCCTCTAAGTGAGGGCTCACTAGGTGGCGGCCCTTGGTAGCCTAGCTCTCCGGCCACTAACCGAGGCCCATTGACCTTGAGTGACCCTCGCCCCATTATTGCCAGCCATTTTTGGTGATGGTAGGGCGGTAGCAATGGCGAGGCCCTCGCCGCTTTGCTGCAACCTTTGTGTTTTTTTTTAATTAATTTAATTTAATTTAATTAATATCTATATTAAAAATCATTTTTGAGAGCAAAAAGATATCATTTTGAAACAAGCTAGCCATGTCAATGCCAAATGGGTATTTTTTTTAGAATTGCCACCTTAGCAAAAAATGTCCCCGATAAGTGTCATGTCAATATTTTGGTCGGAATTTATGCCGTTGGCACTTAAATGTCCTTTCTTATCCGATTTTGGCACTTAAGTATACATTTAAAAAGTTTTGACAGTTAAATGCCTACTAGTTCTAAGTTTTGACACTTAAGGTTTTAACACTCTATAATAAGGTGATAGGAAGCAATGTATTGTGTTGTCAAGTCTTGAAAGGTGTTACTCAATAAGTGCATTTCCAAATGACAGTTCTTAGCCGAAGAACCAGAAATGAGTCAGAGTACGACTGATTGTTTTAGTCAAATAGTCAAAGTTACAATTTAACGCCAACAGACTCTATTTTGGGACACCTCACTATCATCCAAAGGAAAGGATTGTATGGGCGATCTAGACCTCAGCGAAAGCTCCATTAAACTCCCAATGGGTCTTATGTCCTCAAAAGCATCTCCAAGGGATGGATTGGAGATGTCTAATAAAGAGGATCAAAATAGCTAAAAAGGGTTGGACATAGAGAAAGCTTGTTCTATTATATCATCTCTCTATTCTAATCAAATTGTGCTACTATTCATCTATAATTCTCTCTTAGTGTTCTTGCTGCTTTGTAATTAGTGATAAGAGAATGTGTACAAGAGTGATAGCATTACTTGTGTTTTGATAATGTGATATATCTTATAATAAAGCAATATGTGCTGATTGTAACTTCTTTTAAAGATTACTAGTGAATTGTAACCCATATTCAGGCTATTATTACAAGGGAAAGTGGACATAAGCTTGGGTATAAAGCCCAATCACTATTTATTATTGTGTGCTATTTTCTATATGTTCATTTTGCCTATAATTGTTTAATAGCAGCACCAGCTCGGTTGATACTTTCAAATCTGTTTTTGCTATTATCAAAGTACATGCTGTTATCTTTAATGAGATAAAATGTTTAAGTTTTCATATTTTCAGCCCCTCTAGATTGCCTTTTTAGCCCCAATAATTTCTTCATATTTTTTCAGGTTTGACCGAGACCAAGAGTTGAACTCCTTTGAATGCCTCACAGTGGACTTTCCTTTAAAAAGCTGCACAAGGGGAAACAAAAAGGGACACCGAAGAAAGCCGTAGGTTGGTTAGAGAAAGAAAATAGAATGTGGGTTTTATCTTTTTGTCTCCCTTTCATCTGCAACCGCATGAAAGAGAAACAAGCGAGAAGCTCTTGCTTAGCCATGCAGAGGAGCGGGCTCATACAATTTTTTAAAATGAGTTTTACATCTAAAATGATTTATTTCTTTGTGAGTACTGTGGGTTGTGTGCATGAGCAATTGTAACTCTACAATTCCCCGATCAATTATTCAACTATTGGCTTTTAGATATCCCAATGAAGTGGGTATTGATACTAAACCAAACCAAGTATATATTATGTTATTTATTGTTCCTTACTTATTTCACTGGTCATTTCGCATTATCTTACAACATATTTCAATACAAAAAAAAAAATTAAATCTCTAAACATCTTTCTCTTTATAACTTTGTAATTTTCTTATGATGCAATAACCTTCAAAAAAGAAATTTAACTCTCTGAATATCATTCTCTTTCCACATATTTTTATCTTATGATTTAATGACCTTCATAAAATAAAAACAAAAATCCAATCTTGAAATATCTTTCCCTCCCACATATCTTTATATAATTTCCTAGTTTTGTGTATTTATTTCTAATAAATTTGTTTACACTTAATTTTTCAAATGCCAATTTTGCTACACGAAAGAATATTTCTAAAGCAAGTAGTTAGGGTCATTTAGAAAGAAAAAAGAGAAGCGCTTTCTAAAACACAGGAACACCACTTTCTTTTGTGTATTAGTACATATAATACACATGTACATATACAAATGAAGTAGATGATAAAAAGGTCTATGCAGGTAAATGCTCACCTTAAATTGTTTTGGCACTCCCGTGATACTACTTTTGCTCATATTAAGTCCCACTAATTTCTTTGGACCAAGGGAAAATTCAGGAAACCAAGAAGCACATTTAGCCCATTCAAACCATCTTAGCTCATTAGGAAGACATATAGGACCTTGGAAAGAATTATGCACATTGTGCATGATGAGCAATCTCAACTTACTTGCTTTTGTAAAAGCATTAGGGCCGATATATATCTCTTTATGCTCCGGTGGCTCCAACACTATGGCTTTTACTACACAATCTCCCTGTATATATGAGACTAGACTATTTAAGTAATGCATATTCAATAATTAGAGTCAAAGATAAGGAGCACAATTTTGATAGTATTTGCAAGTCTTACCATGTCGTGGGACAGAACATCGAGAACATCATCATATAGCCATAGCCTACTGCGTCTTCGAGGATCATCGCGACATTCTTGATTCACAATATCCATACCCATTAATTGAATCAAGTCATGCACTTCCACAATTCTATGCTTGATACTTATCAAGGACCTCTCAATGAGAATTTCTAATCCTATATCCATCTCGAAATCGCAACTGTCAAGAACTTTCTTTATGTACTCACTACCCCACCCCTTAAAGAAGCAAGCAATGTGGAGAAAAATTTCTTTCTCATTATGCTCTAGTCCATCATAACTTATTTTGAGCACATTATTAATGGTTTTGTTAGGATTCCTAGAAAGTTTCTTTAGTGTACTTTTCCATTCATGTTCTCTTCTACCACATAAGAAGGAACCCAACACCTCAATTGCTAAAGGAAGGCCTTCGGCATGATTCAAAACACTATCCACTAGATCTGTCTTGATTTTCAATTTTTGGTGTGTCCCAAAAGCATGCCTACCAAGCAGCTCACGAGCTTCACTATCCTCCAATGCTTTAACTTCGTACACATGATCTTGATCTATCCCGTGACAAGTTAGCAAATGTTTATCTCTTGTAGTAATGATGATCCTACTTCCAATACCAAACCACTTGCCTTCTCCTGCTAAAGCATTTAATTGATGCAAGTCATTTACATCATCAAGGATAAGGAGAACTTTTTTGCGACAAAGTCTATCTCGTACTAGATGAGTACCAGCATCAATATTGGACACTACTAATCTTTGTTTCAGTAATAATATCTCAGATAGTAATTTTTCTTGCAAAGCAACTAAATCCTTGCAATATTTTGAAGTTTCCCGAACATTTGCCAAAAAAGTTGAACCTTCAAATTGTCTGAAAATATCATTATAAATGGCTTTAGCTAAACTTGTCTTCCCTATGCCTCCCTTTCCCCATAATCCTATCATAAGAACACCATCATCAAACTCGAGGTTTAACATGGATTTCAGCTTAACCACTTGGGAATTGATCCCAACTGGATGTTTAGCAACATGCAAAGGAGTTCGGTTTAGAAGAGTGGAGATCTCCTTCACGATTCTTTCTATAAGCTCTGACTCATCTCTGATAAAAACAGAAAAAAGAAGTTGTTGGATCATTGTTAGCAATTTGAATAAGCAAATAACGATCAATTACCACCCAACAATGACAGAGCAGTGCATCACATTTTCTGATTATCACAACCAAAACAATATGTGTTCCCAACTAGTTGAATTAGAACTCCAAGAGCTACACACCAATTGAAACAAGTCAAGGCTTCAACGTTTGGTCATCCAAATAATTCATATTCTTTTGATATATACATGACGATGGACTTATTTTTCTTTTTGACGGATATATGTGATTCATAAGTATGCTTAATCAAAAAGAGCTATCAAGAACTTCTAATGGTGGTTAAGATTTTCAATTCAAAACTCTTAAATACCTTGAAGCACAATGTCATTGCTCACCATAGCCTATACACATTAATAATTTTTTATCATTTGTTGCGAACTTTTTATTCCTTCCAAAGAAATGGGACAAGTGCATTAAAACTACTTAACATTTTGTCCATTGGTCGATCCAGTTTTTACATTTGATTTTATTTAAATTAGCCAGTGAACATTTTTTACATTTGACTTGTTTTATGTGTTTTTTAAATTAAAAGCCAGTGCAAACTTTTCAGCCACCAGGGGATGACGTCCTAGTATCAACGTGTTTTTATGCTGGAAAAGCAACTACCCAGACTTTCCTGGTGGTGTTAATTCTATTGTTATTGTTAGCCACATGTGTTTTTTCGAAATTAAAAGGCCACTGGTAGCAAGTTTTGGACTCAGTTGACCAAAATTAAAAATTTGTAGAACTCACTTGACAAAAATGAAAATTGAAGAACTCTAATAGCCCATACATAAATTGTTCAGAACTTTTTTCATACATTGAAGGGGAGCAACATGGATCCAAAAGAAAGAGCTATAGAGCTTGCTCACATGAAACGGCTCATCAAAACCCATAGGAGGAATTCAATTGTTCCACGCCCAAAAATAGGTTTTTCTTATCAGTGCCGGTGATATTCAATAAGCGTAGGTAAGTGTCAAAAAACTATTGGTGAACAAAAGATATGGGACATTTCATTTCGCATAAGTTGTTAGCAACTTACCTACATTTATATGAAATTACCATATTTATTTATAGCTTGCGAGTTACCAATTGTTATACTGACTTACCAAAGTTGATTTGCATAAGTTACTGGTTCAAATATACTAATTTAATATAAAATTACCAACCTCAATTATAGTGACTTACTAACTTTTGTCATATAAAAAAATCATCAACTTGTTTTGGGTTACCAACTTCATTTGAGCTACTTATCAATAAATACTTTTTTTTTAATTTCCAACTTTTTTATTGGGTCATAAATTCTCATTTGAGTTATTTACCAACTCTTTTTAGGAATGCCAGCCATAATTAGAGTGACTTACCAACTTTTCTCTAATTAAGTTGATAACTAGTATTTTGTTATCAACTCTCATTTGAGTTACTGATCAAGTTTTTTTTTCTTTTAATTGCCCATTTTTCTTATTGTTTGCCCAATTTTATTTATCTTTTGTAACTACATCTCAGATTTACCAACTCTTATACAAAACTACTTTGATGCAAGCAACTTATCGATTTTTCTCTGATTAAATATTCAAATGAATTCCGGGTTACCAACTCTTATTGGAGTTAGATGCCAACATTCTTTTTATTTTTATTTTTAAAATTTAGAAACCTTTTTATTGGGTTACTTAATAGAGGAAAAAGTTGGCAAGTAACTCAAACATAATCTATAATTTCATATAAAAGTCGATGTATTTAAGGTGTTGGTATGAAAGGTAAATAATAGTTCATAAAAGATAAAAGAAAACCTTTTTTTTTTTGTCAAAGATAAGAGAAGTTAGTAATTTAAAAATAAATAAATGTTGGTAACCAACTCAACTAGAGTTTGTAATGTAAAACTAGTTGTTGACTTAATTGTAGAAGATGATCGGTAAAATGAAAAAGGAAAAACATATAACAGTTGGTTAGCAACTCAAATTAGAGTTGATAATCCAAAGCTAGTCGGTAACTTAATTAGAGAAAAGTTGGTAATCGTAAATAAATATCTGTAACTTGTATAATAGTTGGCATATTTAAGATGTTGGTAAGAAAGGTATATGAATGTTCGTGAAAAAATAAGAGAAAATATATTTCTTTCAAAAATAAGAGACTTTGGTAATTAAAAAAAAGAAAAAAAAGAAATACATGTTGAGAACTAACTCAGGTAAGAGGTACTAACCCAAAACTAATCGATAGGTAACTTAATCAAAGAAAAGTTGATAATTACTCTAATTGAGGTTGGTATTTTCTAAATGGAGTTGGTACATTTAAAAGGTTGATAAGAAAGGCAAATAAAAGTAGCATTTCGATGCAAAAGTTCAAATCTTGTTAAATTTGGTAAGCGATTCAAATAAGTATTGATAATAAAAGAATAGTTAATAACTTAATCAAAGAAAATTTGATAAGTTACACAACTAAATGTTCCTAATTTCATATAGTAATGGGTATAATAAGTCAGAAGGTAAATAAAAGTCGATAAAAGATAAGAGAACATATTATTTTGTTAAAAAAAAAGTTCTTAATTTGAAGGAAGACAAATTAACACTGGTAAACTATCTTTATTAAAAGCTGGTTATGCAAAACTAGTTAGTAATTTAACTAGTGAAAGTTGCTAATCAGTCTTATTGAGGTTGGTATTTCTAAAAACAGTTAATAAGTTTGACAAGTTGCTGAGCAAGTCAAATAAAAGTTATTAAATGATAAGAAATATTGGTAAATTAGTAAAAGACATAAAGTTGGTATGGAGCGATCGAATAAATTGGTCACCCAACACTAGTTGGCTACTCAAGGATAGTTATTATAGTTGGTAAAATTAAGGTGTTGTTAAGAAAGTTAACAAAAGTTGGCCAAAGATAAGAGAGGTATTTTTTGTGAAAATTAAGACAAGTTGTTTATGAAAGAAAACTAAATACTGATAACTAAGTATAATAAGAGTTGGTAATGCAAAATTAGTTGGTAACTTGAATGGGACAAAAGATGATAACCACTACAATTAAGGTCAATAATTTCTTTTTAAAAGAAAGTTGGTAAATCTAATATGTTTGTAAGTATGGTAAATTAAAATCGACAACTCTAAAAACAAGTCATTAAATTAAGAAGAACAAATGTTGGTAAGCAACTAAGATGAGGATTCATAAACCAAAACTAGTTGGTAACCTAATGAAACAAAAGTTAATAAGTCACACGAATAAAGGTTCATAAATTCATAAAAGAGTTGATAAATCTATGCTATTTGTAAGAAAATAAATAACAGTTAGTAAACGGTGATAAAAATCAATAAAATAAAATAAAAATATTGCTAAGTAACTCAAATAAGGGTGGATAATCCAAAATTAGTTAATATTTTAATAGGAAAGGAGTTGATAAATGACTTAAATGCAAACTTGGTAAACTATCGAAGGAAAGTACTAAAAAAGTTTAAACATATTGCATTGATACGATTCAGTTCTAAATATTTCAATTTGACCAATTTAGTTCTAAATATTTTTACATTAGTTTCAAATTTAGCTCATCTGGCCAATTTAGATTGGAAATTACTAATATGGATGCCGGCCATCCTATGGCACCATAGGACCTAGTTTGGATTTTTTTAAATAATTTTTTGAAATTTCTGTATTTTCTCTTTCTTTTTCCTTTCTTCTTCTTCTTCCATGGCTATGTCGTCTACTGGCACAGGTCATGGCAAGTGAGGGTTGCCCTCGCTGCCATGGGCGAGGCTGCTGCCAGATCTGTTGACCACGTACAGCTGAATTTAAGGGAGGCCATTACCGCACTAGCGGGCTCAGGCGAGAAGAAAACAGTCTCGTCCTCTCTGACTAGATGAGGTCGCGACTGAAATTACTGGCGTTCTCTGAAATGAAACGTCGTTATTTCTTCGGAAACATTGACAACCCTTCAAGCCCAAACCCCCGATTTCTTTGGCAGTTCCAGAACAAGAAACACGTCTCCCTCGTGAATCTCTTCCAAAGGTATGGTTTTTCTCTATCCCAGTCGCCTGATTTGCTCACCAAGAATCGATTCTTGCTCAATTCTAGCTTGCACGACACTAAAAGATCACTAAACATTTTGTCCTCGCTCAAGATACCCAACGAATTGGTAATCTCTATGATGAGTCAGTGTCCTGGGGCAAGGGTTGGCCTCGCTAGCGCTCACCCTCACCCATGCGAGGCCAACCATCGTTGGCCATGGCCGACACAATCATGGAAGAAGAAGAAAGAAAGAAATAAATAGAAAAAATTAAGAAAAGTATTTTAAAATGTCCACGTCACCATCCATTGTGCCACATAGGACGATTGACGTCCATGTTAGCAATCTCTAACCTAAATTAGCCAGATGAATTCAATTGATATCAATGTGAAAAAGTTTATGACTAAATTGATGCAATTAAAAAATTTATGACTAAATTGATACCAATGTAATAGGTTTAAGATTTTTCTGATACCTTTCCCAAAATTTTTCTAAGAGTTAGTAAATTTAAGCCGATCGTAGAAAAATAGACAAATAAATTTCGTTTAAAGATATTAAAAAAATGTGGTAATTTACGAACTATCAGAAAGCTCGTAATTTCATGAAAGTGTTGTTAAATTATCAATAGTTTATTCAAAATTTATAACTATTAGATAATTGACGTGTATCGACTCTTTAAAAAATCTATCAATACAAAAAAAATATTCATTTTTTGCGAACAGAACGAGGATCGTCCAAGCCAAAGAAATGAATTGACTCGACAAGTCCGATTCCATAGAAATGATAACACTTGGTAATTGAAACAGAACCTAAGAATTTTCGAGAATCATAAAGGAAACTTTGTCATGTATACCAATAATCATGCGTGTAGATTTTTTTTTTCTTTTTTAAGCAATCTTTATATTTACAAGTGCAGATTAGCTTCTTGCACAAAAGAGGGACTCCACTCTACTTACCCATCATTAAAGTGCCACCCGGACAAGCTACCAGCATCAAAAAGAGCTTTCTTCCATTGCTTCACCTTTTTCGAATCCTTCCCAAACTTGGACTCATGCTTGGCTAGAGCTTTCCCATAACTCATGTTGCCCCGTCTCACTTCTCTTGGGTCTACTTTATAAAACACCGGTAGCACTGTGAGGTCCTTTTGCTTCTTGCACTCCATGATCTTCATCACCTCTTCCAAGCACCACTGTGAGGAAGCGTAATCCTTAGAGAAAATGATGATTGCAACACATGATTCTTCAATTGCCTTCATGAGCATCGGTAATGTTTGGTCTCCCTTCCTCAGCTCCTCGCTATCAACGAAAGCATATATTCCATTATGATATAAAGCTTTGTAGAGATGACCAAGGAAAGTGTTACGCAGGTCTGTGCCTCTAAAACTCAAGAAGACCTCATAATTACTTTTGGGTTTTGATGAAGAAGCCATTGGATGATCGAGATTAGCAATCGGAAATGGCTTTTCATCTATTTAGTCTTCACTTTTCTTTCTCTTATATGGAAAATGAAGAATCGGCGAAACGTGACCACGAGGTTTCTTTATATGAAGGGTTGACGTTGATATATGCTACAATGTGGTTTATGATATGACGCATACTATGCGTTGCATTGATTTATAAAGAGTGCATGGAATATTCATGTTATTTGATAATATTTACTAGTATGATTTGCATAATGCATATCGTGGATACATATTTATAAGATTGCATCGTTCTTTACGTGATGTCATAGAAATAATGATGATTGTCACTTGCTAAACCATGATATTGTTCTCCCCTTATATTGCCATTCTATGTCACAAGAAGAGAAAAGAGTAAATGAGTGCACGTGGGGAGTATTTGTGAATGACATTTACCAAAAGAACCTTAGCAAATTAAGAGTCCGTTCGTTTCGCGGAAAATTGGCCATTTCCGGAAAATATTTTCCCAGAAGTCATTTTCTAGGAAAATGATAATATTTTTGGTGTTCGGCTAAAACCTGAAAATGTTCTAGAAAAAATTTCTGGTGTTCGGTAAAGAAAATATTTTATAAGACTTTACCACTTAGGCATGCATCACTTATCGACCTATAAATCCATCAAAAATGAATTTTCCTTTAAGTCCGGGCAAACTTGCTTCATATTTTGGTTCCTTCATTGTCACCAAATGCTCATCTACTCTAAAAAATGTTCGTATGGATTTTAAAAAGAAGTAAAAGAGAAAAGAAGCAAAGCATGTACAACCCTAATGAGAATCTTCCAGTTGAGTGGCCGGTTCTCCCCATGCGTCTTTTGTGTTCTAATAAACAAAAGAAAAAATAAGCAAAGTATGTAGAGTCATTTGCTTGAGTAATGCACAACTGCAAGGTAGAGTAAATAAAGAAAATGATAAGCAAGAGTGCAAAGCGCGAGCTTGAGATCGACGAGCTCGAGATTTGCTTAGCAACGGCCAACGACTAGCCAAGAAAGAAGAAGATGGGAAACAAAGAAAAGAAAAAGAAAAAAAGAAATAGAAAAGAAAAAGGAAATTAAAAATAATTCGAATTGAAAAAGAAAAATAAAATTAAAAAATAATTCGAATAAAAAAGAAAAGAAGAAGAAGAAAGTGGAGGAGAAATTGAGGATTTGTAGAGGTGTGAGATAAGAAAGATCAAGTGAGGAAAATGTTTTCCATTTTTCAAAAGTGGAAAACATTTTCCCTAATTTAGAAGATTTGTTTCCTTTCTTGGAAAACATTTTCCCCAAGGAATTCATTTTCCGTGAAACGAATGCCAGAAAATCCAAAAAGATTTTCCCGAAAATTATTTTCCGCGAAACAAATGGAGTCTAAGGCTGCGTTTGGTAGTCTGGATTTGAGTCTGGATAGGATAATTTGTTATCCTATCCAATGTTTGGGAATGTCCACCGGATCGGACAAACCGGGATACATCCGGATAAAACGTCGGATAAAAAATCCGGGGGAGGGGTGGGATAAGCCCGGATTGGATAAGAATTTTTTTTTTTTAAGGAAAGAAAGAACTTAACAAAAAGAGAAGATATCATAAGCATTTACGTCAAATGGATGCCTCCGCCTCTCCGATTCATTGTCAGCCTCTTCTTCCACTTCTTCTCCCATCTTCGCATCTTGCCGTTTTCAATGGTGGCCACTGTAGAGGTGTCCACAATTCCTATATCTAGGGCTAAACATGGCCTTTAATTAATTGAATATCATATTTATTTTTTAATCTTATCCTGAAGTGCACCAAACACTTGATAGGATTAGATATGTCCGCCTTTATTATCCAAAGGATTTAATATCCTACTTTATCATATCCTATCCTGATTATTATCCCGACGACCAAACGTAGCCTAAGAGTACTTGTGGATTCCACTTTAAAATGGGTTGGACAACATGTTTTGGGAATGGCACCAGACAATTTCTCTGCTTAGGCATGCATTTCCCCACTGCAATAGTTCTATCGCTTCACTATAGCTTAGGAATTTAGTTAATTTTATGTTCTCATTAAGAGGGCCACTTGATTTATTTTTAGAGATATATGCCACAACCAAAAGTTCAACATTGAGGCAATTAACAAATGAACAATATATATATATTAGACTAAATCTGCATAGTAAAAGTTGAAGAGATTCATATGGAGTCTACTAATTTTAATGTTCAAATTCAATTTAGTTTATGTACTATGTTCACTTCATAATTTTTCTAGATAGATGACCATATTACTACTTCTTAATGCCTAAGATAAATCATTTCAAGAATTCGACAATAATAATAATAAAACTTTGTGTAATCTCAATATGCTAAATCTCATGTGTCGAGAGAATAGATCTTGCATAAGTCCCACCTTCTATATTGTGTGTGAGTCGATCATCCTTGGTAAACGAAATTCATTAACAAATTTTTAAATTAGGGGATGATCATAATGGTGTAAGTGGATATGATGTTTAGCCCATGTTCCTAATCCCTTGGTCGTAATAGATGATCTTGCGGGCTAATAATGAATTGTGATTCCCATGATCTTATCCATAGGTGTAAGAGGAAGTTATTCAGTTGAGTACTACAAAAATTGAAGTTAATCCTTAGAAGATAATAAATTCTCATTAGAAATTCTCAATCTCGAATTTCTTGTCAAAAAATCTAAGTCAAGTTCAAACGTTTTGAGTGTTTTTATTTCTTTTAGAGAGGGTCTGTTGGTGATAGAGAACACCAATGTTTAAAAAAAGTACGCGTGGTCGGTCCCGCGGCGCACAAAACAAGGCTTTTTCTTGAGACACGCATCTTCTTTTTCCTTTAGCACCGTAAGAACGGCAACGACTTTAAGTCAAGCCCAATTAAAGTGACGACTCTAAGTCATGCCTATGAAATTTTCTCTAAGTGGAGGGAACAAGCTTCCAGCTTTTCTAATTAGTGGAGCAACGCTTTGAGATAGTCATAAAGATTGTGTACGACCATGAGATGGCACTTCTAGCTTTTCTACGAGGTATCTGTGAAAGGTTTCAGCTGAGAATAACTTTTTTTCCTAATTTGCCTTAGCTGGATTGTCGTGATCCTTTTGAGTAATAATTTAGAATACAAATGCATTCATATTTTTGAAAATTCTATTACTTACTATTTGTGCAATTCAATTTTTATGTAGGCCGACGCTATTGTCACAACGAAAAGAGTTAGTAACACTATAGTTTTTACTCTTGTCCATATTTAATCTCTATTCTTAGTCATAGAAATGAAATGGGTAAGAAGATAAACTAGACTTGCATAAAGTCACACATATTGATATTTTATAATTGGATTGTTATTTCGACCAATTTATTAACAACAACAGCTCATCCAAATTTCTTTTTATTTTTATTTTTCTTATTGGGGGAGAGAATTAGATGCTTTCTATGTATCATGTCATCAGCTGCCTACCGCAATTATTTTGTCTGTTTCCCCGTGCATTTCCTTACCGTGATTATTCTGTCTTCCATCTTCTTCACTCCGAGTTCGAGGTGCTTTCCACGATAAAATGTCCAACTTGGAGGCAATTATTGGCGTCTTAAAAGTAAGAAATTATTAAAAGGAAAATATATGTGTTAGATCATACCTAAATCGTAAAAGTTGAAGAGATTTGTATGGAGTCCATTATTTTGTATGGTTCAAATTCAATTTAGTTTTTATATAGTAAGTTCACTCAAACATTTTCTGGATTAAAAACCGTGCCATTACTTCTTAATTCGCATGAATTGTCCTTTCAAGAATTCAATGGAAATAAACCCATCATTCAAATGCCACCCACACAAGCTGACTACATCGAGAAGAGCTTCCTTCTATTTCTTCACTTTCTGTGAATCCTTCCCGAACTTGGACCTGTGCTTAGCCATAGCTATCTAATAACTCTTTCCACCCTCTCTCACTTCTTTTGGGTCCACTTTATAAACCGCCATTAGAACAATGAGGATCGTTTGCTCCTTGAATTCCATAATCTTCACCACCACTTCCAAGCACCACCTTGAGGAAGCATAGTCCTTAGCGAAAACGATGATTGCGATGTTCCATTCTCCGATGGCCTTCATAAGCATTGATATTTGGTCTCCCATTTTTTTTCAGTTCCTAGCTATCTAGGAAAGTGTACATTCCAATCCAATGTAAAGCTTGGTAAAGATTGCCAACAAAGTTGTTACGTACGTCCATGCCTCTAAAATTCAAGAAGATGTCGTAAATTTTTTAGGTTACAATGAAGAAGCCATTGAATGAAGGAGTTCAACAATCAGCAATGGCTATTAGCTTAAGATTTGATTCAACGTTTTCAAGTAGTTCGTTCACCACTTGATCTTCTTGTTGATTTATTCTTAATCTAGAGGATGGGGATGCAAGACTTTTTAAGCACTTTGGACAATTGTGGTGCTTAAGGATGGACCAAGACAACTAAAGATGTGAACAACGCAAGGACCTATTTTAACTTAAATCTGCATACCACCGCATTATTGGGATTATCTTATTGACATAAGCTTCTACGAGGCTAACAAAATTATTGTACAAACTGACGAAACAAGTTTAGGATGGTGGATTCTCGTGATCTAAGTCATAGGCTCACTGATATAAACTACTTTGTGGGCTTCCTCGAAATTCTATTCCCAACTTTTGAGAAGTTGTTTTTTCCATACTATATAATAATTTACCACATGACCCATCAAGACATATATAAGAATACTCGCAATCAAGTGTAAAAGCAAAAGAATAATAATTGTTTTTTTTTTTTATTGGGGGTGAGAAAATTAGATGCTTTCTAAGTATCACGTCATCAGCCGCCTGCTGCAATTATTTTGTCTGTTTCCCCGTGCATTTCCTTACCGTGATTATTCTGTCTTCCATCTTCTTCACTCCGAGTCCGAGGTGCTTTCCACAATCAAATGTCCAACTTGGAGGCAATTATTTGCGTCTTATAGGTAACAAATTATTAAAAGGAAAATATATGTGTTAGATCGTACCTAAATCGTAAAAGTTGAAGAGACTTGTATGGAGTCCACTATTTTTTATGGTTCAAATTCAATTTAGTTTATATAGTAAGTTCACTCGATAATTTTCTAGATTAATAACTGTGCCATTATTTCTAAATTCGCATGAATTGTCCATTTAAGAATTCAATGGAAATAAACCCATCATTCAAATGCCACCCACACAAGTTGATTGCATCAAGAAGAGCCTCCAGCTATTTCTTCACTTTCTCTTAATCCTTCCCGAACTTGGACTTGTGCTTAGCCATAGATATCTAATAACTCTTTCGACCCTCTCTCACTTCTTTTGGGTCCACTTTATAAACCATCATTAGAACAATTAGGTTCTTTTGCTCCTTGAATTCCATAATCTTCACCACCACTTCCAAGCACCACCTTGAGGAAGCATAGTCCTTAGCAAAAACGATGATTGCAATGTTCCATTCTTCGATGGCCTTCATAAGCATTGATATTTGGTCTCCCTTTTTTTCAGTTCCTAGCTATCTAGGAAAGTGTACATTCCAATCCAATGTAAAGCTTGGTAAAGATTGCCAACAAAGTTGTTACGTATGTCCGTGCCTCTAAAATTCAAGAAGACGTCGTATATTTTTTAGTTTACAATGAAGAAGCCATTGAATGAAGGAGTTCAACAATCAGCAATGGCTATTAGCTTAGGATTTGATTCAACATTTTGAAGTAGTTCGTTCACCACTTGATCTTCTTGTTGATTTATTCTTAATCTAAAGGATGTGGATGCATGACTTTTTAAGCACTTTGGAAAATTGTGGTGCTTAAGGATGGACCAAGACAACTAAAGATGCGAACAACGCAAGGACCTATTTTAACTAAAATCTGCATACCACCACATTATTCGGATTATCTTAGTGACATAAGCTTCTACGAGGCTAACAAAATTATTTTACAAACTAACGAAACAACTTTAGGATGGTGGATTCTCGTGATCTAAGTCATAGGCTCACTGATAAAAACTACTTTGTTGGCTTCCTCGAAATTTCATTCCCAACTTTTGAGAAGTTGTTTTTTCCATGCTATATAATAATTTACCACATGACCCATCAAGACAAATAACATGTCATTAGCCACCTACTGCAATTAGGCGGCTAATGACAATCAAGTGTAACAGCAAAAGAATAATATTTTTTTTTTATTGGGGGGAGAAAATTAGATGCTTTCTAAGTATCATGTCATTAGCCGCCTACCGCAGTTATTTTGTCTGTTTCCCCATGCATTTCCTTACCGTGATTATTCTGTCTTCCATCTTCTTCACTCGAAGTCCGAAGTGCTTTCCACGATCAAATGTCCAACTTGGAGGCGGTTATTGGCGTCTTATAAGTAAGAAATTATTAAAAGGAAAATATATGTGTTATATCATACCTAAATCGGAAAAGTTGAAGAGATTTGTATGGAGTCTACTATTTTTTATGGTTCAAATTCAATTTAGTTTATATAGTAAGTTCACTCAATCATTTTCTAGATTAATAACCGTGCCATTATTTCTTAATTCGCATGAATTGTCCATTCAAGAATTCAATGGAAATAAACTCATCATTCAAATGCCACCCGCACAAGTTGACGGCATCAAGTAGAGCTTCCTTCTATTTCGTCACTTTCTCCGAATCCTTCCCGAACTTGCACTTGTGCTTAGCCGTAGCTATCTAATAACTCTTTCCACCCTCTCTCACTTCTTTTGGGTCCACTTTATAAAACACCATTAGAACAATGAGGTTCTTTTGCTCCTTGCACACCACAATCTTCACCACCTCTTCCAAGCACCACTTTGAGGAAGCATAGTCCTTAGCGAAAACGATGATTGCGATGGTCGATTCTTCGATGGCCTTCATAGGCAATGATATTTGGTCTCCCTTTTTTTTTTTTCAGTTCCTAGCTATCTAGGAAAGTGTACATTCCAATAAAGTGTAAAGCTTGATAAAGATTGCCAACAAAGTTGTTACGTATGTCCGTGCCTCTAAAATTCAAGAAGATGTCATAAATTTTTTAGGTTACAGTGAAGAAGCCATTGAATGAAGGGGGTTCAACAATCATTAATGGCTATTGGCTTAAGATTTGATTCAACGTTTTCAAGTTGTTCGTTCTCCACTTGATCTTCTTGTTGATTTATTCTTAATCTAAAGGATGGGGATGCATGACTTTTTAAGCACTTTGGAAAATTGTGGTGTTTAAGGATGGACCAAGACAACTAAAGATGGGAACAACACAAGAACCTATTTTAACTGAAATCTGCATACCATCGCATTATTCGGATTATCTTATTGACATAAGCTTCTACAAGGCTAACAAAATAATTGTACAAACCGACGAAACAACTTTAGGATGGTGGATTCTCGTGATCTAAGTCATAGGCTCACTAATAAAAACTACTTTGTTGGCTTCCTCGAAATTTCATTCCCAACTTTTGAGAAGTTATTTTTTCCATGCTATATAATAATTTACCACATGACCCATCAAGACAAATATCATGTCATTAGCCACGTACTGCAATTAGGCGGCTAATGACAATCAAGTGTAACAGCAAAAGAAATATATATATATTGGGGGTGAGAAAATAGATCCTTTCTAAGTATCGTGTCATTAGCCGCGTACCGCAATTATTTTGTCTGTTTCCGCGTGCATTTCCTTACCATGATTATTCTCTCTTCCATCTTCTTCACTCCGAGTCCGAAGTGCTTTGCACGATCAAATGTCCAACTTGGAGGCGGTTATTGGCGTCTTATAAGTAAGAAATTATTAAAAGGAAAATATATGTTTTAGATCATACCTAAATCGGAAAAGTTGAAGAGATTTGTATGGAGTCAACTATTTTTATGGTTCAAATTCAATTTAGTTTATATGGTAAGTTCACTCAATCATTTTCTAGATTAATAACCATGCCATTATTTCTTAATTTGCATGAATTGTCCATTCAAGAATTCAATGGAAATAAAATCATCATTCAAATGCCACCCGCACAAGTTGACGGCATCAAGTAGAGCTTCCTTCTATTTCTTCACTTTCTCATAATCCTTCCCGAACTTGGACTTGTGCTTAACCATAGCTATCTAATAACTCTTTCCACCCTCTCTCACTTCTTTTGGGTCCACTTTATAAAACATCATTAGAACGATGAGGTTCTTTTGCTCCTTGCACTCCATAATCTTCACCACCACTTCCAAGCACCACCTTGAGGGAGCATAGTCCTTAGCGAAAACAATGATTGCAATGTTTAATTCTTCGATGGCCTTCATAAGCACTGATATTTGGTCTCCCATTTTTTCAGTTCCTAGCTATCTAAGAAAGTGTACATTCCAATCCAGTGTAAAGCTTGATCAAGATTGCTAACAAAGTTGTTACGTATTTCTATGCCTCTAAAATTCAAGAAGATGTCGTAAATTTTTTAGGTTACAAAGAAGAAGCCATTGAATTAAGGAGTTCAACAATCAATAATGGCTATTAGCTTAAGATTTGATTCAACGTTTTCAAGTAGTTCGTTCACCACTTGATCTTCTTGTTGATTTATTCTTAATCTAAAGGATGGGGATGCATGACTTTTTAAGCACTTTGGAAAATTGTGGTGCTTAAGGATGGACCAAGACAACTAAAGATGCGAACAACGCAAGGACCTATTTTAACTGAAATCTACATACCACCGCATTATTCGGATTATCTTATTGACATAAGCTTCTACGAGGGTAACAAAATTATTGTACAAACTGACGAAACAAGTTTAGGATGGTGGATTCTCGTTATTTAAGTCATAGGCTCACTAATAAAAACTACTCTGTTGTCTTCCTCGAAATTTCATTCCCAACTTTTGAGAAGTTGTTTTTTCCATGCTATATAATAATTTACCACATATACCATCAAGACATATATCATGTCATTAGCCGCCTACTGCACATGATGCTTAGAAAGCATCTAATTTTCTCCCCCCAATAATAAAAAAAACAAATATTATTCTTTTGCTTTTACACTTGATTGTCATTAGCCGCCTAGTGCAATTATTTTGTCTGTTTCCCCGTGCATTTCCTTACCGTGATTATTCTGTCTCCCATCTTCTTCACTCCGAGTCCGAGGTGCTTTCCACGATAAAATGTCCAACTTGGAGGCAATTATTGGCGTCTTATAAGTAAGAAATTATTAAAAGGAAAATATATGTGTTCGATGATACCTAAAGCGTAAAAGTTGAAGAGATTTGTATGGAGTCCACTATTTTTTATGGTTCAAATTCAATTTAGTTTATATAGTAAGTTGACTCAATCATTTTCGAGATTAATAACCGTGCCATTATTTCTTAATTCACATGAATTGTCCATTCAAGAATTCAATGGAAATAAACCCATCATTCGAATGCCACCCGCACAAGTTGACTGCATCGAGAAGAGCTTCCTTCTATTTCTTCACTTTCTCCGAATCATTCTCGAACTTGGACTTGTGGTTAGCCATAGCTATCTAATAACTCTTTTCACCCTCTCTCACTTCTTTTGGATCCACTTTATAAAACACCATTAGAACAATGAGGTTCTTTTGCTCCTTGCACTCCATAATCTTCACCACCTCTTCCAAGCACCACTTTGAGGAAGCATAGTCCTTAGCGAAAACGATGATTGCGATGTTCCATTCTTCAATGGCCTTCATAAGCATTGATATTTGGTCTCCCTTTTTTTTTTCAGTTCGTAGCTATCTAGGGAAGTGTACATTCCAATCCAGTGTAAAGCTTGGTAAAGATTGCCAACAAAGTGGTTACGTATGTCCGTGCCTCTAAAATTCAAGATGTCGTAAATTTTTTAGGTTACAATGAAGAAGCGATTGAAGAAGTCAATCGTATTAATATTAGATGCAAGACTCATGGAGAAAATTGATTAAAAATCAATTATTATATGATTTTTTTTAAAGTTCTGGTTGAAACCGGGTCATGTGACCCGGTTTTCAGACTTCGTGACCCGGCTGGAGGTTGAAGAAGACCTCCAACCAGGCCGGGCCATCAACTTGGGCTCACGCCCATTAAAAGAATAAAAAAAAAAAAAAAAGGGTTTTGGGCGTAAGCCCCGAACCAAGAACAAAATAAAGGTTCTGGGCTCACGCCCATGAACGAAAGGAAGAGATGTTCTGGGCGTGAGCCCAGGACCAAGAATTTTGGACATAAGCCCATTTTCTCCTTTAGGCCAGTTGCCCAATCTTGGGCCATTTTAATTAAAACAAGGATGGGCCCGTTACAAGCAGCCCACGTGGGCTCCTGCGGGTCTGCGGGCCGGGCGAAGGTGAGGGCCCGCAGGAGGGTCCAAAACATTAAAATAAAAAAAAATAATAAATGATAAATAAAAAAATTGTGGCAAAAATTGTTGCTTGATAAATGTAATATGATCTTGGAAAGTACATGTTGTAAAGTGCTTCATATTATTTGATGAATTTTAAGCATAAATTTTTGGAGTTCCCTATTGATAAAAAATTAGTATATACAATAATTCATCCGAAGGGGTTATTGTGTATATTAATTTGGAAAATTTTATGAAGTTTAATTCCCAAATTTAAAAGATGGGGATGTATAATTAAAAGTATTTATCTGCCCAAAGACGATAAATATTTTGAAAATTATATATAATTCTCCTCTATATTGATATTATGGAGTTATATAATTTAAAGGATTTGTCCGCCCAAATGTGATGGATTCTTAACAATTATATGTAATTCTCTTTATTGTCGCTTTACAAACTTCATGCTATGGAAATAATTATGCATTATAAATACACTCTGCCCAAAGGGAGTTTTATAATGTACGAATTATTTTTGTTGAATTGCTTATTATGCTTATTGTATTATGTGTGACAAATAGTTTTCTTTGCTGTAAATAACAACAATGCCACGGTTGAAATGTTAATTGGATCAAATATTATACTATTAAAGGCTTGGTCAAAAAGGGAGACATTATAATTGAGAATATCATAACTGAGTCCATGTTGGTTGATCCTCTAACAAAAGGCCTACGACCCATTTTGTTTAAAGAACATATGAAGAATATAAGTGTTTTAGGTCTATGTACGCCTACAACATTATATATATATTAGTCACAAAGCCCATCCTATGCACGGGAATTTCAGGATCTATTTCGGTTATTGTTCAAACGTAACGAAAACTATAAATACCATTCTAAACTTTTACAAATCATTTTAGTAAGTATTTGGATAAGAAAATGTATGAAGGATAACATTAGTAAATTCAAGTGTTACGTTTTTAATAATGAACATTTTATTGCATCATTTCAAAAGTATCTAAATAATATATTGAAAAATTACAATATAGAAATCACATTTCAAAATTTCAAATTACAATAAATTGTTCTTATTATGAAAGGTCATTTAAACATCTTCCTTACGTATAATAATTTTCATACTGTTTGTTGTAGAGTTTTCCTTTCATATATTAATGTTTGTGAGTAATTTGCATTCTAAAAAAAAGAAGCATAATCTATTCCCATTTTGTATATTGTCGAACAAACAAATTGATGCTCAAGTCTTGTGAAGTTTTAGGCTTTGTGCATATTTAAGATATACGATATGAGAAAAATATCTCTAATGCTTAAAAAAATCTCATTAGAAATCTCTCTAATAATAAAAAAAAAAAATAACTTGTTAGAGTTGTCTATATATGGTTTATAAATAATTTACATTTTCTTTATTACATACCTCAAATCATTCGGATATTGAAATTCCAAATAAAAAAAAGTATTGTGGACTCATGAAGAAATTGATAAAATTAAACTCATGAGGATCAACATTGCAGACAATCTACAGCTTTTACTCCCATTTATGTTTGAATTTTTCATTCTCAATCATTGAAATGCAATCGAGAAGATGAATCAAACTTACATAAAATGACATATATTGATATTATAAATATGGAACGCTGTTTTACCCAATTTATTAAATAAATGGATCAGCACCACCTCATCCACAATAGCTTTTCTTTTTCTTTTTTCTTTTTTTCGTGCTGCAAGTTAACGTTAGTGCTTTCAAAGCATAATTGGACCAGCTACCCAACTAATTATATGCACAATGTAAGTATATCATAGCTAAGTGATATGACATATCTTGGTTATCTTTGTTTAAGCCAACTCTTTAATGGCAAATTTGTGAGTGTCGATCGATGTATCTCGATATTCATGACTGGACACTAATTAATTAATTAATTAATTAATTACTTGCCATCACAAAATGAAAGATGCTATGAATTATGTGGTGGCACCATGTATCGTTTGGTAAATTATTTTGGGTATTCAACCCGATAATCTTTCTATAATCAAGAGCCATTTTTGTGTTATTTTCTCTTCTTTATTGTGAAGCATCTTTTATTAATTTCATTAAGTATGAACATGTGATTCCGCTTGGATTTACTCCACCTCGTATAACGTGGTCATCAACAAGCCGTCGGACCAACAAACTTGTGAGAAATTGTGGATTTATGTGTGTATAAACAAAGGCAATGTTCTTCTGGAGATGTAAAACGTTGAGCCTTTCCCACCTCTTTTTTGCGGATGACGTCTTTCTATTTTGTGGAGCTGATTTGACTTCGATCTCTCTTTTAAAGAATGGTTTAGACACCTTCTCTGCATGGAGTGGACTCAAGCCAAACTCCAATAAAAGTGAGATCTTTCTTGCTAGAGGGTCGCCAACCTTGCGAAGCGAGATTCTCCTTGCTTTTGGCTTCATTGAGGGGACATTGCCAGTGCGTTATCTTGAAGTTCCTATTATCTCATCCAGGCTTGACAAGGCGGATTGTATCTCCATCGTGGATCGCATAACCAATAGGGTCCAATCGTGGACTCAACACTTCCTCTCATTTGCTGGTCGTCTTAAGCTTATAAGGTCAGTTCTCCATGCAATCCAAGCATACTGGGCAAGTGTATTTACTATCCCTATTGCAGTATTGGATCGCATTGAGCAGATCTTGAGACAGTTTCTCTGGAAGGGCCCTGGATTGGGGAGGGGTGGAGCTAAGGTCTCATGGGATGATGTTTGCCTTCCTAAGGAGGAAGGAGGGTTAGGTATTCGCAATCTGAGGGACTGTAATAAAGCAGCAATGTTGAAACACATATGGATTCTTTTTAGAGATAAGGAGTCCTTATGGTGTAGGTGGATCCATTTGACATTCCTAAAAAGGAAGAGTTTCTAGGTGGTTAATCAACCCACCTCTTGCTCTTGGGCGTGGAAGAGAATTCTCCATCTTAGGTCTGAGTTTTGGCTATCTTTTCTCTTCAGGGTTGGAGACGGCCGTTCTATCTCTTTCTGGTATGACCATTGGCATCCGAGAGGTCCCCTCAACCTTTTATTTTCTTACTCTTTGATTTATAGCTCAGGCTTACCCATACATGCTACGATGGCTGATCTTTTTTCACCGGCTGGTCAGTCCATGCGGGTGTTAGAATCTTCGGAGCAACCCCTTCCTTTATTATCTCAATTACCGGATTGTTTTACTTGGTTAGGAGGTGCTTCCGGTTTATTCTCTACTTCGGCGTGGCAACTTATAAGGAAGAAGAAGCCTCGGGTCAATTGGGCTTCCTTGATCTGGAACAATGCTATATCTCCAAGATATCAGTTCAACCTCTGGCTTATCACCAAGAACCGTCTTCCTACTCAGGCCATGCTTTTGTCTCATGGCAGAATTGCGGATGCGATGTGTGCCTTTTGCAAGTCGACGCCAGATTCTATTGATCATTTGTTTTTTGGATGTAGCATTTCAGCCAGGTTAGCATTCTTGTGGGCGGCTAGATGTAACCTCCCTTGGCGTAACAGGACTTGGGCCGACAACCTTAACTGGGCTCTGAAGTTCCTTCCCGGTAAGGATTTCTATCACTCCATCGCCCGATTTTCCTTTGGAGCTCCCTGCCACCTTATTTGGAAATACAGGAATGAGATTATGTTTAGAAATTACACCTTCACGGTTCCAGCTCTGAAGAATCACTTGATTAAAGTTGTTAAGGATAAGGCGTTGACTTTCACTAATGTTGAAGACAATCCAAGAAATAGGAGGCTTCAATGCACTTGAGGGATTGACCCTTGTATTTTCTATTCCTCTTTAGTACTTCCTTAGCATTCTTGATGTTTGGTTTTTTGTTGCTGTGTGGGCCGTTGTTGTGCTTTGTTGCTTCCGTTGAGTCTCTCGTTGCCGCTTGTGGACGGGGTTCTTTAATCCCGGGTTTTGGGCTTCGGTTGCCTCTGTTTGGCTAGCTGGTCGCCTTCTTTTGTATTGGTCCTACTGTTGGTTGTGACCGTCGTTGTGTGACCGTGCCTTTTTGCTCTTCTGCCTTGTACGCTTTTGTTTTTTCTTCTTTCGGTACCCTTCCACTCAACATGCCTTGTTCATTTTGAGTGTAAGCTTTGGTGCCGTTTGCTTGTACATATTGGTTAAGCTTAATACAATTACCTTTCACAAAAAAAAAAAGAAAAAAAAAAGGCAATGTTAGCCTACTAGAAATATAGCATATATGAATATTCATGAGAAATTACATGAATAGAATTTGAACCGTGTTATAATAGCATGTAAACTACTTGATGATATACTAAAGATATATATACATATATATATATATATATATATATTAAGGATCGTTGTACAAATCTTTTTCCACTTTCTTTTCATGAACTCAAATGGTTCTACGGCCGAGTAAAGTCTTGGATTCTAATTTAAAGCTCTCTTAATGGAAAATATGACTCATTGTAGCAATCATTAGTCGATTGGTTTCGTGGATACTTACAAAGTTAAAAGAATAAAAAATCTTTTATTATATATATATATATATATATATATATATATTAGTGTCATGATTTTGATAATGAAATGTTATTCATAATCAAAACAAAGCATAATACTCCAAGAAAAGAATGATTGCAATGGTTGATTGCTCGATGGCCTTCATAAGTGCTGGCAATATTTGATCTCCCATCCTCAATTCTTCACTATCAACAAATTTATTTATTCCATTTTGGTCTAGAGTTTTGTAGAGATGATCGAAGAAGTTGTTGCACAAGTCCATGCCTCTAAAACTCAAGAAGACGTCTTATTTCTTTTTTGGTTTTGATGACAAAGCTATTGAACAATAAATTTTAACAATCAGCAATGAGTACTAGCTTAAGATTTGGTACAGTGTTTTACCAAGCATTTCGTTCACCACTTGAACTTGTTGTTGATTAACTCTTATACTAGAGGACAAAGATAAATGACTTGTTTTAGTACTTCGGCAAATGATGGTGCTTAAGGATAAATCAAGACATCTAACGGTGTGAACATGGACTTATTTTGAATAAAGTTGCTACCATTGCCTTATTCGGACTGTTAGAGTGACCCAAGCTTTACCGTGGCCGAAAAAAGTAGTGAATAGTGTAGATCAATACTAGTCCTAATGGACTTTTGGGGGGGAGGGTTTTGGGGGGGGAGGGGGGAATAAGGTAAGATTATACTGACTTTAAACCGAAGAGCTATATATAGCTATACAACAAGAACTTGGCACCAAAAATTTACACTCACGAAGACAAAAGCCATAGCGAGTGGAAGGGTAGCAAGATAAAAACACCGAAGGCAAAGCCAAAACAGTGGCAAAAGCACCCAAAAAAGCTGCTAACAAAGAAAACAAATAGCACAAAGGCAACCCTTACAACAATACAAGAACAAGGAAAGGATCCCGGCTCTAAGATTGGTAGATAAGGACGACCCCACCACTAAAGAAGCTTCGAAGAAACCAGTTGCGGCCCTGCCTTCAGCTTCGAACTTCAACAACAAATGTGACATCCTGAATTTCAGATTCTGTATTCAATTAGATAAGTTCGGTTTTTCATCGATGGGCCTATAGTTCTTTTCCCTGAACTGATCACTCATGGGATAACTAGTCTATCAGGTGAAGCCGTTAAGGGATTTTAACGCAATAGACTTGAGAATTCGACTAAGAACCGATTGCTCAACAATGCTAATCCACAAGGGTCATTACGGCACCATCAAAATTAATTAGAGACCGGAGATAGGTCAATTCAACAAAGGTATGTAATTAGTGTGTGGGTGATTCCACCAAATTGCAAAATTTCTGTCGATCGGTACTAGACCGATTTTTCTGTCATTTTTGTATCATGTGTCCGTATTTGAAATCTTGTGATTTTCATGGCAATCGAGAGTCACCAACGTGTCAAAGATGTACGTTGTGGCTGGTCAAATGCACTAAAAATTTCTGAAAGCTACCCGGTAGGCTAGGTTATGTTAAAATCGCGCTAGATTGAAATTAACCACGAATTTGAATCCGGTTTAAAAAATTGAAAGTTCTGTTATGTCGTGAGGCATTTTAGGAATGTCGACTCATCTTCCAAAGATTTTTCTGCAAACTGAGATTTTTGGCGAAAATTCAACGTAGGGCTGTTTTCGATCGGGAAATTCAGGAGACCATTTTTTATCATGTTTTTGGGATGCAAGTTGGTTCTATTGGCAAGGAAAAATGTCAATTGGATCAAGGACACCTTAGTTAAATTTATGGAGGCCGAATTGCATCCAATTGGAGAGGATTTGGTCCAATTTAGGGGAAATATGTTACAAATTCGTAAGTCCCCTTGGTCCTCAACCTTTGGACCACTTCCTTGGCTTCTAAGGGAAGCTTGTTGGTCTGCAAATGGCTGAGGAAGCCAGCCAAGCTTGGTGGGACCTCTTCAAGAGACAAAGAGATAGAATGGAAGAAAAGTGGCCCCCACCAAGCCTTGGATGTCCCCTTTCTTCTCCTTTAGAGCTGCTTTCCCCATTGTTAAACCCCTTGAAGCTCTGAAAGTGCAGAGAAAACCAAGCATCCCCTCCCTTTGCCTGTCACACGCCCATCCGACCACCGCTAGGCCTGCCGTTCGCCATCGCTCGCTCATTGCGTGCCGTCTGGCCGTCCGCCTCTAGCTCTCTATCCCACTAGCCTAGTCCGTCCCCCGAGCCTCCTCAGGCCACGTTGAGCTCAGCCGGAGCCTTGTCATCGCTGTTATGCCATCGTGAAGCACCACCGTTGGCCGCCTAGCCCCGTTGCTGCCTGTTCTCGCCATTTCCAGCCCAACCGACCTCCGTTCCAGCCTCTCGGCCCACCTAGTAGAATTGAAGTCTAGCAAGCCTTTGTGGGCTTCAAGGCCCATTTCATACCACTTCTAGGTCTCGTAGGTGAAAGGGCTAGTAAGTACACCTAGAAGAGAGTGAATAGGAGTTAACAAAATTTTTCACAAGGTTTAATATAAGTAATTTGCTTATAGAAAATCACAGACGAATTCAGGCTTTAGCGATTAGATAGACTTTAAACAAAATAAATAAATTTAAGCTTAAATAGTTAATCAAGGCTATTAATTGAAATAAAGGAGTTGAGGAAAGAGAATAAGATCCCGCACTAACAGCCTATTGGCTGGATTCTACTAAGAAACAAAAGAGATTTTACAGTCTTGCGATCTCGACTTCTCGGTGAAGAGTCTCTACTAGTCTCACACAAAGTCTCACTAAGAGTTTCTCTCTTTTATATACAACTTTGAGCCCAGTGAAAGAAATAGCAAGGAACTAGGAAGCTTTAGACTTTGAAATTTTTCTTTCACGCATTATTGAACAACTAGAGAGTCCGCCTTAAATACTCCTTCATGCCTTCACAACCGTTGGCACTTTCTAAAAGAATTCTTCCAATCTACCCGTTGGACAGAATCAATCAAGGAGATCTTGAGTTGTTCGAAAATTGTGATGAAAGCTCGTCAATCATGTTCACCCATACAATCAGAATCTTGGTTTCCATAAATAGAACTTTCCAAGTTTGCTTACCTTCCAAAAGATTTGAATATCATAATTGATTTCAATAAGAATAATCAATCATGTAGGTGCTGAATCCGACCATAAGGTCATCCATAAACCATACGAATTGAATCTCTGAGGAAATAAAGATAATTTTATATCCAGTTAAGTCTTCATTATTTAGTTTGGAAACTGTCAATGCGGGCAAACTTTGAATCTAAAGTCTGGCGATCTTCAGACTTTGACGCTAGAGTCTGGAAGTCTTCAGACTGGACTTTAGAAAGGTTTTGTCAACTTCAAAATGGTTAAGGAGTTTACTCTAACAGTAGGGTGTTGCCGCTTCGGAGTTTGTCGCATGTCTCCGCGTTGCCGTCGCCGTGAACTCATCGGATTTCAAAACCGGTGAGTTTACTCACTAATCTCTGTTTAGGGAGTTAATGATGCTTAAGGGGTTTATTAGTTTAGACTAAGTATGGATTAGGTGGTTAGTTAGAATGAATTAGCAATTTAATTATTTGATTTTGCATGTTAGGTGGTTAGAGTAGTGTAATTAGAGACTAGATAAGTTTTAGTATTTATCTAGATTGATTCGGAAATTTTCCAGACCCGTTTCGATATTTAATTAGGCTTTTCTAGCCTAAGTCTCTATTTTTGGTAATTAAATTCATTTATTTAGTTATTTTTGGTAAATATTTAATTATTTATTATTTTCCGAAAATTAGACCGGGATAGCCAGTAACCGGAATTTCATGCCGATTGTAATGGTATGCTCGATTTATTTAATTGAATGATATATTGTGCAAATTGAGTGAAAGTTGTAATTTTGGGTAATTATCCTAAAATTTTGGAATTTTATTAATTAATTATAAATTATCGAGGCGTCGGGTTACAAAGCCAAAAATATTTTCAGACACTATATAAATAATGGGATTTTCTAAAGTAAAGTTATTATAATTTTGGCTCAAGCCGACTGTGTACTCACACACGACTATTTTTATCGAATGTATTTTAACACGATGAAATTGGACCAAGTTGTTATTTAATTGAGGATTCGATGTGCAAAGGACAGGATCCTTGGCTAGGATTAATTTTCGTAGTTCAGCTTTGGTGAGTAAGATCTTATAGCAGCTTCGGTGAGCGAGATTTTATGGCAGCTTCGATGAGCATTATTGCATAGCAACTTCGATGAGCAATATAGGTATCGGCTTTGGTGAGCAGTAAAATAAGTATATCTATCAGCTTTGGTGAGTAGTACTATAGGTATATCTTTCAGCTTTGGTGAGCTTCACCATCTATTTCAGCTTGGGTGAGCAATGTTCGAATCAATCGAATTTATAGATGGTCTTGTATGTATCGAATTGAGTGATTCGATTGAGCAATGGTTTGATTTGAATTAATTGAGTATATGATTTATACTGACGTACAGGAAGGAACTGAGGCAATGTAAGTCATCTGTCTTATGTATGCATAGACAGCTTTAGGCATATTTCCTTCCTAGTTGGAGTTTAAGGGATGGACTTGCTAAGACATTGTCTCACCCTGTCGTGGGATCAACATTTTCAGGTCTGTAGATGGTTGTTCCTCCTAAGCGTTTCGGTCAGCCGAAGAAAGTCACCGAACAGATCTCTCAGATTCCCCTCCCTATGAGCCAAGGAGCCTAGGTCTACGAACTCGTGAGATCCATTGTCTGGGTTGATGCTGGTCTATCCCAAAGGGTACCCAATCAATTCAGATCGTGGTATCATTACGAGCGAAATGCGAAAGGGCTAGTAAGATCAACTAGAGGAGGGTGAATAGGTGATAAAGAAATTTTTACGAAATTTCATAATAATTTGCTAGCAACGTAAACAGTAATAAACAATTATATGAAGCTGTAAATTAAAGGAATAAGTGTTCCAGAAGTCCTACAACTTGTTACGAAAATGCATTTCAGTCCTAAAACTTATAAAAAGTGCATTTAAGTCTTAAAACTTGTCAAATTGTTTCAAACGAGTCCTAAGATCGCGCCGTTAGCATTTTCCATTAAAAATACTGACGTGGCATTTTAAATAATTTTTATTTTCCATGTGAATTTTTTTTAAATTATTATTTTTAATTATTTTTAAAAAAATTACATTTAAAAACTAAAAAAATCAAATTTATTCATTTTATCTTATTTTCACCAAAAAATTTTAAAAAAAAGTTAAAATATTTATTAAAAAACATTTTAATTAAAAATAGATTTTTTAGTTAAAATATTTATAAAAAAACATATTTTAAAAGTTAAAATTATTTTTAAATTTTATTTTTAAAAATTTTAAAAATAAAATTTTTAACTTTTCTTTTTATTTTTGTTGAAAATAAGATAAGAATAAATTCAATTTTTAGTTTTTAAATCTAATTTTTTTTTTAAAAAATGGATAAAAATTAATTAAAAAATAAACCAGGAAAATAAAAAATTATTGAAAATGCCACATCAGCATTTTTAACGGAAAACGCTAACGGCGTCAATCTTAGGACTCATTTGAAACAATTTGACAAGTTTTAGGACTTAAATGCATTTTTGCAAGTTTTAGAACTAAAATGCATTTTCGTGACAAGTTGTAGACTACGGAACACTTTTCCCTAAATTAAAATAAAGAGTTTAAGGGAAAGAGAATATAAACACATAATTTATAATGATTTGGGTTAGATCAAGCCTACGTCCACTCTCCCGCACTAACAGCCCACTAGCTGTATTTCACTAAGAATCAAAAGAGATGTTATAGTCCTACGTCCTTGACTTTACAGTGTAGAGACTTTTCTACACTTCTTCAAAGTCTCAAAAGGGTTTGATCTCTCCCTTGAGTACAAATAAAGCTCTACGATTGAAATAGCAAGGAATTAAGAGTTTTAGACTTTGAAATTCTTCTTTTACGCACACACTTGAATAACTTGAGTGTCTTCGTTATATACTCCTTCATACCTATATAACCGTTGGCACTTTCCAAAAAAGTTTTTCCAATCTACCCGTTGGACAGAATCAATTAAAAGAGATCTCAAGTCATTTAAGGAATGTGATGATAGCCCACCAATCATGCTTGCCCATACAATCAAGATCTAGGTTTCCATAAGTAGAACCTTCCAAATATACTTCACCTTTCAACAGATCTGATTATCCAAATTGATTTCAATAAGAATAATTGATCACAAGGTGTTATCTCCAGCCATAAGATCTTCTATAACTGTACGAAGCGAATCCTTGAAGATAAACCCGCATCTGGATAAGTCTTCTCTTCGTCGGTTTGGAAACTATCAGTGATGGTAGATTTTGAATTTTGAGTCTGGCGGTCTTTAGACTTTGACAACAGAGTCTGGAGATCTTTGAACTAGACGGATGGAAACATTTTGTCAACTTCAAAACAATAAGGGAGTTTTCTCCAACAAAATGGACCCAGAGAAGGTCCCCTATAAGAATCTGAGATTCCTATGTCGGTGTTAGAGATCACTTTTGGCAAGGGTACGGCTAACCCTCCTGGTGGTTCAGTGGTAGACTCGAGTTCCCTAGAGCTAGAGACCCCAGAGCCTTCGGTTGAGGATTCGAACACCTAGTTTGATGTGTTTAAATGTGTGTTGTGGTTTGTGAAATTTGTGGCCCTCCTTTTCTATCCCATCTTTGTGTTGTTTGGGGATTTATTTATTCACTTCCGCGTGCGCATTAAAATGAATGGGTCGGTGACGCGTCCTAGGACGTCGCATTTTAAATCAACCACTGATGGATGGGTACACGCTCAAGGATCGGGGCATAACAATAAGGATACTAGGAGAAACCTACGGATGGAAGAGGGTTGAAGGGAACCTACGACATCCTGAAAATGCAATTATGTTTTCAATTAAATAAATCGAGCCTTTCATCGACGCGCCTATAGTGCTATTCTCTAAGCTGATTACTCTGAGATAACTAGACTATACGGGAAAGTCATTAAGGGATTTTAATGCAATAGATTTGAGAATTCGACAAGGAATCGACTACTCGATCATGCTCATCTGCAGAGATTATTACGACACAGTTAAAAATTGATTAGAGATCAGAGATAGGTTGGTTTAACTAAGATGTGTGGCTAAACGTTGGCGATTCCACCAAATTGCAAAATTTCTCGTCAATCTGTACTAGACTATTTTTTCCGTCATTTTGGTACCCAATGTTTGTATTTGAAATTTCGAGATTTTTACGGCAACCAAGAGTCGCCAATGTATTGAAGATGTACATTGTGACTCAAAACAAACTGTGAATTTGAATTTGATTTCAGAAATTGAAACTTCTGTCATGTCACGACTCATCCTCCGAAGATTTTTCTGCAAACCGAGATTTTGGCGAAAATTAAGTATAGGGTCATTTTCGATTGGAAAATTCAGGGGACTGTTTTTTATCGCATTTTTAGGATGCAAGTTGGTTCTATTGGCGAGGAAAACTGTCAAGTTGATTGAGGACACTTTGGTAGAATTTATGGGAGCCGAAATGATTTAATTCAAGTGAGAATTGAAGTGAAATTGCGAGAAACCAAATGCAAATTCGTAGCCCCCCATGCCCTCAACCTTTGGACCATCTCATTAGCTTATAAGGGAAGATTTGGGGTTGGAAAATTGCTGAGGAAGCCACCCAACCATGGTGGGACCATTTCAAGGGGACAAAATGTAACGCTTGGTGAAATATATTTCGTTGCGGAACCAAAATCGACAAAACAAGGACAAAAAAAAAATATTATTAGAATTGGGACTAAATCTAAAGTTGGAGATTTTATATCAGACATATTGTAAAATTGGGACAAAAACTAAAATTGGAGGTTTTTTTAAGGTGGGCTTATTTTCTATGGCCAACTTTATGTTGTGATCTAAACCAATTACTTCAAATTGATGTTCAAGGTTCCCGAACAAAAAGACTTCAGCCCTGTTTGGTTCAATAGGCGTTAAGGGGGAAAATATAAGGCCACATTTGACCGTCATAATAAAATTTAGAATAGGATAAAATTTATCTTATCCCACATTTGATTATTGCTCAAGATAAGATAAAGTTGGAAATAATGGAAAAATAGACCGGATAAAATTATCTTATGGGAGAGATGGGATAAAGGTGAATAGGATTTCTAATATCTAATAAGAAAGTTATTTTGCTAAATAACAAACTTCTTAAATTAACAAATTTGAAATTATATTTTGATATAAATAATATTTGAATTCTAATATACGAAATTCAAAATAAAAATTTAATTTTTTAATTTAATCTTATTTTCATTTATATATATGAATTTAATTTTATCTTATCATATAAATTTAATATATAAATATATTTTTATTACATATTTTAGGTTTTTAGTATTTTAGGTCTATTAATATAGTTTTCTATTTAATAAATTTTTGTTAGAGAATGATGGAATAGAAAGAAAAAAAGAAGTCAAGAAAGGAAAATAAAATAAAATAAAGTAGAAAAATGTGTTGTGAGAGATTTTTACTGTCTCCGTTTGTAGAATTTGTTATTTACTTACGTTGATATGCCATTTATACCAAACAATATATATAATGTAAATATATCCAACCTTATTCTGTAATCACCAAACAATTGATAAGATATAATATAATTTCATGGATTTTATATCATATCCTATTTAATCCTAACTTGATTAGAAATGAACAAATGTAACCTAAGTGTTTGGCAAGTATTTTTGAAACCCCATTGGCCAAATGCAAGCATTAAAAGACTGAAAGCTGAAATCAGGTGGGGTCATGCTATCTTCATGTATATTGATCATCTTTCCCAATTTGCATGGAGGAGTTGCTGGAGGCCAATTATAGTCACCTAAGGGATCACGCTATCTCTAGGAACCACCACCTGAGGGATCACGTCCTCCTTGGTGACTGCCACCTTGAGGTTGTGTGTCTCAAGTGACCACTGCCCAAGGTCGCCATACCTCAGGTGAGGCTGTCGGCCGCCGGTGGTTGTTGGCCGCTAAGCTACACTAGATTTAATTTTGCCTTTTTTAAAAAAGAAACAATAGCCCTTTTTAAATATAGGTTTTACCAAATGGCATTGAAGTCAAAGTTATTTTCCATTGCACTTTAAAGTTATAATTTATCACACATTATAGCATTTTGAAAAACCCCTTTAATTCGAAGGTATTTGCATTTTCCTAAAGTCATTTCCCCAAAGCCGAGCCAAATAGGATCTCCGTACCCAACAAGAATTGAATTTTGATTATCATAATGAAAAATTAATATTTTTATATAATAAAATGATGTGAGGTCTATGTTTTATTATTGAAATTTAATTTTTTACACTAAATAAAAAGTCAATGGACCAGTTTAGTTTATGATTTCAAAAAATTTAAAATTGAAACTTTGACATAATTTGCAACATCATTTCTGAACTTTAGTTTGTTTAATATAGTCCCTGAACTTTTAGCACCTATTAAATTTGCACTCCGGACTAAATGAAAATGTTTAATGTTATCCCTTTGTCAATTCAAGTTAACAGAATTGTTGATTTGGTTTCCAATCCAACAAGTCTAAACAATGGAAAAAATAATAATAACGTCACATCTGGATTATATACGTAACATATTCTACTCATATTAAAATATAAAAGCCATTTTAATTTGTTCAATTGCAAAATTAATTATGCATGTTATATGATAAAGTGGACTATTATATTTTGATTTGACTTACATATCTTATATGGAATATCCACATATAACGATATTTTTTTTTATCTGCCATTCAACTGACCCAATTAAAAGCCAAATCAACAAATTTTGTTAATTTAAATTAATGGAAGAATATTATCAAATATCATCATATAGCTTAGGAACTAGATTAAACATTTACCAAAAGGAAACACATTAAATAAATTAAAAGTTCAATGACGACATTGCATATTGAGGGAAAGTTGAGAGATCATTTATGTAATTATCTGCTAAGAAATTTTGTTCTTTGCATATTTTTCATGTGCCTGATCCTTTGATTATTTAAGGATTTCAACCAAGTTGTCGTAGAATTTATGAGGTAAATACACTTTACCATTTGTTACTAGGATTAATATCATCCAAAACCATAAGTTATGTCCACTGTGATACTAAAACCCCAAACTCATAATTTGGAGTTTTGGAGTTTTAATGATAAAAAAATAAAATAAAAAGATTGGAGTATTAATATCACAATGGGCAAAGCCCGTGATTTTTTGTGGTAGAAAAAGGGTGTTTTTGTCGCACTAATACAAGTTTTGAGATTTTTGTGATAAAAAGCAAGTTTGAGATATTCATGTCATAGTAAGTATAATTTAAAATATTAAATTGCATTTTCTCCTTTTTCTAAATGTATTTTATTACTCCTCTTGACATTAGTTATAAAAGTCGAGGTATTCCGCATGAAATGGAGGCTACGTCATTCTTGAATAATCTTTCACTAACAAGGTAGTTACTTTTTATCTATCCCTTCTAGGGGTGTTAAAAACCGAACCAAAAACTGAACCAAACCGAAAACCAAACCGAATCAAACCGATATTCATTTTTTTTTTCGAATTCCATTCGGTTCGGTTCTTATTAAAAATCGGAATTTTTTTATTGGTTCGGTTTTTACGGTTAACCAGACCTAACTGAACCAACAAACCGATAAGAGCTTATTTCTTGGAAATACAACAGAAAAAAAAACAAATGTAAAAATCGAAAACTAAAAGTTGAAAACCAAAAACCGAAAAACCGAACTGAACTGAACCAAACCGAAATTTCAGTTTGGGTCTCATTCGGTTCAGTTCGGAAGTTTTTCCTAACAGTTCACTTCGGTTCAATTCGGTGATTTTAATGGCAGCTTCATCTCTCGTTGATGTTCGCCTCATCTTCTCTCAACGAAAATGCTTGCGGGGACCGTCGGGAGACCAACGGACGCTCGTGAACCGCAAAAGTCCACTCTCCGCTAAGGGTGAGCAGCAGTCTAGGGTTGACCCTGGACTAACCCTGGACCGGCCCAACCTTGCCGGTCCTGGTCCGATTCCCAAGGGGACTGGGTCGGTCCTTGGTCCTGAAATTCCAGGACCAACACTATACGGGTTGGTCCTTGGTCCTAAGAGTTTTTGGTCGATCCAACTCTGGACCAACCCTGTATATTATATTATATTATATTATATTATTTATAATTCTTTTATATATTCAAACCTAAGTAAAATGTCTGTTATATTATATTATATTGAGATGTTCTATCAATAGCACTAATAGTAATATCAATTTAAAAATTTTGTTGAGTATTAATTATGTGTCGTTTGTTTTGTTTTCAGGTATTTAGAAGTTCAAGTGAATTAACAAGATGTGAAGTTATATATTCATGTTTATATTAAGTATTTTAAACTTTTTATGGTTTAATTGTACTTTACTAATGAATTTCAGCTACACTTTGCTTTTCAATTTGTGTCAAATGGTATAAGTTTTTGAAGAGTAGAGTAGTATTGCAGTTGCTACGGTGATTTACTAGTCAAGTGGTGTGAAGCTCATTTTTTGGTTGAGTGGACTCTACATGATCAAATGCAGGAAAACGCTTTTGCATATGGTGTTATGAATATTAAAGATATATTATACCATGAATGAACCTAGACTTAGAACCAGGGAAGGAGAGTAAATTTCCTACTAGTATGCATCCCACAGTGGGTGAACAACTCCCGTTCAAGCCCTTCAGGGACATCCTTTTAGCATAAAACCACTCAGCCCTTTAGTTCAGAGCCTAGAGACACTCAGAGATGCCAGGATGGAAACGTTTCTAACCTACCCAAGCTGCATTTCTTGGAGGATCCTACCAGACTGGAGAAGAAGAGGAGTTTAGAAAGCCATGGAGAGATTTTCACAAAGCACACACTTTACTTCAGGGGATTCTGCCCAAAACGATACACCCTCCTTGCCTTATATAGGCAATAAGAGGTCACCAGGACACACACAGGGACCTTACTCACGGGTCCAGATACAAACAGAGACACCAGAAACTTCCGGGAGGGAATTATTCCCATATCTCGATGAGCGGTTAGCAGGTATGAAATTTCTATTATTGTGTCATCTTAAATTTGCTAAATATGTATTGGTATTTATAGTTTAGTTGCACAATGCTGCATTGTCGATGGATGTGTAGTTTGAATTTGTAGGTTTGCTTTTTTAGGGAGTATAAAAAATAAGGCGAAAAAAATTATCAATCGATCCCGAATTGACCCTCGAACCGGACCGAACCCATTGGGTCGGTCTAGTCTTTGGTCCCAAGCTCAATAGGGTCAGTTCTCAGTCCTAAAAATTAAGGACCGACACTGTACAGGTGGGTCCTAGGATTAGGGGGTGGCCCGGACCAACCCGGACCATGCTCACCCTTACTCTCCGCAGCCAAATGACTAGCTTATCGGTCACAAATATCCACAATAACAAGTATATTCTCACATTAAAAATATACAAACATAATCTAAGCAAGCGTGCTTAAAATTTGATTCAATTGATACATTTCATTCGAGTGTTAATCGTAATTACTATCAAAAACACAACTCTATTGGCCGCCTTTCTTAGTTGTCGATTATCGGTAGTGGGCACCCCAATTGCTAATGCCACTTATGTTGATCGCTGCCGGTTAGGGTTGCGATCACTAGTCGTTCGGCACTTTTTATTGTCGATGAGAAGTATTCTCCTTTGAGTTCACGATGTGTTTGTCATTCAATGAAAAAGGAAATTTTAATTTAAATCATGATATTGGATCACTCATTTTAAGATGGGGCAGGATATGGACAATGGATGGATCAAGCCCAACCCTATGGTTGAGAAGTCGAAGGAAGGAAGGAAGGAATGCAGTGAGGAGGCCATCGAGAAACGTCGTCACTTAAAAGAATCATAAACGCCCAACGACATTCCACTTTCCGTCAATTTTTTGGCATTAAAAATCAACAGCTAGAAGAACAAGAAGAAAAAAGCCAAAAACTTTCCCTCTCTACCTCAAAGCTTCTCTCTAATTCAGGCAGTCCTTCTTCACTCCTCACCAAACCAGAATCGAAAAATGGCAAGAAAGGCGGCATGTCTCTGCCACGTCTCGCGAGAATCCTCCGACTTCTGCCGCTTCACCGAGTTCTACAAAGAGGTCTCTCTCTTTCTCTTTCCCCCCGCCGGTCGGGTTTGTCACTTTCTTTCGGGTCCTGAATTGCTATTTTGCTGATTGCAGATTCTGGGTTAGGAGGACATGGAGAGCCTCAAGTTCGAGTTCAAGGTGGTATGGCCGATGCGGCACGAGCTCATCCGGCGGTCGATCCCCAGTACCTTCCCTGAGGCCACCATGTTTGTTTCACCATCTCCAATTCGGATCCTTTCGTGCAAACTCTCAAGGTTAATCCTTTCCTTTGTCTGGTAGAGTTGAGAATTGAGAGAGATACAAAGAGTCCATGGACACGATCGTGGCTTTGTCGGGCGCATTTCACGAGCTTCTTTGGACTTCAACCTTCGAGAGACTAGCTCTCGCTCGATCACTAATCCAAAGCTTGAGGTCAACACCGCCGGAGTCGTCGATTATCTCGAAACGGAGTCCAGCTTAGTCATTTCAACGAACAGCTTCCTTGCAAACTCGGTTCCTCCTCCACGACGTAATCAATGGCAATGGAACGCGGAAAACAGCGAGGGCAAAGCAGGAATGAACTGAAATCACATCTACAATGTAACCGGATACAAAACGAACTGATTCAGCTGTGGGCGTCATCAATGAGTCAGCAAAGGCCACGAACGGCTTCAAGCCATCGCCCTCAGAAACTCGACGCCGGGTACACGCAATCCCGAGACCAAAGCCCAAAGCAATGCTGGAGAGGGACAGATGACGGAAGAAGAGGAGCCTGGAGCATGGTGCTTGAAGGATCGCGAAGCGAACGTAGTCAGTTCAAGATCGAGACCATCACAGGCGAGGCGGTGATAGCGATGGTCGCTGGAGAGGGGAAAACCCAAACAGAGGAGCCATCGACGGTAGCAGAGACATGCCGGCGGAGGGAGAGGAGCTGCGCCGGAGATGGAGGCGGAGGCGGCGGCGGAGGCGTGGCGACGGCAAGTGTCCTGCCGGCTCGAGTCATGGGCTGATGGAATGGGCTGGGCTGCGCTTGTGGTCGGACCGGGCTGCATTTGGCCGAACTTAAGGGATGGGCTGGAGCTTTATTATTTACTTATCAATCTCTCTTCTTTTCCTTTTCACTTTTTAACTTTTCATTTTTGTATTTATTTAGTTTTCTATAATAACGCATTTTTGATGTGGCAAGCGCTATGCATCTCATGAAGGAGATATACTATACATATCACTAAGTTGATGCACTTTGTAACAAGATGTTACTCTATTTGATAAACTCAACATATGTGTGAGGCAATCTAAATGCCATAAAATCAAGAAACAATCTCTTTATAAAAATTCTGTCCTTTATGATCAAAACTAACCAATACCTTTATATTTAATTTAGCATTTGAAAAGAGACGATCAAACAAAACTTCGAGAGTTTTGTTATACTTCTTTTTAAATACTTGTCTTTAGGTAGAGAATGCAACAACAGACAATCAGGAATTCTCTTTGTTACCAATACAATGGCACATCTTGTACTACAAAGAAATCCAATACACCGACTGTGGGCGATTTAGATAAGAATCGATTAATACGCATACACGTACAGTATTCTTCAACCTTTGGCCGGGTAGCTTAACCAACTCGCAACCAGCTCTTGATTCGTTCCAGGTCTGGCATTAGAATGCAACAAATTTGATCATTTTAGCATATTGAAGCTCTATCTCGATTTTATTATACATGAAAAACTTAAAATCTTAATTGAAAGCTTTAATTCCAAATAAAGTCTCTGATTTATCAAGAGATAGACCAACAATCGAAAAGGTAGTGAATAAATCCACAGCCGGTCAAATGCATTCTTAAGTATATGCATAATAATTTTGAAATTACAATAAATTAAATAACATTTAAGTTCAAGAAACAGTGTCACGAAGCTTACTCATGCATCTAAAAAACTAACAATGATCCAACTATTAGGATTCGGGTGCCTTGAGTGGATTTCATTTAAAATTAAAGATGCAAAATGACCGAAATTGCTGTGCGTAGCATGATAAGAAATCAATAACTAATTTGAAGCTCGTTTACTTGGTTATAAGGTAATTATTCAGAAAATTTATGAAACTTCTAGATTGAAATTTTCGCGACCCAATTAAATATCATGACATGAAATTCACATAGTAGAACTGATATATGTTGTAGAACAAAACTCGAGATCTGATTTTGAGCTTTAATAAATAAAATTAGTGAATTGCACCAAATGATTTTTGGTTCTCTTATTCATATCGAAATCTTCAAGTTGGAAGTTCTTGATGCACAAATTAAATTAGGGCACAGAATTTATAGTGTATAGAATTGTTGCATGGTTAACAAAACCCATAATTTAATTGTCAAAATAACAACCAAAAAGGTCAAATTGCAAAATATCATTTCCAGTTCACATGTCTTTCAATATTTGAAATTCTCACGGCATAGACTGAGAAGTGACTAACGAGGTTTTCTATGATCTCTTCAGGGATTGTTCCACCAGCCAAAAAAAAAAAGGTCGTGCTTTTGTGCATTTTATAGTATTTTCTACGCAAAATTTCATACAATACAAACACTGCAAAGACTATAAAAAAAAAAAAAAAAACCGAAATTCATTCTTTTGTGATTAAAGTATCACCAATATCCGTTTTAATCCTTCGGCTTTACAAACAGATATTTAAAAAGTGGCTCAAATCCTCGGCATTACGGGCTCAAGTTCTAACTTATAAGCTTCGCCTTAAAAAAAAATGAGACAAATTTGTTGCAAAAAATACAAAGCAATTATCCGTTACCAAGGGCTCCCTGGTGGTGCCAAAAGCACCACCGTGAGTAGTTCAACCACATAAAAGAAAAAAAGAATAGTCCAACCTCCAGTAGAAGGAGCTAATTTAACAACCAAATTTGCAGTTTTAGGACCAAAAAAATTATTTTTAAAAAGAATAGTTACTACCACAAAAAACTCCAAACTGGTAAACCAATAAATTTTTACCCTAAATCAATTTTTGGATAATCAATAATACGAAATTCTTACATTTATTTCACCAAAAAAGAAAATTCTTATATTTATGATAAATTTACTCTAAACTAATTTTTAACTACCAAAAATTCCAAAATGATATATTTGTGATAAATTTACATTCTATTTAATACCACAAAAACCCACCAATTGGTACACCTATAACAAACGGAGAGTGAAACCTCAAACTGGTATATCTGTTAATTGTCGCGTGTCATTAAACTTAGTAATTTGACGGTAAAATTCAATGGAAAATTACGAAGGGTAAAGTTGTCACAGGCATATAATTTTACGATTTTTTCTGGTCAAAAAATTTGTTTTGGATAAATATGCACATGTATATGAGTTTATGATTTTTCTTATCTTTTTGTAAAAAATATTACGAAAAATCATAGGAATTAATTACTATCTGCAACAGAAGCAACAGCACAACTCAAGCTTTGAAATGGTGGTCCTGTAAATGACGACGAGACAATAATTCCTTTGAAAAGCGAAGAAAATTTAGGAGTGGCCAAAACAAAACAAAGGAAAATTAGAAAAAAAAGGGAAGGAAGTTTGAAAACAAAGGCCTTATGATCGGCCCCTCCATCAATATCTGGGGTAGAGATGGCAGCTTCGTCTCTCCTTGATGTTCACTCATCTTCTTTAACAAAAACGCTTTGCACGACTGTCCAGAGACCAACGGACGTTCTCATCGGTCACAAATTTATTCACAACAACAGGCATATTCCCATATTGAAAATATACAAGCATGCTCTAAGCGAGCGTGCTTAAAACTTGATTTAATTGATACATCACATTTGTGTGTTAACTGTAACTTATAACTACAAAACTATCAAAAGCACAACTCGATCGACCGCCTCCCTTTCTTGGCTGTCAGTTGCTAGTAGTGAGCATTGCCAGTCGCCAATGCCGTTACCACCGTCTATTGTCACTGGTCATAGTCGTGGTCACTAGTCGTTCGCTGCTTTTCATCATTGATGAGAAGTATTCTCCAATGAGATCACGACATGTTTGTCATCCATGCGATGAAAAGGGAAATTTTAATCTAAAGCATGATATTGCATCACTCATTTTAAGATGGGGCAGCACATGGACAATGAATCAAAGCCCAACCCTGAGGCTGAGAAGTCGAAAGAAAGAATGAACTGAGAGGAGGCCGTCGGGACACGTTGTCGTTTAAAAGAATCATAAACACCAAACAACATTTAAATTTAGTCAGATACAAAACGACCAGATTTAGCTGTGGGCGTCATTAATGAGTCAGCGAAGGCCACAAACGGCTTCAAGCCATCGCCCTCAGAAACTCGACGCCGGGTATGCGCAATCCCGAGGCTGAAGCCCAGAGCAATGCTGGAGAGGGACGGATGACGGAAGAAGAGGAGGCTGGAGCATGGTGCTTGAAGGATCACGGAGCGAGCATAGTTGGATTGAGATCGAGATAGTCACAGGCGAGGTGGTGTAGTGATGGCTGCCGAAGAGGGGAAAACCCAAACAGAGGAGTTATCGGCGGTAGCCGAGACATGCCGGCAGTGGGAGAGGAGCTGCGCCGGAGGCGGAGGTGGAGGCGCAGCCATGACGAGTTGAGCTAAGGGTCCTATCGGCTCGAGTTATGGGCTGAAGCAATGGGCTGGGCTGCGCTCAAAAGGCCGTTTGAACATACATTTGCGATAAAATAATTAACTGTTTCCGATATCACACACAAATAGGAGAATATCTTATTGTGCTAGAATCGGCACCAATGATATCACATCCAGATTTGTGCTTTACATGTAGAATACAAAGAGTCAAAAAACTGTTGTTTAGAAGTAATCTCACGACGAGATCACCTCAAAAATGGGAACTACCTTGAACTGCAAGTTTGACTTAGGTTATAGTCAAATGAAGAGATTAACTAACAGGAATAATCAAATCAGGAATGAAGAGCAAGGATGTTGTCTAACTTCATATTGAAGACCTTTAAAGTGTCCTCGTTGTGACTGGCTACTATCATACAAGGAAATCTATAGCTATAGGTATACTCCATCTTAGCATGAGCATCATATCCTACTGCCACAGCAAGAAACATCGCCACAGCACCATAATTCATGCCATTCCCTTTTAACAGGACTATAGAAGGTTACACCATGCAGCCCGCTTACTATATGCATAAGTAACTGACAATCATTCAACATGCAACAGAGTTGCATCATAATACCATAAATGTTGTCCATGATGTTCAGAAAAGCGACAATCATAATCCGAAGGTCTTACCTAGTCGTGCAAAGCCATTAGAGGTTCAACAGGAGGAACCAATGCACACAGATCTAATAAGAAGCCTGAGTAACCCATGACCTGTGAGGCTTTGGAGCTGAAATCCAAAATATTAGCATTCAGTATTTATCTATAATATTTAAACTAATCATATACCGCACAATGTCATATACATCAAATGAATGAAAAAGGATGGGAAGATGGCGATGAGAAATGACATTCAAGTTACAGAGTTCTATAAAATAGACAAGGAAATCAAATTAATCATATAATTGCCTAGACAGATTATTTCAAGACCATATTATCTGTATGTAATGAGTTGCCAAAGCATACTAATTATCTTAGAAGCATGAAAAAGTTAAGGTCAGATCAGTCTCTTGAAATATATGCAACTAAAGAGCTCAAATTGGAGAATTGCTCGACCAAGAACCATATATGTTAGTAATTCACAATAAGAATCAAGAAGATACTTCTCTCAATGAGTCTAATGAACGGATTAGCTATTAAAATACTGCACTTTGTCTTTTTCCTTAACCAAGGACATGACGTCCCATTTCTCAAATGACAATCTGGCTACGAATACCCAATCTAGAGGAAAAGCTACATTTGATAAACAAGGCATCTGAAAATTGGCCAAAAGAAAAGACTGTGCATCTATGACTCTTACCTTTTGTTACTGAGCAAATTCTACACCCATTCTTTGCAACCATTATATGGCTGAACACCATTCCACTGAATCAACTATACGTAGGTTGCATTTGATCAGATTTCCATTACTGCAAGAGAAACAAGAAAAAAGTTGGAAACATTCATAAATCACAGAGACATTTGAAAAGGGAAAAAAAAAATTAAATTTCTGTGGAAGCAACCAACTATTTCCAATTATTCTGCATTTTCACCTAGCTCTTCAACTTGAAACCCAAAACAGATTCTATTTGAAAAACGTGTCCAAATACCATGCAAGAGATAATTTAGCAGAATAATTGACAGAGCCTCGCCAGCTTTGAACCCAAAACAGATTCTATTTGAAAAACATGTCCAAATACCATTCAAGAGATAATTTAGCAGACTAATTGACAAAGCACTATGCAAAAGAAAATATCATCCAAGCAAAAACAAGTTCGCAGATAAAGGATGCTTAACTTAGGAAGTTTACATTTAGGTCTGTATTACAGAAAATAGATATTCAGGCAAGCATATTAACTCTGAAGTGTACTATTTAAATCATTTGACAATAACTAGGCTATACAACTTGGCAAACTTCTTGCATCAAATTAAAAGAGGTGTGTTTGGGTTAGGGTTTAAACCTAACGTCCCTCAAGATCAAACAACATGCTGTAAACAGGGCATACTTTGAGGCTTTTAATACAGATGGACAAGTTCTCTCATGGAGTTATTGGCATTGGTGATCTGCTTGAGAGAAGATTTATGGATTACTTGTATACTAATACTGGCTAGGATGGGTTTCAATTAGCTCCATCTTCCAAACGTCACATATGAACCATGCTCCCTATTAACAACAGTCTCATTCTCTCTATCATGAAAATATGCAATAATTAGGGCTAGTCTTTTAGATTCACAAGGTGGTCCTTTATCTGCAAGGAGCATCCTCTTGCTTGATGTCGTATTCAGAAAGGCAATGAGCTACTTCATGTTTCCCACAATACTTTTCACTTGTTTTTAGATTATTAAGAGCAGCATACTTGAGCTTCTTCTTTTAAAACTAATAATTCAACAGAAAGACATTGTCTGTAATCTAGATCAGCTACTCTATGCCCTGCTCCAATCACAATGAAATAGATCCTATTTCACTAAGTTTTTAACTTTTATGTCAACAAAGTCTGAGTAAAAAATTAATGACTTCTGAACAAGGTTAGGAAACATGAAATGTTAGATCATGGCAGCATTAGACAGATGAAAAATCATACTGGAAACAAAGCCATACACCACAATTTAGGAAGCACATGCTCTCATGTATGCAAGAAGAGACAATTGCAACTAATAAACAAGAAAAGAGATTTTTTTATCAAGTACATTGTCCATGGCATATCAGAAATTCCTCAGTTAAAATATCATATTTCTTTGAAGAAGCTAAGCTTGCTAAATACTGGAAACACATGCCATACGCCACTATTTAACAAGCACATGCCCTCATGTATGCAAGAAGAGACGTAACTTCTTGACACTTCTGGAAACTCGAGTTTCTTAGATTTAGACTCGGAAAAGAACAGAAAAGGTGGAAAATTAGTTCCATAAACCTCCATTTCATTTCATGTTTATGTGTCGCAATATTTAAAGTGTGGCGACAAACATAATTACTATGAAACCATATCCATCATTAATCAACATAAGAAGTCATATAAACCTCAAGTAAGCTATACTTGTCAATAGACAGATGTCCCAATTTCAAAGGGGAGCTAAGTAGATATGAAATCAGCAACAAAAGCAAGTTCCGAAACTGACCTAATGCATGCCTCAGAGGTACTTAAATGCAATGACTATTGAGCCACAGCCTCCAAATTTATCATTTGCACAGCCATAATATGCTTCCTCTACACCTAAAAATGGCTAAGAGTCATCTAATCATATTTGAATTAATAAATTTGATGAAAGTTTAGTATTATTTCAGTATGACCAACAGAGGTACCAAGGATTGCTAATGCTGCTGCTGCACACATTATGCATGGTTCACCTCACATAAAGGGAGCGTGTTGAAAATTTCTCTGCAACTTCTGCAGATGAAAATCCAGCCCACTGCCACTGCTCAAGAAGAATATCAAGAGCTTCCATCTCTGCATGTCTTGTTGCCTAGGAAAAAAACAAGGAGAAAAATAAAGAAAGCATATCAAACTTTGGAAATTTGTCACACAGAAAGTTGCTTTTAATGTAGTTTCAACATAAATTTAGGAAATGCCTTTCATGAAACATGTTTTCTCCTTCACATTTATTTATTTATTTTTACTCTTACTTAACGTTCAAGGAGGTGCATCTCTCAGTGCCATTTTCTTCTTCCTCTTAGAGTTGAGAACATTTGCAGAGCAAATAAAAAATAGTTAACAAAAGCAAATAATGACAACACAATATAACTTGTCTACTTCCTCTTCAAATCGCCTCTTTCATATTTGCTCCATGTTGACTATACTCTTAAGGCTTGATGGTGCTCATTCTTGCTCAGCATGCAGACTAAGTGAGGGAACTTAGAGTGCATACAATGTACCCTAGGGACAGGATTTTCGTCAAAGCCAACTGCGTTAGATTATTAATCCTATTGAGAAAATCACTTTCTGTAAAACAGAATCATCGATACACCTTATCCGGAAATTTCTTATCTATCTTTAAATACCCACAACACTGAGAATCTAAGAGAGGATCTTATGCATGAAGCATGGACAACTCTCTTTGCTTCTCACTATTAGGTATTCGATCTAATTTCTAGTACTCAAGCATTATATTCTTCAAAATTTTACGTGAAATTGTAGTTAAACTCCCCATACTTGAGATTTTGCAAAGTCTTTTGACTCGGTTCCCTGAACTTTAGAATTTCGCATCTCTCACAACACCTTATTAATCAGGAGAGGTGAAGCCACCATAACAACTTGCTCTCATGTAATGCAAAGCAAGAAATAGTACCCAGAATAATCTATAAATTTATAATCCGTTGAGGCCATCAAGAACATGTTAACATTTTCAAGCATGCAATACAGCACAATCAATGAGCGGTCAACATTCTGGTCCAGAAGCTTGCAACAGCTTTATTTCAATCCAAAAAAATAAATGTAATTCGTCTATTCTCTCTCTCCTGATTAAAGCTTTTTCTTTGATTATTCTCGGTCTGAAATTTAGACAGAGCACGATGGCACAAGAGAATCGTGAAACATTGTACATAGTAAAGCAAGATTCTTGCTATTGTTAGCCATAGTCATATTTTTTGAAAGAATAATGGGAACAAAACCATTTACAGCCCAATAATGCATAGAAAATTCTACTCTTTAACAGATTTGTTCAGATACACTATATTAGCATTTATTCAAGAAATGTTTAAAGTAGAAACACAAGAAAGATTAACAATAACTGTGAGTGGATAATGTGAGGGTATCAATTCAGAACAATAGCAAAGTGCTATCCAAAATTTATAAAAAGGGGTGGAGAAGAAATGATAAACAAACATTCGGATCATATCTCCTAGCTATAAGATCAAGATCTTGCAGGTCCTGTATAATATTTTGGTCACAAACTTCCAAGTAATGATAAGTAATACATACTCATCCTGTAATTCAAATGCAAATCCTGCCTGACACTTTAACTGATATGGCCCTAACAACACCAAAGCAAAAACTACAACTAATTTGAGAAACTACATGTTGCTCATTCCAATGTGTCTTATTATTGATATGTCAGAAGTTTATCCTTCATTGATCAGGTTTCACTCAAACATTCAAGAAGCATCTAGTAGTTTTAGCTTCTTGGTCATTTTCCTTCATAAAAGCTATAGCACATAAGGATAAAAAGAGAATTTTAAACTGTTGCAAAGGCCAGAGAATTCAGAATCGACAATTAACTTCTTGTGCTTTTTGTCTCTATTCTATTGAATAAGTTATGTAAACTCTGTGTTTCTGGTGATTATTTCTTTTTCATATCCACAGTCCACAGGGCAAAAGAAAATAACCACCTAACCAGTTATACATGGGCACAACCAATGTTCATATTACTCTCACACTCCCAAGTAAAATTGTTTTTCAATTCTCTCTAGTTGCCAGAGTCAAGAAGTGGTTAAAGGACTCGACAGTCAAGTCAATTTTCCTGGTGGCATGCCATTTCACTGCATCTTCTTCATTCCTCTATTGTTTTGCCTCTCCAAGTGCCTCAAAAAACATAGAGACAAAGCCCTATCCAAGAGTTTCTCAGAATTCAATTCTCTTGGCAAACCTATCACCCGCTGCATATATGTATGATAAGTACATAGACACCTCAAAATCACCCAAATCTATCCATCCCTTCCAATTTACAGTGCCCGGATTGGCTCAGTTTTTTAGCCTGAAACGGGGACTGAACCAACCCATGCACAACCTACTTCCCATTATTTTCCTCTCCCTCGCTTGTTTTTCCTTCGAACCTCAGCATAGAATCAGTTTTTTAACCTGTGAATTCACTACCAAGCATCCCCAGACAGAACTCACCAAGAAACACTGATTCAGCGTCTCCCAAACAAATTCAACGACACACCCTTCAAGTTCCCGCGCATTTGCAGCACCAAACGAATCGAACTCAAAATCCAGCTCAAGTGTTAAATCATCTTAATAAAACTCGGATGTGCCGGGCGTTACCTAATCTATAGCAAGCTGCACGAAGCGCAGAACGAACCTCAGCAGAGAATCGTTCACCCGAAGCAATGGAAGCAATGGAAATTCCATGGCTTCGTTTGGCGGTGGCAGTCCGTCGCCTCCGCTGGCCGTCGGGTTCGCTAGGGACTCCGTTTCGGTAAGAGGAACTTCTTCTTCTTCTTCTTCTGTTCGTCACCTCCGATGGCAGGTGGTGATCTTCCATTTCGTCACAGCTCACTGGTGTCGTATCGATGGGGTTGGAAGTTTGGCTATGGCGAGGAAAAAGGAAGGAGCTTCCTAACAAACGGGAAAATCAAAGAAAAAGAAGAAATAAAAAAGGAAGGAGCTTACCGACAACGGGAAAATAAAAAGAAGAAGAAGAAATTGAAGATTAAGAGCGAACGAAAAAGTACATAATTAGACGGTTTGATGTATAGATGGAAGGTTAATTGTCGAGAAAGATGAAAACGATCGATTTCGATACATTCCATTTATTTCACGGTAAATCTTTTATAATTTTTAAAAAGTCGTTTTCGCAAACAAAAATGATATAACAGGAATAACTATACGCTCGAGGCTACAGATAAATTGTTATGAAACACATGTTTGAATCTATTTATAATAATAATAGAGCAAAGGGAGAGCAATCGGGACCGCTCCATGGTTCCGTATACGAGTACAAAAATGGTGAATACGTGTGAATAAAAGCAGATACAATGAAAATTGAAATTACCTAGAAAGGGAATGAATTGAAACAAAAATTCATGGAAATGAAAGCGCAAGATTGAAAAGTGCATGGATAGAGAGAGTAAAATTGGAAACAAAGACAGAGAATGCCCACAGAGTGTGTTGTATCTTTCTCTTCCGAAATGTTCCTCCACTCCAGTAGCATCAAAATGCACGTCCCAAGCCCGCTCATCTAACTCTCCAGCCACAACCTTCGAACTCATTTTCTCGATATTATAAGTCTAGAAGCAGGTCGAGCTTCTCTCTCCTTGTCGAGCTCTCTCCGAGGCTGGTCATTTCCATCATCGTAGCTAGCAAAGTCAACACTAGTTTTAAGAGTGACGCATAAAATACCGCAATGGAAATATATGGGTAACTAACAGCTTGTTATTGAGAAAAAGAAAACGAGAAGGGAAAAGAAGGCGGCATTGTAATGAAGATCAGCTGAGTTCACTTTCCTACCTGCCAATCGCTTCCTTAGCAAGTTCCCATCATTCTAATAACAAAAGCTGCAAGCCGACACCACCATTTTCATCTCTGCCGGTCGAACTAGAAGTCGATATAATCTTAGTTCGCATGCCTTGGGTGAGAATAAATTCATGATTTCTCTTTGATCCTGTATGACTATGTTCCTTGGTACCCATTTGACTATCTTGCAAGTCCTCCGGTCGATCTGCTATGCTCGAATTATCCTCGTGCATAAGTGAACTCTCCGCTAGTGAGTCTATTAATTCATTACCGACCTCGTAGAGTAAAGCTGGATCTATAAGCTGATTATCTCGAAGCTCAACCTTCAAATCTTCCCCTAGTTGCTTGCATATTATTCGAACTCCCACTTGTTAAGGCTTTCACCCGATAATGTAAGACCAAATTGTAAATAACGCCTATCGATTTGAACAAAATCGACGTCGCCCCACAATTTAGATGGAAAGGCGTACTCAATCCCGAGATGAACCGAATCCAATCGACTATGATAATTTTCTATATTTGAAAGTTGCATTTTGCCATTAACACTCGATTCAATTTGAAAGAAGGGTCGCCCTAGTCGATCATTATTGAGAACATAACAAATTACCAATCCAAGAATCTTGTCATACAAGTCCTTTGAAGCCATGAAAGATAGGAAGCCCTCTTCAATGGGAAGGACCCACTGTGGCATCTCTCCTCCGGGGATAAGTGTAAATATAGGCCAATCCTGTTACAAAGATAGACCGATAAAAAGTATCCAAGTTAATATTAGTACCCAAATGAGAAGATCCATTGATCCTTGCTTGCATTAATACACAAGTCTCATGCTATAGAAATCATTCCCATAAAAGTACAGAAGCCACCAATGTTACATGCATATACCTGCAGAACCACTTCATATTTGTTTACTTTTCTTAAGCCTTCAATCTTGCATTTTTTGCTATGAGAGAGAGAGAGAGAGAGAGAGAGAGAGAGAGAGAGAGAGAGAGAGAGAGAGAGAGAGAGAGAGTCTAACCTTGCCATGTGAGTCAATAACCATATCAGCCAAATCTCCATGGACAAAACTATGAACTGTGGTTAAGTCTTCAATGTTTTGTAGAGATTCACAATTTTTCGCTAGAAAATATCTCAAAGATGAGGGAAGCTTGAGAATCTCTTGTAATTGATGGCAATCTTGAACTCTCAATCTAACCAAATGATCACGCTTATTGATTGAAGGAAGGGTAGTAATATTATTTGCCGACAAAATTAAGTCTTCCAAGAGTGGAAAACAGGAAAGATTCTCAAGAAACTCTACTTGAGACAGATTACATCCTGTAAGGTTTAATTGGCGTAAATTTGAAAGTCCGGCCTTCATGCATGAATCAACTGAATTCTCGTATTGTGGAAACTCGATTAAATTCGTGCAATGCTGAACTCGCAAGTTTTCAAGGTTTTGTAACTTATAAATGTTAGATGGAAGATGTTCCAGGTTCTTGCAATCATGTATATACATTATCTTCAAAGCGGCAAGATTTTCTATTGATGTAGGAAGTTCTTTAATAGCAACCCCTTCTAAGAAAAGCACTTCAAAACCTTCAAGTTTATGTGAAATATCAGGGAACCTTTCAAATTTCGTGCAATGATAAAAATTGAGAACTCGTAGATTTTTCGACATGAGCACATTGGGAAAAACACTAAGTTCACTGCACATGCTTAAATTCAACACCTGCAACTTGTCAAGATATGCGATGGACTCATGGGCTTCTACCAAGTTTTTGCAATTACTAAAATCTAATTCCTCGAGATTTGGAGTACACGAGAGGTCTGGCGTGCAAACCATCAACTCGCAGTGACTGAAATTAATGTACTTCAAATTTTGGAAGGCCTGCAAAAATAGAGAAACCAACTTTGATGAACACTCTAAAATTATTATATTTTAGGTTGTCAATATATGGAGCAATTTGTTTTTTTAAAGAAGTGATTTGCTATTGAGTCTACATTGGCCTATGTAAGTTGTTGTACATAGACGGGGGAGTCAAACTTGTGAAATGATGGTAATGTAATTTCGAACATCATTCATGTTGTCCATGATTTTATACATTGATCATTAACAATATAATAATTTAATTGGAGGGGCTTGGCTTGGTTGAGGATTATAAAATTGGCTACACAAAACAGGAGAAGATTGGGTTTCTCATGGATAATTACATATCCTTGACTGTTATATAATCTATATATTGACCTGGCGTATATCTCATAATTACATAAGCTCTGGCCACCACACTCTTAAAGTGGAAGGAAGCAAGGACCTTTGGTAGATCAGACAACTCGAAACCTTCTATTCCGGTTTCTGAGTAGAAATTACTAAAAACTTAAAAACTTTACCAGTACTGACACACACGCGCGCGCATATACAGATTAGCAAATTCGACCTAACTCTCATCATTTTACATTTTAGAGATTATTTGAAAAAAATGAAAATATATAAATACACAATACAAAAAGATCACAAATAAAATTGGGTTAACAATTATTTAAAAAGTTAGAATAAATACCATTAAAAATCCCAAATCATTATTCAAATTTACCCCAAATTAATTTTCATCTCACAAAAACCCTTAATAAACATTTATCCCAAACTAATTTTTGTCTAACAAAAAATCCCAAACTAGTACTCCTCATGCAAATCTAGCAGATGAAAATTAGCTTGGAATAAAACTATGTCATGTGTCATGTGTCATGCATGTGGCATCACAAAATTCAAGTGAAGTGTCATGTGGCGAGCATGCAAATGCAAGCCACATGACAGAACTATGCCACACGTCATGCTATGTGACAACCATAGAAGCATAGTAAAGTGCCACATGGCGAGTGTGGATGTGGACTATGTGACAAAACTATTCCACGTGTGATGTCATATGGCAATCACAAAAATAAAGTGAAGTACCATGTGGCGAGCATAGGAATGAAGACTCCACTAGATTTGGCTTTAACTATATATTGTAGACAAATGGGGGATATAAACACTTTCACAATGTACATGTGTAAAGATTAATAATTTTTTTTTTTTTGAAGTCATGCAAGTACGATGAAGCCAACTTTGAAAAACATTTGGAAGAAAATAAAAATTTCATGTACTCGATTCAAAATCTAGTTCTAACTTTCTATTAAGAAACTAGTGAATGCCCCTACTGGATCACTGACATTGATTTAGTTGTGGACACACATTACTGGCAAAGTTCCTAATAAACACTATTATGTCCACTTGGAAGTGCTGCTCCTTAAGAAATTATTTAAGCAATTAACAATGCCTTGCTTGCTTTCAAACCTTCGACTCAGCCAGTTTTATTGATGCTGAACGTGCATTGGGTACGTGGCCTACCATTGAACCAGCAACTCCTTCGGTAATTTACTTATATATACATGTCAACGGGTAGACACGTCATAGTTTTATTTCCCTTTTTTTTTTATTAATATACAATTTTGTTTTTGAAAAATAAAAAAAGTTTATATGTAAACAACTGACAACAAATTGCATTAATTCATCGCTAGGTAGATTTAATCGATTTTGAAATACATCTAAGTCGATAGCTAGAGATATTAGGTTTAAAAAGTACGCAAACTTTATCGATACCATACATAAGGCAAAGATGATCTCCTACTTTAAAAGATTCCAATCTTTTTTTTTAATATTCCTTCCATCAAGTATCCTTGATTTATTCTACAGATATTATACCATGGACATATACATGAAATTGATTATTATTTTTTTTATCTCTCACATATTTCAATATGAAAAGTCGAATTTTTTAATGATGCAATGGCCTTCGTAGAAAAATTTTAAATCTTGCAATTTCTTTCTCTTTCCACATATATGTATAAAACTTCTTTCTATTTTGTATTTTATTAACAAAAATGTTTCCATTGAGTATTTCTAATGAAGTTTTTCGCTTAATTTTTCAAATGTCAATTTTGCTGCACGTAAAAATTTATCTAACATAAGTAATTAGGGTCTTTTGAAAGAAAATAGCAAGTTGGTGCTTGAAATAGAGGAACAACACTTCCTTTCATATACTATACGTATAATACGCATCTACATATACAAATTAAGTAGATAATAAAAAGGTCTATGTCGGTAATGCGTACCTTAAATTGTTTTAGAACTTCTGTGATATTGCCTTTACTCATATTAAGTCCCACTAATTTCTTTGGACTAGCTGAAAATTTTGGATTCTCATGAGCACATCCAGGCCATTCAAACCATCTAAGCTCACTAGGAAGACATATAGGACCTTGAAAGGAACTATGCACGTTGTGCAAGATGAGCAATCTAAGCCTTCTCAATTTTGTAAAATCATCGGGATTGATACGCATCTCTGTTGGCTTAGGTAGTGCCAACACTATGGCTTTTACAGCACAATCTCCCTGTAATACACAACTAATTTAGACAATGCATTTTCAGTAAAAGAGTAAAAAATGTAGCAAAATTTTGATCTTATTCACAAGTCTTACCATGTCACGTGACAGAACATCAACGACATCATCATACAACCATAGTTTGCTGCATCTTCCAGGATCATCTCTACATTCTCGGTTCACAATATCCATACCCATCGCTTGAATCAAGTCATGCATTTGTAGGATTCCACCCTCAATGCTTATCAAGGACCTCTTAATGAGAATATCAAATCCCACAATTGTCTCAAGATCGCAACTATCAAGAACTTTCTTTGTATGCTCTCTTGCCCACCCCTTAAAGAAGCATGCAATGTGGAGAAAGATTTCTTTCTCATTTTCATCTAATCCATCAAAACTCACTTTGAGCACATTATTAATGTCTTTGTCGGGATTCCTAGAAAGTTTCTTTATTGTACTTTCCCATACATCTTCTGTTGTATCACATAATGAGGAACCCAACACTTCAAGTGCTAAAGGAAGGCCTTTAGCATATTTCAGAGCACCATCCACTAGATCTGTTCTGATTTGGTGTGTTTGAAAAGCATGCTTACTAAGCAGCTCATGAGCTTCACTGTTACTTAGTGCTTCAACTTTATATACATGATCTTGATCTATCCGGTGACAAGTTAGCAATTGTTTATCTCTTGTAGTAACGATGATCCTACTTCCATTACCAAACCACTTGCCTTTTCCTGCTAAAGCATTCAAATGGCACAAGGCATCCACATCATCAAGGATCAAGAGAACTTTTTTGCGACCAAGTCTACGTTGTATTAGATTACTACCTACATCCACATTGGACACCTCTAATCTTTGTTGCGGTAATAATATATCGTTTAGTATTGTTTCTTGCAAAGTAACCAAACCCCTGCTATCTTTTGAAGTTTCTCTAACATTTGCTAGAAAACATGCACCCTCAAATTTTCTGAACAGAGCATTGTAAAAAGCTTTTGCTAAACATGTCTTCCCTATACCTCCCTGTCCCCATAATCCCACCATAGGGACACCATCATTAGACTCAAGTTTTAACATTGATTTCAACTCAGTGACTCGGGAATATATGCCAATCGGATGCTTAGCAACATGTAAAGGACGGTCTAGGTAAGTGGAGATCTTGTTCACAATTTCTTGTATAAGCTCTGACTCATCCCTGACAAAAACAGAAAAACAAGTTGTAGAATCATTTTAGTGATTTGAATAAACAAATAACGAGAGCACATTGCCAACAATGACAAAGCAATGCTCACATTTTCAGTTAATGATAGCCAATGTATTCACACCGAGGGAAACTAGAATTCCAAGAGCTCCACACCAATCAAAATAAGTTCCAAGGTTTTAACCTTAAGTTATCCAAGTGACTCATGTTCTCTTGATTTATACATGACAATTTACATGACAAATATGTGATTTATTTATACGCTTAATCAAAAAGCACTCCTTAGATCATTAAACGGTGATTATAGTTTTGATTCCAAAATTATTAGATACCCTGAAGCACGATGTCATTGCCTTTAGGTGGCTCGTAAACAGTAATCAGCCTGTATCAAGCGTTGTGAACTTTTTCCTTCCTAAGAAATGGGGAAAGCGCAATAATACTACTTAACATTTTGTCCATTGGTCAATCAAGTTTTAATTTTTTATTCTGTTCAAATGAGCCAGTGAATATTTCAGCCAATAAAGTCCCAGTGTCGATTTTCTATTATTGAAAAAAGCCAAGTTTCTGCTCCATGAAAAGCCACATGTGATTTTTTGAACTCAAAATGCCAGTTGTAACGACTTTAGACTTAATCGACCAAAATGGAAAATCTACGGAACTCAATTTTACCAAAATGAAACGAGAAGAACTCAATAGCCCATTGATAAAATTTCTAGAACCTTTATTACACATTGAGGAGGGCAACAAGGATCCAAAAGAAAGAGCCATAACCTTACCCAAATGAAACAGGGCTTAGCAAAAGCTAAAGGCATAATTCTATCATTTGATGCCCAAAATTAGATTTTTTTTTTTTTTTTTTTTTCATGCTGGTGAATTTTAATAAATATTGGTAATTGTAAAAAAACTGCCATTAAAAAAAAAAATCGGTGACTTTTTCTTTCACATAACTTGTTAGTGACTTGCCAATAGTTTCATAAAATCACCAACTACTTGCTATAAACTGCACATTACCCATTTCATACAAACTAACAAAATTTGATTTGCGTAACTTACAGCCTCGAATTTACTAATTTTTATTTGAAATTACTAACATAATTAGAGTGACTTAGGGCGCGTTTGGTAACAATTCTGTTCCCGGGAGCCGATTCGATAAGGCGATTCTTTTTGATTCTGTTCAGGGAGCGATTCCGAGTAAAAACACGTATTTGGTAACTGTCGGAAATTTTTATTACGGAATAGAATTGCGTTTGGTACCGTATTAATTGATTACATTTCCAAATTAATTTCTTTTGATTTTTAAATAAATTTTAAATAATTTCTTTTGATTTTTAAATAAATTTTAAATAATTTCTTTACTTTTTACTTTTTCTTCTTTTTTTTTCCTTTTCTTTTCTTTTTTTCTTTTTCTTTTTCTTTTTTTCCCATTTTTCCTATTCTTCTTCTTCTTCATTTAGCCGGTCGCCGGACCGGGCCAGCCAGAGGCGAGGGCGGCGACGCTCACCGGAGCGCCACCGGCCCTCGGCGAGGTCGGCTCGTCGGCCGAGCCTCGCCGGGCCGGGCCGGCCTCGCCCGGCCTCGGCGAGGCCGGCTTGGCCACCGACGGGGCCGAGCGAGCCTCGCCGATGGCCGGGCGAGCCTCCCACCGGCAGCTGGGCGAGGCTCGACCTCGCCCGTCTGGCGAGGCCGAGCCTCGCCCAGCTGCGGCGAGGCTCGCCCGGCCCACGGCGAGGCTTGCCCGGCCCCGTCGGTGGCCGAGGTCGGCCTCGCCGGTCCGGGCGACGCCGCCCGGCCTCGGCGAGCTCGCCGGACTCGCCCCGGCCTAGCGAGCCTCCGGCGATCTCGCCGGACCGGCGGCCGGCGGCGGACCGGCGGCGGGCGGCGCGGACGGCGGCTGGCGATGGCGAATGGCAACCGAGATGATGAAAGAGAAGAACAAGGTTTTACCGTTTTGATTCTTTTTTCGATTCTCGGACGAGAATCAAATTTTTTTTATTCTCAAATCTTGTCCAAAATTGTTCAGGGAACAAAAAATTTACCAAACGCGATTCTCGTCCCAAAGGCGATTCCGGGAACAAAAAATCAGAATCTGGCCTTTGTTTGGCAAGTTGCCAAACAGGCCCTTACCATCTTTGATAATGTTAGATAATGACTTAAAAGTTTTGGATTACCAAATCTCACTTGACTACTTATCAATGTTTACTTGTTCTTTTAATTTGCCAACTTTTCTATTGGGTTCCTAGCTCTCATTTGAGTTTCTTACTTACTCATTGTTGAGATTGTCAATCTTAATTTAAGTGACTTAACAAATTTTCTTCAATTAAGTTGCCAACTAATCTTACGTTAACAATTCTCGTTTGAGTTACTTGTCAAGTTTATTCTTCTTTTAATTATCAATTTTTCTTATCTTTTGCCAAATTTTATTTATCTTTCTTAACTACACTTAGATTCACCAATTCTCTTATGGAATTACTAACTTAAACTTAACAGACATAAGAATTTTCAGGAATCATAAGATGAAGCATCTATACTTATAAGCATGTGTGTGTTATTTATTTATTTATTTTTAAATATTCATACTTAATTGTAAAGATTACTTTTCTTATAGAAAAAATGGACTCCACTCTACTTACCCATCATTAAAGTGCCACCGGACAAATTCCCAGCATTGGAAAGAGCTTTCTTCCATCTCTTCACTTTCTCAGAATCCTTCCCGAACTTAAACTCGTGCCTAGCTAGAGATCTCGATAACTCTTTCTACCCTCTCTCACTTCTCTTGGGTCCACTTTATAAAACACTGGTAGAACAATGAGGTTCTTTTGCTCCTTGGACTCTATAATCTTCGCCAACTCTTCCAAGCACCACCTTGAGGAAGCATAGTCCTCAGAGAAAACGATGATTGCGATGCACGATTCTTCAATAGCCTTCATAAGTACTGGCGATATTTGATCTCCCTTTTTCAATTCCTCACTATCTCGGAAAGTGTATACTCCATCTCGGTGTAAAGCTTGGTAAAGATGGCCAATGAAGTTGTTGCGCAAATCTGCACCTCTGAAACTCAAGAAGACGTCATAAATCTTTTTGGGTTCCAATGAAGAAGCCATCCAATCGGCAACAACTATTTGCTAAAAATTTGAGACTCTGTTTTCATGTAGTTCACCCCTAGGTAGCACCGACACGTTGCCAGAGCTTCCGAGACACGTCGACACACGCTCGGACACGCTCGGACACGTTCGGACACGCTTCGACACACGTGTCCGAAGGGTGGAGGCCGCGAGTGAAGGCGAGCCCGCGACAGCGAGAGATGGCCAGAGAAAGAGAAAAGAGTGAGGCGAGGGCCGTGAGGAGGAACTTCACGAGGGATGCACTCGCGGGGGAGGGCGGCGTCGTCGAGTGGGGCGGCGGCGGCAGCAAGGGGGAGGAGGAGTTCGCAGCGTTGTGCTGCCTCTCCACGCACAGGGACTGCGCGTTCCGCCTTCTTTTCCGATCCCTTCCACTGAAATTTTTTCTGGGTTACTCCCTTTTCCTCTCCTTCAGCGGATGCTGGTGCTTTTCTTGCGAGTCTTCGATGCTTTTGGAGATAGGCGTCGTGCGGCGGGGCGAGGAGGAGGAGAAGAAGGTGCTGTATCTTGCTAGGGTTTTGAGAACTGTGAAGGAAAATAAAAGATTAAAAAAGGGGCTTGCGTGTTGGAGGAAGGAGGAAATGACAGGAGGGAGGGGAAGGGACGGCTGTCAGGTGGTGGGGCCTGTCGACAGGAAAAAAGGGAGGGAGTTTGGGCCCGCGGGTTTTTTTTTTTTTTTTTTTGAGGGACGGGGTTTGATTTTAAAGAAATAAAAGTAAATTTGGGATAATGAAATTAAAAAAAACTTATTATAAATTTACACTAATCATTCAAAATTTATAATAAGTTTTTAATTAATTAATTATTTATAAATTAGATTGGAATTAATTAAAAATATAAAAAATATTTATTTAATATATAACATGTCTCGGTAGATCGAAATTTTTTATTTTTAAGAAATGACGTGTCGATGTGTCATGTTGTGTCATGGCACTCCGTATCGGTGCAACCTAGGTTCACCCACCCCTTGATCTTCTTGCTTATTTATTCTTTTACTAGAGGCAAAGATGCATTACCTTTTTTGGGGCAGGGTCAACAAAGAATAAAATATTCGAACTTTGGAGAACGAAGACCGCGTACAACTGTGTCACACGAGTTTCTTTGTGGCCCACAAAAGTAGGGACTAATAAAGATCACAACCAGACAAACAACTTTAGGGCAGTGGATTCTCGTGATCTCGGTCATGAAGCCAACTTTTCCTTGCTGTATAGTAATTTACCTTGTGACCACTCAAGAGATATAAAAATATTACAATTTCTTTACTTCGTTTTCTTGCCCCCATCATCTTCTTCGTAACAACCCTAGAACCCACGCTTACGAGAAAACCAAAACTTCGACAATGATTCATGTCTATTCTTTCTTGAACTGAAAATGACACGCTTCCCTATCAACAACCTCCAGTCACTAGACCGATGCCACCGCCGCCGCCGTTGTTAGCGGCCACCACTAGTCATCATTCCAATCGCCAGTCACCCAACACGTACGGTCACATCCAAATACAACCGAATCAAGCAGATAGAAGGAAAGCTAGGGACAAACCAATGAAGGAGATTAACGTTCAAGTCATCGATCTTGAGTTATTTCCTCTCCAGCAATCGCCATTGAACGGCACCAGGACCCACATGAAAATATAGAACAACAAAACAAGAAAAATCGTAGTAACTCTCAGCCACATGCAAATCTTAAGAAACAGGGTTGAAATGGGTGAATCGAAATTACCAATCATGATTTGAATCATGCTATGAACATATGAATGATTATAATCCAGAAGAAATTCCTCGAGTATGTCCGTCGTTTCATTTAAGTACTTTCACAAACATCAGACCCAAATAATCAAAACAGACTCATTAGATGCCAGTTTTCGAATAATCACAACCTTATATCTATACCTATTTCTTTACATATAAGAAGAACCGTAACAAGAGACACGATTGTAACTTTGTTCAAAACGAATATACCCCCTCGGCTAGTGAGCAAATATAAGAGTAGAGATCCTTTGAGGTGTCATGTCAATGATGAAGAGGCACATCGATAAGAGTAGAGTGAGCGGTGTTGACACCTAATTTTTGCCCAAATTATTGCATATATATTATCTAGGTATTTAAAATGGAAGATTTTTTCCCTAAAAAAAAAAATTAAAAATTAAAAAAAAAAAGATAAAAGATAAAAAAATTGGCCAGAGATAAGCTTCTGACAGCACCGGAAAATCGCAGCAAAACCTGCACACTCAACAGCTGCAGAAGTTAAAAAATTGGCTAAGTCAGAAGAGTAGGTGGGCAAAGGCTGACCAAAAATCCCTTAATTCGGGGGATAAGGTCACGGAAGAAAGGTTTTTCGAGAGAAGAGAGAGAGGAGACGGGAGGGAGAGGAGAGAGCTCGGAATCGTCCCCCAAAGAGGCCCTCAGAAGCAACTCCAGAAAAGCAAACCCAGAAATTCCAGATCAACCTTCTGAGAGAAAAGTGAGATTTTCGCAAACCTGCAGCCAAAATTAGCCAAAACCTTAAACTAGAGAGTGAAACTTCACTCAAATATCTTTCCATCCATAGGTCGCACGTCCAAAATGAAGATCGGGAAGGCCTCCTAAAGCCCCCGAAACAGTGCCCTCCTGTCGGGCCAAGAAAGTCCGAAATTTTTCTAAGTGTCGAGACTGGTTGGTCACGAGTGAGGAAAGCCAGTGTTTTTGAGAAAGTTGAGAGACAAATGAGGAAAATATTGACTTTTAACCCAGACTAGAATACATATAGTTTGGCTTGGTGTCAATTTTTCCAACAAAATACGTTTTGAAGTCTAATGTTAGAGCTCAACGAAAACCTTCGTTGTCAGTTCGTTTTTGCAGATCTCATTTCCAGTTGAAGAAGCCAACTTCCACAGGCCCCCGAGGATAATTTGTCGGTTTCATCGGCCAAGAACCACTTGAAAAAGAAACTAGGAAGAAAGGTAAGCACCCTAGGTGTATTTATTTTCGAGTTTGAGCATGTTTTGATCATGAAAATCAAGAGGAAAACCGGCCCGGAAAACTGATTTCTGAGGTTGAAATTTTTCTAAGTGTTTGAAATCTCTTCAAGAGTGTTGCATGTGTGCTTCTTGGAGAGGTCGTTTTGATGTTGTTCGGTGGGTCATTCTCTGTGATGTTTATTGCATTTGAAAGCTCATGTTACCTACTTTCATTCGGATCAAGTAATGTTTCCCTTAGATCTCGTATGTGTTAGGTGTCGGGGCTTGAATATGGGCACTCAACCTGTTTGCTTGACTTGGGTTCAAACCCAGATTTGCAAAATCAGATCAAACCCGCATATTTGATGACGATTCCAGCTTGGTTTTCGTGTGTTTTAAGCTGTGTTTTTATCTATCTTACTCCTTGCATGTTGTAGTTTAACCTTGATGTTTTAGTTCCACATAATATTGCTCATGAGTTGAGATTGAAGACCGCAAACATGGCTCGAGGAAGCTGATTGGGGCTAGTTTAATGCACACCAAGTGTTCGACAAAATGTTCAAACTAAGCTTCGATCTTGAAACGGTCGATTTGAGCTTGATTATTGTGATATTCATGTGCTGTGTTACTCCATGTTAGCATAGATCGGTTTAAGGAATTATTATTATTTTTTAAAAAAATAATTAAAAAGAGAAAAATATGAAAATTTCAAAAATATCAAAAAATGTTAGATAGCATCAAATTAGGATATAAATGACATATATGAATTTTTCCTAATTTTAAAAGGTCATTTTCCTAATTTAATGCTATTTTGGTATTTTATAACCATTTTTGTAAATAATCCATTTTGTGTATATTAAAACTATTTAAAGTAATTTCATGCATATAGAGTAATTTCATGCATATTTGAACTCTCATTTTGCTCATGGGGTCCTGTCCCGGGCGTGATAACAAGGCCATGTAATATTATTTGCCCGACTTGTATCGGGTTTACCTTTTCCGCGTTTATTTTCAAGTCATTTCAATTTCTTGGATGTTTACTTACGCGCCGCTTTTCATTATTTTGAGTGTAAATTTCTCTTCTAAATTATGTTAGGATTAGTCTAGACATTAAAAAAAAAAAAAAAAAACTACAAAAACATTTGCATGGCCACTTAGTGGTTTCATAAAGATTATAATTGGTAATCAAGATTGTATGGCCATTTAGATAAACAACTTTCCAAGTTAGTGGTACCGCAAGGGCGCTAATAGAAACATTGGCGTAAACAAGTCCCCGTTCCTAGAAATCTCTAGTTGCGTATGAATCGAGACAACACTCTCGTGTCTTGATTGGTTTCTAGCCGACCTCAATAGGCTAGTGGCGACTCCTAGAATTACATAGGTTGTTAATAACTAAAAAACGAATCCAACGTCGCACGGGGTATGGGCTTGGGAGAGCCCGTGCCTAATCTAGGGCCATTGGTCCACCTCTTTACACAAATACCCATAAACCCTCTTCTTTTTCCCCGGACGGAAAAAAAGAGGTCGTGACAAGCGGGAACTCAACAATTCAAGCTCCTAGATCTTGAAACAGAGTCAAACAGGGGAATCTCGACATGGCTTTACAGGCGAACTGGAATGCAAACCCCAGATAGAAATGGTGAGTGGCGTTCGGAAGAGTTAAAACCAACAAGATAGAGGGAGATTATTTCGCTCGCAGGATTTTTTTTTTACCTGTGGTGCAGCTAAGACGGTGAAATGATTCTCCCAAGGGCGAACTTTCGTTCGAAAAATCTCTCTGCTCTCTCTCTCTCTCTCTCTCTCTCTCTCTCTCTCTCTCTATCGGATGTGAACGACGAAAATGACCTTCCCTAAACCCGAGCGTGTAACTAGCATTTTATACAGGAATTGTGAAAACGGTTAGAGGAAATCCTCGCGGTGAAAACATGGGCTGAGTCTCTTTCATGGGCTTTTGCATGGTCACAGTTGCTCTCCATCTAAGCTCAACATGCTCCTTTCTTTTCTTTTGTTTTTATATTTATACTTACGCATAAATTCTAGATAGAAAGTCATTGAACCTTAGATTATCATGGAGGAGTACTATCGCGAGTCCGCCACCTTTCTCGGGCAACCTATTAAAAGGAAAGTTAATGGGTATACTAAGCCAAAGACTTAGCGCAAAATATCCCAAGCTTATATCAATTGTAACTTTAGGGTTTTAATTTAATCGATTTAACGTACAATTCAATTTGATTAGGAATCGTCGTTAATTTTTTTTTTTACTTGTATGAACCTGATATTCATAAATATGAGACTTACTTACGCTAGAAAAATCAAATGCACTTTCATTACATTTTATTTTTAATTCAAAAATGTTATGCAAGTGGTCTCAATCAATTTTAAACTTAGATCACTAACATAAGCTTCACAGGTCACGGGGTTACTTCGGCTTCTCATTAGATCTAGGTGCATCCATTCTTCCTGTTGAATCTCCTTTTGCCTTTGCACAACTAGGTAAGGTCTCTGAAGTCATGATCCTTTGCTCACCTCTTCTGCAAAACTGTGAGCAGTCCCGTCATCTGGCTAGGCAAGGCCTGTCACTTTGAGCAAGTTGGCCACCAGTGAGGGTCTAGTTCTAGATGGAACGATGGGTACACCATGACAGCACATTTTCTGGAGTTTTGCCATGGGCAAAGGTGCGGGTTTGTGTCAGACCTCAGTGTGGTGAGGGAGCAATCATTTTTCAATGCGTTCTTCAAGATCCTACTTGGACAATCTATGGATTAACTTTGGGAGGTGTATATAATGTCACAGTATGAGACCATTGTCGTAGAACCAACATTAGCACCAAAGCATGGCATATTAATTCAATCAATCATGTAACTATGAGACAACAATAATAGTGTATGGGGGAGTGATTTTCTTTTTCCCTCGTCTATAAATATATGAATCAATGAAATGCTGAGGAAGTATCGAAGCAAGAAAGATTATTTATGCTTCAACGTGCAGGAGCTTGTATTTTCATTGCATCTTTGCATAGATCTCTCTCTCTCTCTCTCAATCCCAAATAATTTCTCCCAGGTTTAGAAAGCCGTCTGTGAAAGCATATAACATTAAAATTTTAAAGGGGTCAAAAAAATTGGAACCAATGTTCAATCTGTTTGCAATGATTAGCATTTCTCCCAAATCACGATAATTTTGTTTTTGTTTTTCTGATTTTCAGCTAGCACGTCATCAAATCTAATGAACAAGACGTTTCTTACATGCACAAAAAAGTCAATATTGTGAAAAATCACAACGGGTTTCCAAATATATGGGAGGAGTGACAAAAACAATCCAATATTCAATAAACATGTCAAAATTGCGTATGAGCATTCTCTATCACCAAACTTTGCTAAATCAGTCGACGTGTAGGTACTAACGTAGGAATTGTCTTTTATGTGTCATGGGTTTAAAGTTTGAACAAGACCTGATCACCGTGCGGACCTAGCGGGCTCGGGCCGAAGCTACTCAAGTTCGGACTTTCCAGGGACCTTCCATAGGCCCAAGCCCGCCCGATGCAAAAACATGTGTTTCAGAAGCTTGCCCAGATACGCAACATTTATTTATATGTTTAATTGACAATAAAAAAAATGAAACATGAGTGGAAATAATTACCAGAGAATTTGTGGTGTTTTACGTTACTATGCCCGTATGTGATGTATTTCTTTTTCTTTTTCATATAAGAATTTGGCCCCTCTTTTTCTTTTAGTCTTTAAAATATTCATGCATCAAGGTAAGAAAATCGATGAAGATATTTTCACAATATTTTCGAGGGTTAGGCTTGAAAAAACAGTTTACCATTTCACTCCATGTTTTGGGCTTGATAATGTAAGAAATTCAACGACATAAAATTGATATACATAATTTAGAGATACCTATCCTTAAATAAAAAGCACGTAGCTGGTTCAGCCAAACTAATTAAAACAAATGAAATCGTACGAATTCGAGAGTAGGTCTTCCTGTCCTTCTTCTCCCTTGGACGGTCTCATTGGAAAAACAGTAAGCATATGAAATTAGGAGAGGAGAGAGGATTATAACATATTTACATAGCATATTCTAAGAGAGCCATCTAGCACAAGTCATTATTAAAATACTGACCTATATTGACCATTCTACTACGATCACTCTAACTAAGATGTGCTAAGCCCAATATAATATAATTACATGAACGAACTTAGTGATTTAGCATTGTCTCATTTAATTAACTTTATAACAATCTGTTTCACAAACTAAAATATTGTGCAATTAATGTTAACCCACATATATAAGTATTTTCAACATTCTTTCACTTGGGCAACTTTTTTTTTTTTTTTTTTTTTGGTAAGTGACTCTCTTCACTCGGGCAACGTTAATTGCAAGACATTTTCGAAAAAAAAACCAAATTTTATAAAATAACTCGAAGGCTGCTAAAACATTAAACAACCACCACCAACAAAAACAACAACATCGAACCATAGCCATCATAACCCCTCTCTCAATCAATGTCAGACAACCATGACTACAAATGCTATATGCTATTCTATCGGGATGGGTCAATGTGGTTACATAGTCGAAAATAACATTTCTTCATGTGATCCATTAATGCTATTTTAAAGTCCGGTCCTCCTTTGATTTCTGTATAAAACTGTATACTTCAAAAAAAGTCAGAGAAACTCAATTGACATTTATGCCTCATATATCTCTTATGATATTAACCTTGCGGTAATATTTTTTGTTATTTTCCTTGAAAGATATCCTTTTAGCAAAACCGTCATACCCAAGATGGCCATCCAATCTTGAGACTTCTTACTAGAATTAGTAATACCTTATACACATTTCAAAAAAAAAAAAAGAAGAAGAAGAAGATGAAAATGAATAAATATTAAACCACGTATTTATCTAATAGTTTAAGCTTTTAGAACAGTTACAATAGTCTTACAAAATCTCACATTGTATCAAAGCAAGAATTCATAAGTTTAAATCTTCTAGACCTTAGTAATGGTGCAATTGTCCCGCAAAATCTCACAAGATCAATGAACATTTGATCGAAATCAATCAACATTTACAAAATCTTCAAACGAAAAATAAATTCTCAGGTTCCCGCTATCCAATCATTAATCTTTTAGCATCGTAATGCACTTGCAAAGATTTTTCATTGTTTCTACGAGAAAGTATGCCATAAAATGATTTCAATCGATTTTCAATACCTTCTAGATGGAACCAACTATGAAACGTCAAAACATAATAACCAACATGATAATATAAGTAACTCCACTGATAAAAGCAATTCTATACAACACTTTACTATACTTGTAAAGAATGTTAAAAGAAGCAGCTGAAAACGTTAATGGTGTTGAAGCTTTTGATTTAAAAGAATGTCACAACTTACATTTTAAAATACTTTATTTTTTTACATTGGTAACCACTATTACCAATGATATGCATGAATTCCCTTTGAGAATCTTCAAATATTGACTCTTGCTATGTCGAATATTTAACATACTGCAAAACATGCAAGTTAGCAAGCCGAGCCTACTAAAAATATACCAAATGTAGGTTCGTCAAAAGGTTGAATTTAGCGATTCGCATTAAATCCAAATAATCATTAGTTCTGGTTTTGACCCAAATTCAAATTAAACCTTTTAGAAATTCAAATTAAATTTTGAGAAGTACTGCTGACTTTTAAACTTACCATATTTTTCGCAAAACATCAAACCTTTTAGAAAAGGTAGTCAGCCAACAAAGTTCCTTTCTAACAACCTGAGTTTCATTTCAAAAACATCATCCTTTATAAAGATACCATGCTATTTAGAGAAACGTATTAAATATAATTTGGTACTTGACAAGTTGTAAAGAACTTGGAGGAAGGGAGCATCAAATCGAACTCTTCCAATATTTGAAACCGCTCATATGCTGTCAGATTTTACAGAGTCGATGATTTCTTCCCCTAATTCAGAAAGCTGAATGAAGCGTCATCAATGAATACAACAAAACTATATTGCCAGTGAAACCTTGAGATCCAGAGACGCCAACTTCCTTCCCGGACATCTCCTTCCCCTCAATGTCTGCCGTCGACGCCGGCAACCATCCCCGGATCTCCATCACAGTCTCGGTTCACCACGGAACCAATTCAATTTCATTATCGGCCTCTCCATTCCCTACCAGATCACCGTTACTCACACGCAGGCCATAATCACTCAAACGCAGAGCATAGGAACAGGGACATACTTGGACCATCATTTTGAATGCCGATTCCTCTCGTCAGTGGCTATTGTGATCGAACGCAGCAAAGAAACATGCCAAATACAAAGAAGAGACGAACAGAACAGAACACGTTCAGAACCAATCTTGACGATGATGAAACATAACCCGAATTGAATCAATGCCCTAAGAAAATGATGGGCCTACATCTGCGCATCTTCAGTTCGAACAAAACCGCAATCTATTCAATGTCAGTGACTAAGAGGCATATTACCAAACACTCGGTGTTCAACAAATCGGGAAGTAAAATTACGCTGTCTCAGGCTCGAATTCACGGCCTGATTCCAAGCAAGATCAACCAGCAGCACTCCGAACCAGGCAACAACCCAATCGCGCCCAACGCGTGCTTTAATCCTAAAAGAAAGAACGTCGATCTCGATAGCAAGGATAATAATAGATATTACCTGGCCCGTGACGTTTGCATTGCGACGAACGCTCGAATCGGCAACAGGACCTTTCGCGATTCAACCGACGAACGAAATCCTGGCATCGCAGAGGATTCCAACCTTCGAATCAGCTCGGCCAAGAACAGAGCCAAATCGGTACCAACGCGAGTCCGGCTCATTAGCCAACGCAGCTGAGATCAGGAACGGCGGCGAACGGCGGCGGACGGCGGCGACGGAACAGTAGCTTGATCAGCTTCAGCCCCATCAGCCGATGCTCTTTATCTCCTCGAACCGAAATCTGTTAATCTCTCAGTGACGTGACGTGCTCCTCCCATGCCGTTACAGAGAATCTCTCGTCTCCAGCCACGCAACATCTTCTAGAACCTTCTCTTGAGGTCTTGCTTGCGTCACCTCACCCTTCTATTCATCCGTATTTTTTAAAAATAAAATTCCCCATCTCATTCTTTATTACGGTACAAAAAGTACAATTTGATCTCATATGACTTTCGAGTTTCCTTAGATTTTTGCCAATTATGGTGCATGTATGCCTGCCTTTTAATTTTAAGCCAAGCCGGGGGCCCTCTTGATTTCCCCACAAAACATTGAAGAAAAATTATTCGCGTTTTGCTTCCGGAAAAAGGAAATTTGCCTTTCCGTTAAAACCAAAAGATCGACGTCGGTAATTGTCAATTGGGAGGGTGCATTAACGGAAAAAATAAATAAAAAATAAAAAATCACGCGGACTATTTCCCTACCGAAGCATGGTTGTTATGGCCAAGTCAATACTTTGGTTCTTAATTGTTTTGGTCCCTTTGATAGTAAATGCTTTGCTATCAAATAAATGATGTAATAATATGATCAAGGGACAATGTGGTGACTTCCTAACTAGTTTTCGAAGCAAGACCTTGGCAGATATGCCCTCATACATGAGAACACTATTGTTAAAGCTTCTAGTGACGAAGTTCCAGCTGTTAGAAAAGAATTTCAATGGAAAATGAATAGAGACCTGTGTTCCAACACTAATTATAGATTTCTTGGTCCTAAGTTATAAACGAAATTGATGAGACTATATCATTGAAAGTAATGTTTTGATATCAGGTTGCCAATGAGTAGGAGCTGCATTGGAAAAAACATGGATGTGCCCCCGAAATAATAATATTAAAAAATCAATTACAAATTTTTTTACATGTATTCTTAAATATAAAGATAGATACATGTCTTAATGATACCTTTTCTTATGAATAGCTTTCATTGGACCTCAAAGATGGTTGGGTATTGTTTACACAAAAAATAATCGATTCATGAGTACAAACAATTAGCACGTGAGCACAAACAGTCATGTGAAAAACAAGCTAACGTCATCACGCATGAGACATCTTATTGATGACTGTAGGAGTTAATATTTGGCGATCGACATCGACTCACTTTGATGGCACATGTTCAATTGTCAATATATGAAGATGAACAACAAAGTTATGAATGCTGGCATGAATACCGACGAATAAAGAGCAGCATACCATCATAGTTCTTCGGAGGATTGAAAAGCACAGGATTATGGTGATTGATTCGAGTCAAGACATTAGATTGACCGACGGGTCTTCGACTGAGAAGCGTTAAAGTGCAATTGTAGGATTCACAATTGACAAAGCAATTAAAAATCAAAGTGGGCATGCTGTTTCGGAGGGAAAGGTTGCTACTTTCGAAACAAGTTCATGGAGTGAGGAGCACGCACCTTCAGATGGGATAACTGTCTAAAAGTCAGGAGATCGTGAAAGCTTGAATACATAACTCTCGGAAATAAAGGAAGGTGAAGTTAATCGGTGGAAATCGTTCGAGAGAAATACAACTATTGGAGAACCTATTGAGGGTACTTATCCCATAACTTCGAATTGAATTACCAAGCAACACTTGTTATTGAAATTTCACTAACACTGTTAGCTATGTTTGATTGTTCAAATTTCTAACTAAGATAGGAATGGATAAGATAATATATGAAATCCAAAAATTTTATTATATTCTATCCAATGCTTGGTGACCACAGTCAGATATATTCACATCATATTATAACATTATTTGGTATAAATGGCATATTAGTATAAATGAATAAAAATTTTACAAATAGAGATGATAAAAGTCTCTCGCGACACTTTTGCCTACTTCATTTTTATTTGCTTATTTTATTTTATTTTTCTCTCTTTTTTAGTTAATTTATTTGTTATTTCTTTCTTCCCCTTCCCTCACTCTCTAATAAAATTTTATTAAATAGTAAACTATACCGATATACCTAAAATTCTAAAATACCAAAAATATGTAATAAACACGTTGAATCTATATTCTAAAATAGAATTAAATTCGAATATATAAATAAAAATAAGATTAAATTAAAATAACTAATTTTTTATTTTTATTTTGAATTTCTTATATTAGAATTCAAGTATTATTATATTGAAATATATTTTTAATTTTGTTGATTTTATTAATTTAAGAAGTTTATTATTCGAAAAAAATAACTTTTCTAATATGAATGTTAGGACTCCTGTCCATCATTATCTCACCTCCATTATGAGATAATTTTATCTAGTTTATATCTCTCTTATATCCGACTTTATCTTATTTTGAGTAAGCATTAAATGTAGGATAAAATAATCTATTATGAATTTTATCATGACTACCAAACGCAGCCTTAGTGTATTTGTTTCTCTAACAGTAACACCCCAATTACATCACCATCAAAATCATGGGACATTTGAGTCACCAAGGACCTTGAGGGCTAGCTAAATGTTAGTGTATTTGTTTCTCTTTGCTGGTTGAGATTGTCCATAAGGTTTTGGAGAGACATCAAGAGATATTATACTTTGAGACACTAGGAACTTAGGGTTGGGCCCACAACCTCAACACCCTAGTCCAAGGACCCCATGCCAGCCTCATGGACGCTTAAACCCATATCCTCGGTGGTTGATTAGGACCTTGACACTAGCAGGCTAGACCAATTGGTCAATCAAAGATTCTATTTAGGTACGGATGGATTCTTCTGTCACTATTGTTGACATTGTCTTGCTCCATTCCTCTAACTGTATCGATATATAATTACAAAGTAATCTAATTTATTATCCTCAAATGGTAGCCATTTGGATTACTAAAAGTTCATGAAAGAGCTTCTACCATTGTGGAAGTGGCTTTCTAGAACTCTTCTTATTTTTTACAATTTTCCTAATTGCATCAAGGATTACTCTATATTTTAGGTAAGAAATTTTTCCATTCTCTTCCTTGCCCGTTTCTCTTCTCATTTGCCTATATTATTGATTAATACTTAATATTTCCTAATTAACATCCAAACAAACCCTACAGAAACGCATCAAATATAGGAAGCTGCTCGCTTTTTCTTCCTCATCGAGTATAGTATGAGAGCATATATCTCTTCTTTCAAGGAGCTCTTCTCGAAATCAAGAGCGATAACACTAAGCCAGATATGTTTATTCAAAAGTTCATTGTCATGGACTCATGGTGGCCTTCAATTACTTTTGCATTTTTTAGTATTTGCTTTGTACGAGGGTTTAGATTTTCTGAACAAATACAAGTACTTCCCTCTTTGCAATTGTTATTGTAGGCATTGGCCTTTTGGAATTGCAATCACATTCCAGATCATTCATGCAAACCAAACATTCATATAGGCAGGTGGACCCTAACCTAAAGCACGCGGACGGTGAAAGAGAGGGAGAGAGAGTGAGAGTGTAGCGGTTTGCGAACGAGAAGAGTTTGCGAGTTTGTCGAATTAGGAGATGCGTGACAGCCGTATACAGTAGTAGACTCTTTGGGGATTTTTCAAATTGTCCTTTCACAAATTTCTCAAAATTTTATTTTATTTTCTTCAATTTCATTTTATTATTGGATTGATGTGTTGTCTACTACTCAACGGCAAAAGAGAGAAAACAATACAGAAAAGCTCAGGTATTTGCTTCCTAAAAATGAGGAACAAAACAAGGGGGAGGTTACGGGCTACATTACGATAAATTCATGAAATTGAAATAATTGGACTTATTTAGAACTGCATTTCTAGAATTTCATTGAGTAATTTTTACAGAGACCTAGAATTGTGTATTGTATTTCATAGAGTAATCTAACCATGCCTAGTTAGATGCCAATTGACTCTTGTGGCAGAAGCTCTAGCTATGCGCGAAGCCCTCTCTCGGATGAAGCCTCGTCAACTGAATCAATAATCCCTTATTTGTTCTCGGAGGTATAAAGAATGTTTGGCTACACAATCATCATATTGGATCAATTCCAACGTCCTCTATAATCCTAGTCAAAATGTCGATGTGCTTAAAAAAAGACTAGGGGATTGGATACTTTTGTGAGATTATTGGTTGTACGAAATTGCATGTTTTAATTCACTCATTCACGCTTATTTTTATTGATTGTGTCATCTCCGTTATACTCACAAATTATATCTCCTCAATCATGCCATCTCATGATGCTACATAAATGTTTTGATACAAGAACAACTTATATTTCTATGATGATTCATGGCAATCATGTTAGTATGACTTAATCTAAGGGGAAAAGAACTATATTTGGTAATCACCATATTTTGGGAGCTCTTTTGACGAAGATATCACGTTTTGTACCAAAAGAAGCAACCGGGGTGCTAATGAAGTTTGATTGACAGATAACAAAGGCAAAATTCGAGATGAAGTCTCAACAAATTAACATTCCCTATCCACAACGGCCCCAACTAATTGACTACCATTCGTTTGAAAAGTTCCGCGCATCTTCATGGATTTTCGATAATTAAAAAAGAAAGAAAAAGAGAAATATATGAGAGCCACTTGCGCTAACCAGTTTGGGTTGGGGCCTAGTACAACCCCTTTTTACTCGGGTCGCTTGGCCCTATTCAAGCCCAACTCTTTTTTATTTATACAAACAACGACTAATGATCACTATTAGCAATGGCTATTAGGCCGAGGTTAGGCCGGCATGACTCAGCCCGGATGATCCAAGGGAAGAACTGTTGACCTTTGAGGGAGCCCATGATCCAAGGGAAAGATTCAATCAAGCAAGCAAATGACTTCGAGTCCAGAGTGCCGAGGGCATCACTGATTGAGGAGAATATCATTAACCGAAGAGTTTCAAGACACAATTGGTAGAGGAGGTGGCTAAGTTAGCTAAGCTTGCCTTGAAGCTTCCAAGAGTCTAGGGTTTCTTATAATTAAATGGGGTCAGGTGGTTAGACTTTTATTGTTAGATGGAGGCCAAATATGCAATTATAAGTTGATGACCTGTTCTATATAGAGAGGTCTTCTTTCATGATCGTGCAAATGCAACATAGCAAAAATTACCAAATTAGTCGTAAACATATTATACGGATATCAATTTAGCCCTAAACTTTTTAATTTCGTCAATTTAATTCTAAATTTTTGCGCAAATTCCAATGTATTTCTTTTGTTCAATTGCCGCTGAAAATTGCTAACTTAACATCTAGTTATCGTCAATTGTTCTATATATCACAATAGACAATTTGATCTAAATTCCAATGTATTTCTTCATTTTTTTTTCCCTCATTTTTCTTATCTTTTTGTTTTGTTCTGTTTTGTTTTTTTTTTTTTTTCTTAAGTTACTGTTCACCTTCTCCATTGGAAAGGATTTGTGTTTTCTTCAAGATATGTTGCCGCCACTGGTCAATGCCGCCACAAGCCGACACCGCCATTCACAATGACTTCCTCTCTTTGTACAGTAGAAGCACCATTGCAATGTCAGCCCTCTTTAATTTTCAGTCTTTGAACGTCGGGAGCTATCGGACCTCTAAGCCATTGACATCCATTAATGGAGGCACTCGAGCGACCTCAAATTCGGTTGTGACACCATATGTGAGGGACATGACCTCAAGTGAGCGGTCGCACCTTAATCACAGGAGGCGAGCTCCATTAACGGAGGTCAACCAGAGAGAGATATGACGACGGCTTCTATATGATGGTGATTATCATCATTCTCCTTAAAATTACACAAAAAAGTTAGGTATTTATTATAATAGAATCGTAGAATGTTAACTTATTAAGCACATTAATCAATAAGTAAAGTCACAAAATCTAATTTACATTTACTAAAACACTTTACACAAGACACGTTCAGACTGTCCACTAAACTATATATATAAATTAATTATATTATATTACTTTATTTTTCAAAATTAGCTAAGCGGTTACTAATTTGACTGTGGGCCCCATATGATTAATGTGTCAATATTTACATGCCATCTGCACGCATTATGTCAATATTTACATGCCATCTGCACGCATTTCTCCCAAAAGTAGACCGGCGCTCATCCAAGGTCTCGTTATCTTCTATGCATTTCCTTTTGATGGATAAATGGCTGTTGACGTCGGCTTCTTGTCGGTCGATCGCACTCATACATGATAGATTATCCATTTTTCTAACATTAGCCCAAATTTATAAGAATATATAACAGATTTTGGGTCTTGCAAGCACATGTTTTGGTATTTCTAGAGTTTTATTAGAATTGATTATGATATAATCATTACCACTTAAAAGAGAGAACCCAAATTTTGACTTCTTATTACCAGAAGAAAAGAGGCATCAACCTATCATGGTCACCATGCGACCTATCAAATCACTGATTTTCTCACAATAATATGAAAGTTAAAGTCGACAACGATCAAGACATCAATAGACTCATCAATAGTATAACTTCAAGTATTTAGGACATAATTGGTATAACTAGGAAACTTGAATCCAGTGAAAATCCATGCGAAAACACATGCATATCCTTTGCCTCTTCTATCATGGTTAGGGATCACATAGGACATGGTCCAGAACTATAAATCTCAGAAGTATCAATAGCATGCCTAGAATTATTTCAAAGTTAGAAAAACTCAAATCAAACTCCATCACAGAATATATAGATGACAAAAATTAACCTCACAAAACTGATGCCTACACAGGTTTATGCCGTAAAATTATCTAAACAATCTGACAATCATGTTCAAGCATGAAATCGCTTGTGATCACATCTGCAACCCTCCGTAAACACACGAACATCTGGACGAACATCTGATCTGGACATGCATCACACTTCCTTCCTCAGATTCCTTGATGAAATTCTGTCATTAGAAAAGCAGTAAATGGCACATGCATTGTCTATCAAAGTGCATTGAATCATAAGAAGACATTTTGTTGGATGCTAATAACATTCACACGGGTCTCTACACTTAAAGGGCTGTTTCTAAAATGTTTTAACACCTTGAGACAATAATTAACACTAGTTGTTTCTGCCATATCACAAACTAGAGAGAATCTTACTATGCTAAAACCAGCACCAACAATGTCTCATCCAGATTTGCACTTCATCACAAAACTATAGTTCAAAAGTTATGTTGCTAAGCTCAAGAATGGGAACTACCTTGAAGTGAAAGTTTGACCTAGCTTATAGTCAAATGAACAGCTTAACTAACTGGAATAAGAACAATGAACAATATGATCAGAATAAACCAAGAAGCAGGAATGAAGAGCACTGACTTAGCTTCTTCCTCATTGTGATTGACTACAATCATATGAGGAAATCTGCAGCTATAGGTATACTCGATCTTAACATGAGCATCATATCAAACTGTCACAGCAAGAAACATTGCCACAGCACCCTGATCAGACACAACCTATGTTAAAAAGGTCACACCTTGTAGACACTAGTTAAATGCATGAATAACTGATATAATCATTCGATATGCAGCAGAGATGCATCATATTAGTATGCCTGATGTACATAAAGTTCATAAAAGAAAGGAATCATAAGTTCAAAGGTCTTACCTAATTGTGCAAAGGCATGAGAGTGTTCAACAGGATGAATCAATGCAGGCATATCCAATGAGAAGCATGATTTACCCATCGTGACCTGAGGCTTTGGAGCTAAAAACCAAATATTAGCATTCAGCATATCTATAAGATACTTAAACAAATCATAGATTCCACAATGTCATTAACAGAAAATGGATGGAAAAGAAGGGAAATAAAGGCGAAGAGAAATGATATTCTTGGAAAAGGGTTCTACAAAACAGAGAAGAAACATGAACCAAATTGATTTTATCATTACAAAGACATTATTACAAGGCCATGTTTTCTGTATGCAATGAGTTTCCAAAGCGTACTAATTATCTCGGATGCATGTAAAGATTATGATCTGATCAGTTTTTAAAATATTTGCAATTGAAGAGCTCTTATTGAAGAATTGCTATATATGTATAGAATCCATGATAGGGATCAAGGAAGAAGATATTTCTCTCAAACGAGTCTAATCAAAGAGTTCTCAGCTATTAAGATACTAAACTCCGTCTTTTTCCTTAACCGAGGACATGATGTCCCATTTCTCAAATGACAATCTGGCTGAATACCCAGTCTACAGGAAAGCTACATGTGATAAATAGGGCATCTGAAAATTGGCAAAAAGAGAGATGGGGCATCTAAAACCCCTTTTGTTTCCTTGGCAAATTCTACACATATTCATAGCAATCATTAAATGGCTGAACACTCTTAGCTTCGGTCTGGATAAGTGTACTTACCATCTCAAAATAAACACCTTCTACTTGATGGATGCTTGCAATTTCATTAACCCTTTGTCATTACATGACATTCCACTGGGCCAGCTTTATTTATCTGGGATGCAAGGATAAAGAAACATATCTTTACTGCAGCAAACGATCTAGAGAGAGAGAGAGACAGACGGAGACAGCATGGACGCATGACGAGTTGTTCAGCATAATATGCAATCACTGAGAGGCCCAGCAACAATTCTTTCCAGCTATTTGAGAGAATTGGTCAAACAGTACAAATAGAAAGAGGCTTCCCGTTTTCTTTTTAATCACTATGGAAGAGGATGAGTGAGAGGAAGACCAAAGTATTTGAGTTTAAAAGAGAACTTATTCCGAGGAAGGGTCTTTCAGGACGATGTTGCTAGCGGACACACTTTGCTCAACTTTATTGATAGAAAAGGTAAACTTTGGTTTGAAAAATAGATTTGCTTTACTATGTTCATAGAAGCCTCTTAAAAGTGTAATTAATAATGGGTCCATTGAAAAAGAACTATCATTTTCCTCAAGTTATCTCACGTAAATAGGTGCTAACAGCAGTATTATAACATTCTTTCAAACAGACAATTCAATTAATTAAAATGGTTGATTGCCATTCATACCATTAGAGTTTCCTTGTTCATAAAAATCTCACAGAAGAGAAATTGCTTCTGATGCCATTATACCTCCACATCGTTTGAAACCCTTTGATCCAGAATTCCCATTACTGCAAGAGAAACAAGAAAAAGTTGGAAACATTCATAAATTGGGTAGACACTTGAAAGGGGGAACATAGATGAAATTTCTATGGAAACCAGCCAATATTTCCGATGAAATAATTAGGGCTAGTTTTTTAGTTCCAAAGGGAGGATTTTGAGCTAGGCAGTCCTTTTATCTGCAAGAGAGTCCTCTTGCTTGATGTTGTATTCAGAAAGGCAATTAGCTAGTTCATGTTTCCCACAATACTTTTGACTCATAATCAAATTACTAAGAGCAGCATTTACTATAAATTTCAAGCCCCCAAAGTCAGAGTTTTCATGGTTTGTTTTTTCCCTAAATTTTTTATTAAACGCGTCCTTCAGAAAATCTCTTGCTTCTTCCCCCTGGAACTAAGCTTGTTCTTTCAAATCTAATCCTTAAACAAAAAAACAATGTCTGCGATCTACATTAGCTACTTTTGTACTGCTCGATCACAATGGACCAGATCCTGTTTTGCTGCGTTTTAACTTTTATGTCAACAAAGTCTTGAGGGAAAAATTGGTGACTTCTGAAGAAGCTTCAAACAAGAAATGTTAGATCATGGCAGCATCAGACAGATGAAAAATTATACTGGAAACACGAGCCATACACCACAATCTAGCAGACACATGCTCTCATTTATGCAAGAAGGAAAAGAGATTTCTTTATCAAGTACATTTCCCAGGGCATATCAGAAAGCATAATTTCCTCATAGTTAAAATATCATATTTCCTTGAAGATACTATATCTTGATATCAATAAAGACATCAAAGAATCTCACTGCACTCAAAAAGTAGGACTTCCCTGAACTGTATAGGGAAAATAAAAAGAATACAGAAATTTCAAACAAGTCACAAAGAATTTAAGAAAAAGGAAATAAAGTGGGGAAAAAAGGAATTAATATAAACTTGACTTCTTGACGCTTCTGGAAACTCCAATTTCTTCCATTCAGAGAAGGCAAAGGACAGAAAAAAGATGGAAAATCAGTTCCACAAACCTCCATTTATTTTCATTGTGCACGGTTCACATGTCCCATATAGAGAGCATACTGAAAACTTCTCCGCAACTTCTGCAGCCAATAATCCAGTCCTTTGCCACTATTCAAGAACAATATCAAGAGCTTCCATCTCTGCATGTCTTGTTGCCTTTGAAAGAACAAGGAGAAAACAACGCAACCATATCAAACTTAGGAGCTTTGTCAGAGAGACAATTGCCCTTAGCATAGTTTCAACATAAATTCAGAAAATGCAGTCCATAAGAAATGTGTTCTCCTTTAAGCTAACTGATCGAAAGTATATATGAGATTGATCAAGGCATACACTACGTGAATTCAACAAGTTTTGCTTGCTTGAAGTTGCTGCAAATCTTACATGGAAAAAGAGGCTTTTTATTGGATTGGCCACCTCCAACTTTTCTAACAGTATTTTCATATATACCCCTGTAGCAAGGAACCTCTTTTTTCTTATTATGCTCCACAAGATACTAAAAGGGCCAGATAATCTTCGCATCAACTATTCATTACTGTCCACAAAGCCATTTATAGCAGTGTACCGTCACCACATAACTATCAAAGATTACAGCAATAGACTATTACATAAGAGATGATCTTTACCAGAAACCAGGCTTAAACTATGTGTAAATATGGTCATTGTATGAAGAAATGTCCCAAGGAGCAGGTTCTTACATCTCAAAAGGCAATACAATGCTCACAGCGCATTTTTATACCAAATAAGTATACCTATAGTCTAGCTGACATAAGGTCTACAAAAACAATGGTAGGAACTTCACAAAATCAAATAAAGACTGTAATATTGTTCCAGACAGAGAAAAATGGCAAATGAAAAGCATGAAACATTAGGCATAATAAAGCAAGATTTTAGTTATTGTTACTTGTTAGCAGTATATTTTATGAAAGATTAATGGGAACATCACCCCTTATAGCCTAATAATGCATAAAGAAATCCACTCATTAACAGATTTGGTCCAATATATGTTTTATCATCTATTAGAGAAATACTTAAGAGAGAAACATGAAATGATCAACAATAAACTACGAGTGGATAATTTGAGGGTATCGATCCGAGCAATAACAAAGTGCTGCTTGGCCAAAACTTAAAGAAAGGGTGGGAAATACCGATAATCATACATTTTGTGTCTCACTAGCCGGGTTTCTTCTTGCTGCAATAAAGTTCCCATCCTCAACAATCACACAGTTGTTCAATCAAAATATTACACAAATAAAGCACAATCTGAAATCATTCACCAATTAAGACTGAAATACCAATCATCGTAATTGGCAAATAACGTAAAATATCTGAAATGCACCTGTTTACCAAAAACCAGTTTCTTACCCAGCTGGAACTTCAAGGCTGTCCAAAGCAAGTTTCGCCTTGTATAAGAAAATCAAATAGGTCTTGTTACTGTTTGGAGAAAACAATATGAGGATAAGAATTAGAAATTATCTCATGAATGCATGCATGCATACAGGCAATTCAAGAGAAAATCAGCATCAAGTTGCCAGCAGTAGATATATTTCATTATCAATATGCAGCTACTTATGGATGAATGCATGTCTCATGGCTATATTGTTTAATATCTTGCAAGTCTTCTATGATATTCTGGTCACAAACTTCCAGAAATGATTGTCACTGCTCACTCAACCTCTAATTCAGATGCAAATCCCACCTTCTGTTGATATAGCTCTAATGACACTAAAGCGAGAACAGCAACTAATTTGAGAAACTACACGTTGTTCATTCCAGCATGAATCATTGGTTCCTCGGAAGCTTATGTTTCATTATTAGGTTTTCAAAAATTCAAGAAGCTTACAGGAGTTTTAGCTTCAAGGTCATTTTCCTTCATAAAAGCTGTGGCGGATAAGGATAAAAAGGTAACCCTAAACTGTTGCAGAGGCATCAAAAATCAGAATTCACAATCAGCTTCCCCTGCTTTTGCCTCTATTCTACTGAATAACTAATAATGTAAACTCCGTATTTCTCGTGATTTTTCTTTTTCATATACAAAGGCCACAGGACTAAAGAAAATAAGCACCTAACCAGTTATTCATGAGCACAAGCAATGTTCCTATTACTCTCACGCTCCAAGTAGATACGGTTTTCAATTCTTTCTAGTTGCCAAAGTCAATAAGTGGTAAGAGGACTCTGACTGTCGATCAACCTTTCCTCGTGGCTTGACATCTCACTTCTTATTCCTCTATGGCTATGCCTCTTCAAGTACCTCATAAAATTTGGCGACAGAGTCCTACTTCAGTGGTCGAAGTGTCTCACAATTCAGCACATTTTTATGATATGTACATACTATACATCTACATTTCCCAGACACCTCAAAAGCACCCAAATCCCTCTCTCTCTCTCTCTCTCTCTCTCTCTAGAAAGAAAGAAAGAATCGTCATACCTTCTAGGGATTGTCCCTGATTTTGCAGCGTGCACCGTCGCTTACCATTGAATTCACTACCAAGCATCCACAGACTAAACTTCCGAAGAGAACACTCATTCAGCGCCTCCCAAACAAATTCAACGACGCATTCTTCATGTTCCCGCGCAACTCCAGCACCAAACGAATCGAATTCAAAATCCAGCTCAAGTATTGCATCGACTCGATACAATCTGGATGTGCCAGGTGTTACCCGATCTATATAGCAAGCCGCACGAAGCCAGGAACCTCAGGAGAGAATCGTTCCCCTGAAGAAGCTACGCCACCGGTTCCCATGGCGTCGGTCGGCAGCGGCGGTAGTCCATCGCCTCCGCTCGTTGGCCCCCGTCGCCCGTCGGTTCGCTAAGGACTTCTTCTGTGGGTCGCCTCCGCTTGCCAAGCGGCGATCTTGCATTTGTCAGAGATCGCCAGTGTCCGACGGAAGATGATGGAGCTAGAAGTTTGGGTAGGGCGGAGAAAAGAGGATTTAGCCAAAAGGAAGAACTACAAACAAAGAAAAGAGATAAAAAGAGAAGGCAGAATTACAGAATTTTATTTATAATTTTTTTTTTCTGGGGAGAAAGGAAAACGAGAAGGAACGAGAAGAAAGAAGGCATTGTAATGAAGATCAGCGGGAGTTCACTCACCGGACGAATTACATCCTTAGAAAGTCTCCATATTCTTCCAACCAAAGCTTGTACTTTTTGTTCCCCAGGCTGCGCGGGTCTCCAGGAAGAAAGCATCCAGGACAAAAAGTCTCGCGATCTCTCATGTCTATGGCTTTACCATGCTTGTAAGAACTCGGTGGACAATCTAGATCAAATTCGATCAGTCTGTTTTCGAGCATATGTGAACTCTCTTGCAAGTGTTTTAGCTGATCCATTTCGATTGGGTTGTCTCCATGCACATGTGAACTCTCGACTTCTGGATCTGTTGAGTCATGACCAATCTCGTAAAGGAAAGCTGGATCAATTAACTTATTGTCTCGGAGCGTAGCTTTTAAATCGTCCTCTAATTGCTTGCATATTATTCGAATTCCCCACTTTTTCACGCCCTGACCCATGCTCTCTAATTTAAGGTTGAATTGTGCATAACTCCCATCAATTTGATCAAAATGGACTGCTCTCCATAAGTCAGATGGTGCAAAATAGTTTATGAGGATGCCACCTGGATCCGATCTGTAGACCCCTGTTATGTAGCTACCGTAGTGTTTGCCATTAAAATATGGGTGAAAGCAAAGATTGCAATAATCGCCTTCATTGTTACATACGCCGTAGAAAATCAATCCAAGAAACTTGTCATATAAGTCCTTTGAAGCCATGAAAGATACAAAACCATCTTCAACTGGTTGAAGCCACTTTGGCATCTCTCCTTTAGGGAGAACAAAAGTAGTGCAAGGAAATCTCTGTTACAAAAATAGATCGTTAGAAAGCACCTTAGACGAATTCAATTTGAGTTTAGTAAGTAATCCTAGTGAATAAAGAGTTCTGTAAATGAGCAGGGATCCATTGATCTCAGCTTTCATTAAGATAGAAGTCTCATGTGATAAAAATCATTTCCATAAAAACTATGCTAGCCACCTTCACTACGTAAATATTAGTGTAGGATCACTTTATATTCATTTGGTTTTCTCAAACCTGTGATTTTGCATTTTCAGCTATTGCAATATAAAAGCACATATTGTTTTGAACATATTCTCCACACTGATATGTGTGCGCACGAGAGAGAGAATCTGACCTTGGCAATTAAAGCAGTGTCAACCATGGTCAATCCTCGATGGACCCACTGATCAATTGAAGTTAAATGTCCATTTGTTTGTAGAGATTCGCACCCATTCGCGAGCAGTAAATTTAAAAATGGCGGAAGCTTGGGAATCTCTTGTAATTGATGGCAATAACTAATTGACAATTCAACCAAACGATCACGCTTACTAATGGATATAGGGAGACTAGTAATATTGTTCCCCGACAGAATTAAGTTTTCCAACAGGGAAAACAAGAAAGATCCTCAAGAAACTCTACTCGGACAGATTACAATTGAGAAGGTCTAAGACTTTTAAATTTGAAAGTCCAACCTTCATGCACGGATTAGCTGAATCCGTGAGGTTTGGAAACACGATTGGGCCAAAAGCAGATTTGAAGCATTGAAGTTTTTGTAACTTGTAAATATTAGATGGAATGCTTACTGAGTTTTTGCAAATATCTAAGAGCATTCTCTCTAGAGAGACAAGATTTTCTATTGATGTAGGAAGTTCTTTAATAGCAGTATGTAGTATGGAAAGTTTTTTCAGGCATCCAAGTTCATGTGGGATATCGGAAATCTTTCAAATTTCGAGCAAACAGAAAAGTTGAGATCTTGAAGATTTTTTTGACTTGAGCACATTTGGAAAAACACGAAGTTCATGGCACCATTCAAAATGCAAGACTTGGAGATTGTCATGATTTGCAATCGACTCATGGGCTTCTACCAAGTTTTTGCAATTCCAGAGTTTCAATGTTTTGAGATTTGGAGCACATGAGAGGTTGGGCGTAATAATGAGCGACTCGCAGTCACTCAATTTAACGTACGCCAATTGTTTGAAGTCCTACAAAAACAACAAAACCAACTACCATAAACATTCTGAAAGGGAAAGAAGGGTATTTGTATAATGCCATTGCCACTTTGAATGATTTTCATTCTTAGGCCACAATTCTCTTCATGATGAAGGAAGCAAGGAGCATCGTTAGATCAGGCAACTTGAAACCTACTATATAGGGTTCTAAGTAAATTTCTTTAACCTATTAATAACTTTTCATTCAAAGTTACCATATATTTAGTATTGAGAAATTACTAAACCCTTTGAAACTTTACTGGCAAATACAAATTTTTATGTATATATAGTAAAGCTTACATGAGATTGAGTCATATGGCACGCTCACAAGTGAGTTCTACCTAGCAATTTAGTTTTTATGATCACATTAGCGAATAAGAGACAACTCTTATCATTTTATTTTTAGATATTATTTTAAAGATTTATATAACATATAATACACAATTTTAAAAATATTTCAAATAAATTATTCTAGACAATCATCAAAACAGTTAGATATAACATGATACTCCATACTTGACCAATAAAAGATATATCATGATTACTAGAAAATTAAACGTCGGCTTTACAAACAAAGAAATACTATATATCAAACAAAAAATAATTCTAGCAAATAATAAAATCATAGCACATGATGTTTCGATACATTAAATATGATATAATTTTTTTTTTCATATGTACTTTGGATACTTACGTTTGGTATCTAAGAATTGTGTGTTAACAAATATGGAAAAATAAATAAATTAAGGGCTAGTTAGTTTAAATTTCTAAATTACTCTGATATGATTAAAGACACTTCTATTACTTTATAGTTGATGGAGATAATTTATATCACCTCATAATTGGTGAGAACAAATATTTAATTATTAAGGATTGCCAAAAGTTTTTGAATGAATTAGTTATAATTTATAACACCTTATAATTGGTGACAATTCCTAGTGGCAATGCCCTTACGAGATCACTTGTATGGAATTAGTTGTACATGCATTACTAGCAAGATGTCTAATTAAAATTTAATTACGTGTGCTTAGAAATGCTGCTTCTTCAGAACTGATTTGAGTAATTAATGATGCCTTTTTTACAGCACGGTGCTAGACAAATCCCACCCTTTACGACAGATATTGGATAAGCCTCCACTACGTGGCCTTTCAGGTTATTTGAACATGACATATTGTGATTGATGTATCTGACCAACCACATCTAAATCAAATGCTTGACAATTCCACGAAGTATTCCTTCGCTGTTTTCACTTTTATATATATGTCAACGGGTTGGTTTGTCATGCTTTTGTTTCCTTTTATTTGATCATTATACAATTCTTTTTTGAATATAAAAGAGTTTATATGTAAACTAGCGACATGGTTAGAATTAGGTGAAACAGCTTATACTAGCATTTTTGCATTTTTAATTTCTTCCCTGGGTAGATTTGATTTTGAAATGGAAGTACATCGATAGTTAGAGATATTGGGTTTAGAAATATTTGAGCTTCATCTACATACACACACACACACACACAATTATATAATGTAATAAAAACCTTCTACTTGTGAAGGATTTGAACCTCATTTTTATTCCTTCCATCCATGATCCTCAATTGCTTATTTTACAAATATAATACCCATGGACAAACACATGAAATCAGTTGTTTTATTTTATCTCTCACATATTTCAATATTTTTAAATTTAAATTTACTCATGATGCACTGACCTTCTTTAAAAAAATAAAAAGAGAATTCCTTTTGTATTTTGTATTTTATTATCAAAATGTTTCCATTGGAGATTTCTAATAAAGTTGTTTCACTTAATTTTTCAAATGCCAGATTGTTGCACGTTATTCCTAACGCAAATAGTTAACGTCATCTGAAAGAAAATAAAGAAGTGGTTTCCAAAACAGAGGAACGCCATTTCCTTATGAATGCTAGAATAGAAAACATGCATATGGCCATACCAATGAAGTAGGATAATAAAAAGGTTTATGTAGATAAATGCTCATGCTCACCTTAAATTGTTTTACGATTTCTGTGATACTGCCTTTCCTCATATAAAGATTGACTAATTTCTTTGGACCGGATGAAAATTTTGGATTCCAAGGATCACATCCAGTGCAATCCATCCATCTTAGCGCATTCGGAAGACATATAGGGCCGTGGAAAGAATTACGCACATTGGATAGGATGAGCAATCTCAACTTTCTCATTTTCGTAAAAGCATTAGGATGGATACTTAGCTCTTTCAGTTTGGGTGGCTCCAACACAATGGCTTTTACAACACAATCTCCCTGTATATACAAAAATATTTAAGTTATGCATATCGAGTAATTGGAGTCAAAGATAAGGAGTAGATTTGATCATATTTGCAAGTCTCACCATGTCGCTTGACAAAACATTGGCAACATCATCATATCGCCATAATCTGCTGTGTCTCCAGGGATCATCGCAACATCCCTGTCTCACAATATCCTTACCCATCGATTGAATCAAGTCATGCATTTGTAGTTGTCCATCCCACTCATTTTTTATCAAGGACCTCTCAATGAGAATTTTTAATCCTATTTCTACCTCAAGATCGCAACTATTGAGGACTTTCTTTATGTACTCACTATTCCTCCTCTTAAAGAAGCATGCAATGTCGAGAAAAATCTCTTTTTCATTATCCTCTAGTCCAACATAGCTTATTTTGAGCACATCATTGATTTTACTGTTAGGAACTGTAGAAAGTTTCCTTAATGTACTCTCCCATTCATCTTCTCTTCTACCACATAAGAAGGAACCTAGCACCTCAAGTGCTAAAGGAAGGCCTTTAGCATGATTCAGAACGCTATCCACCAAATCTCTCTTGATTTCTAATTTTTGGTGTGTCGGAAAAGCATAATTGCTAAGCATCTTACAAGCTTCTTTGTCATTCAGTGCTCTAACTTTATATACATGATCTTGATCTATCCCATGAGAAGTTAGCAAATGTTTATCTCTTGTAGTAACAATGATCCTACTTCCATTACCAAACCACTTGCCTTCTCCTGCCAAAGCATCTAATTGGCGTTGGTCATCCACATCATCAAGGATGAGGAGAACTTTTTTGTGACGAAGCCTATGTTGTATTAGATTAATACCGGTATTGACACAGGACACTTTTAATCCTTGTTGTAGTGATAAAATCTCAAATAGTAATTTTTCTTGCAACGAAACTAAATCCTTGGAATCTTTTGAAGCTTCACGAATATTTGCCAAAAGACATGAACCATCAAATTGACTAACAATGGTATTGTAAAGAGCTCTTACTAAAGTTGACTTCCCTATGCCTCCCTGTCCCCATAATCCCACCATGACAACATCATCATCAGATCCAAGCTTTAACATTGATTTCAATTCAACCACTCGGGATTTAATCCCAACTGGATGCTTAGCAACATGCACAGGTGGTCGGGCTAGGCGAGTGGAGGTTTCGTTCACAATACTTTGTATAAGCTGTGATTCATCTCTGACAAAAACGAAAAAGAAGTTGTAACATTATTTTAACAATTTGATTAAGCAAATCACGGGCAATCACCAACCAAATGACAAAATGGTGCATCAAATTTTCACAAAATCATAGAAAAACCAAAATGTACGCCCACGCAATCGAATTATAATTCCGGGAGCTCCACACCAATCAGTTCAAGCTTCAACTTTTAGTCATCCAAGTGCTTCGTGTTCTTTTAATTTATGCACGATAATTTACTTCTTTTATTTTTTGACTGCAATGGGGTTTATTTAAACAGTTGATCAAGCTTTTCAAGACTCTGAACCATGCTCAAAATTTTGAAACTATTAAAGACCCCGAACCACAGTGTCATTACCTTAGAAATGGGGTAACAGTAATAACGCCACTTAACATCTTATCCATGGGTCGATTAAGTTTTTTAACATTTAGTACTTACAGTCAAGTATCGAATCATATATTTATATTTTTATAGTCTTTATACTCATTTGTAAACATAAGTTTCTTACACAAAATATAAATTCCATTCAACTTACTCATCATTGAAATGCCACCCAGATAAGCTACCGGCGTCAAAAAGAGCTTTCTTCCATTTTCTCACTTCCTCTGAATCCTTCCCGAATTTGGACTCATACTTAGCTAGAGCTCTCCCATAACTCTCTCTCCCCCCTCTCACTTCTTTTGGGTTCACTTTGTAAAATACCGGTAGAACAATGAGGTCCCTTTGCTCCTTGCACTCCATAATCTTCACCACCTCTTCCAAGCACCATTTTGAGGAAGCATAATCCTCTGAAAAAACGATGATTGCGATGTGCGATTGCTCAATGGCCTCCATGAGTACCGGCGATATTTGGTCACCCTTCCTCAGTTCCTCACTATCCTTGAAAGTGTTTATTCCATTTTGAACTAATGCTTTGTACAGATGACTGAGGAAGTTCTTACGTACATCCGTGCCTCTGAAACTCAAGAAGACGTCGTGAATCCTTTTGCGTTTCATTGAGGAAGCCATTGTATGATGAAGTTCAACAATGAGCAACAACTACTAGCTTAAGATTTGGTAGAATGTTTTCAGGTACTTCGTTCACCACTTGATCTTCTTGTTGATTTATTCTCGTAGCAAACGACAAAGATGCACGACTTTTTTTAGTACTTTGGCAAATGATGTGCTTGAGGATGGACCAAGACATTTAAAGGTGTGAACACATGGACTTTTTTTTCATAAAGGACTGCGTGCCACTGCATTATTCAGATTATCTTATTGACTCAAGCTTCCCTGTGACCGACAAAATCATTGCACAGATTGAGAAACAACTCTAGGGGATGGATTCTCGTAATCTAGGTCATAGTTTCACCCATGAAAACAACTTTGGTGGTCTTCCTCGAAATTTCATCCCCAACTTCAGAGTAACAGTTTTTTTCCTTGCTATATGATAATAACACATAAGTACTCAAGAAATACATAATTACACGCACAATCAAGTGTACCGGCAAAAAATAATAACATGTCTATTACTAATAGTAGAACTTTGGAAAAGCATGGTGCTTAAAAATGAACCAAGATATCTAATTAGTGTGAACACATGGATCCTTGTGATCTAGTTGTAGGCTTACTAATTAGATGTACTTCGTTGGCTTCCTCGAAATTGCATCCCCAACCTTTGAGTGGCTTCTTCTTTACTAACCAACAAGTTAACACGACTTTTCAAACGAAATATAATAAATATGACCACAATTCATTCCCGCAATCCAATAATCACAACATTCTTCACTAAATGTCCAAATAATCTATTTTTCAAAGTTTTATACCTCCAACCTTGCATTGATGCATAAATTTTTGCTTGGAGACTTGTCATTTATTTCGTGAGAAAATTAAGAATTGAGCTCATTGATAGCAATCTTATTGGATCCTTAAACAAAATTATTTGCTTAGCTTAATCCCACACTCGCATCTTTCATTGCATTTCTCTTCATTCAGACAATAGACACATCTATGTCTAGGCAGAATGCATGTAAATTAAACAAGGCTTGTCTGCGTCCAATAAAACAGGGGTTCGGCTATGAAGTTCTTCATTTTAATCTGCTCAATGGACGGCTCAACATGCGAGATGAACTAGAATTGACAACTCCAAAATCGTGGTAGTTATTGGACACAACTCCAAGATGGTGGAATTGGTCCTAACCCCTTACTGTAGAGTTAGATGTGATTCGGACAAGGTGGATTACGACGCCATGAATTGTGGAAGTTTGGATCAAAGACCTTCAAGATGAGGATTAGATGAGTCGAGACTGGCCAAGAGAGGGGAATGTTATGGTAAAAGACACTCATAGATGGACCCTCAGTTGATGGCCAAAAACACAGAGCAAACCAGATGATCTGGAGTTTCAAAAGATTGATTCGGCCATGTGAGCTGGCCAGGGATGAGACGAGGGAAACAGGAAGCGGATCATTTGGCGATTGATTAAGGAAAATCTGTCTGTGAGCTTTGGAGACAGAATGAGAAAAGGATTCGGTGGTTCCTTTACTGAAAAGAGATAAACGCGAGAGATGGGGCCCTTTGAAAAAGTAATACCGATCGTGAGCTTCAAGTGTGCGATGGCTTTCGGTGATGCCGAAAGAGAGATTTGAGCGTGAGTTGGAAAGTGATGGAAAATCGGAATCAGACAAGATCCGAAAGCGGTGAACGGAAGAAAGGCTGGAGAGTCAAAAAGGTGTAAGATTCGGTGATCTTGAGGAGGAACAAGAAGCCGGCGACGCGCGCGAGGAGACTACAATTCACGCACTCTGCTATCCGCTCATCATGGTAAAGCCTGCTGCTTCCTTCCCTTTCTTGTTCATGAAGATCAGAACCAAATTCCATGTTTGCCACTCTTGCGATTTATTTGCAGAGTCCCAAAGCCATGCATGTGTGAATACTAAGGTGTTCTTGTGAAATAGCTCGAGTTCGGAATTTCCATACTCATTTCTAGATTCCACAATTCGTTTCTCAATCTATTTTGATCTGAATTTCACTATGTGTTAAACCTTTTAATAAACAACATTATTTTGCATCATTCACAATTATCTAGATATTTATTGAAAAATCAAAACATAGAAATTACGTATCGAAGCTTAAAATCACACTAAGTTCATGTTAGGGTATAGAAAATTTACCATCATATTGAATTCTTCAAGAATCATTTCAACATCTTCCTTATAGTATCCATACTATTTGTTGCAGGATGTCTTTCATATATTAGTGTTTGCAAGGGATTTGCAAACTTAAACAAGGAAGCAGTGTGTATTCACATATTGCACTTGATCAAGCAATCAAGTTGATGTTCAAGTATTGTGAAATTAAAGGCTTCGTGCATATTAAAAATATACTACATGATAAAAAAAAAATTTGTGTTGGTTTAAATTAAAAATCTCATTAGAGTTGGTGTATAAAAAGTCTACATTTGCTTTATCACATAACTAATATCTTTTGAAGATTGAAATTCTAAACAAGAAAAGTACTGTGGACTTATATGGAAAATGGTAATATTAAATGGTTAATCATACATAATGCCTTATGCTGAATTATGTGGATCAACATTGTTGACGATCTATAGTTTTTCCTCCCATTTATTTTTAAAATCTCCATTCTCAATCATAGAAATGAAATGGGTAAGAAGATAAAAAAGTTAGACTAACATAAAGTGACATGTATTGATAATTTATAAATGAATACACAATGTCAACCAGCTTTTCAAATAAATGAGCCAGCAACAGCTCATCCACAATTGTTTAGTTTGTTTTTTTGTGAGAATGTTAAGATGCTTTCAAAGCATCATGTTATCAATCACGAATGAATTAAGTGCTATGAACTTTTGACCTTCCTCTAAAGAAAAATATTATGAACGAATTATTTATAACGTCTCATTAATAGTGCCCCTTGACTTATATTTTGGTAAAATATGCAATTGACAAAATGTGTTGGATCATCAGCACGATGGTTGCTAAACTTGAGCAATTCTTGAGAAGTGGTTTTAGCACTGAAAGCTGGAGTCTCCCATATTTAACGCTTCAAGTCCAAATTTAGCCTATGCACTAAATTCAATTTAGCTTCTTTTCTCTTTAGCACCCAAAGAAAAGAAAAGTGATGACTTTTAAGTCAAGCCTATGAAACTTTACAAAGTGGGAGGAAAAAGTTTCCAGCTTCATTATTAACGATAGCCACGAAAAATGTGAACGATCATGAGATGACTATGTGGATTGTTCTGATCCTTTTGAGCAATAACTCAGAATACACTTGCATTCCGTTCTTTTAAAGTTCCGTTGTTTATTATATGTGCAATTGTCCCGACATCAATTACTAGTACAATTTTAAGTGTAATAACCAATTCCAAAGGTAATTTTATTATTATGAATGTGGATTAAAAATTTAAAGAAAAAGTGGTGGTCCCAATTCCAAAGATAATTTTATGTTCGTTTGATTTATTTGTCTATTATCACATGCATTTCCCTACTGCAATTATTCTGTCTTCGATCTTCTTCACTCCGAGTCCGAGGTGCTTTCCACGACCGAAAGTCCCACTTGGGGCCATTATCAGCGTCTAATAAGTAAGAAATTATTAAATGGAAAATATATATGGTAAACTAAATCTAAACTGTAAAAATTGAAGAGATTTGTTTAGAGTCCGCAGTTTTTAATGGTTCAAATTCAATTTGGTTTATATCCTAAGTTCACTCAATAATTTTTCTAGATTCACTGCTTTTTAATGTGTACGAGCTGTCTTGATGGAATTAATACCACTTGCGTAATCTCGATCCGGTAAATCAAATCCTTGATAAATTTTGATCCAATCATCCTTGATAAACAAAATTCATTAAATAAAATTTTGAAATAAGGGGGATGATCATGACAATGCAAGCGGAGGAGATGTTTAGCTGTGTTCCTAATCCCTCGACTGTAAAAGATGATCTTGTGGGCTAGATATGGTGATTGATTCTCACAATCTTGGGAAAAGAAAATCAGCGATGACTTCTTCTTATACTAGAGGAGAGAGAAGCATGACTTTTTTTTTTTCAGTGGGGTGGGGTCAACACTGAATAATGTTAGAATTTCATAAAATGATGGTGTTTACTTAGGGACCAAGATATCTAATAGGTGTGAGTACACGGAGTTATTTTCATTGAAGACTGCTTATATTCGGATTGTTTTATTGACACGAGTTCCTTCGCTCGATCGTTTGATGTAGAATCTATTTGGTTATCGATTAAGGAAAATCCTTTCGTGAGCTTAAGGGGGGATGGCTTTCGGTGGCCGGGAATCTAAAAAGGGAGATTTAGGTGAGAGGTGGAAAGTAATGGGAAATCAAAATCAGACGAGGAACCAATCAGATCAGAAAGCTTACAGTCAAAAGGTTGCTGAGGAACCTTTCATGTTTTGGCATGATAAGAATCCGACGCACGCAAGCGGGCCACGATTCACACTCTCGGCCATCCGTTTATCATGGTAAAGCTTTCTGATTCCTTCCCTTTTCCGCTTTATCTATTGGTATGATCAGAATCCGATTCCGTGTTTGCCACTCTTATGATTTGTTTATGATTTGTTTGCAAAGTCCCAAAGCCATGCATGTATGATGAATCATAAGGTGTTCCTGTGAATTAATACGAGTTAGGAATTTCCACACTTATTTCTAGATTCCATGATTCATTTCTCATAAAATTTTGATATGAAACTTGCTACGTCTTAATCCCCTTCGCATTAACTTGTCTGTGGATGAATCATGTCACCTTGTTGTTCCCTTTGCATGATTGGATTGGACTGAGTATGTTTCGTCCATATTCTGCCCCTTGAAGTATCCCGGAGTGGCCTCGTTGTTTGCTTGCATGATTTTGCTTCATCCACCATGCTCCCATTGCGTTAGATTTGCTTTTACATTAAATTCAATATGTGCGTAATTTATTATTTGCAATTTCGTCGTTTATACAGAGTGTTGACCTACGCCCCCACCCAAAAAGATTGGATCTTTATATTGTTTTTGGTCGTGCATACAGCTTTACTTAGTTCCTAAGCATTCGATTAGCTCTTATTTTATTCACAAGCACTTAGTTAGATTAACTCATAATAGTAATGAAAAGAAATCATAAATATATAATAAAAAGATGTAGATGGCATATTAGATGACTATTGCATCACGAGGGTCCTGTCCCAAAACTTGATAATAAGACGTTGCATAATGATACAGCTTGAGCTATTTCTTTACTCATCTTTTACACGCTTTGTTATTATTTGATCGGAATTTTATTTGTTTGAGTATCCATACATGATTATTTAGATTTCCAAAAAAAGAAAAAAAGGAAGATGGCATGCAAAGCCTTTTATAAAAAGGAAAATGTAGCCATAATAGGAGTTAGATTTATTTAGCGTAATCAAGTCTCTAAGCTTATGAATCTTTAGTTCACAAAAGTAAAATGTCTCTCACGTTTTACTCAGCTCCTAACTTTAGTGGCAGCTCTAGTTAAAATCAATTAAATAATTAATGAGAAACCAATTTCCCTTGGGTAGGGCTTGGCAGAGACCACACGAAGCGTAAGTGCCATCTTGCAAGAGGCTTATTTGCGCTTGCTTAGCAATCTGTTAATCTCCCTTTGGCTCAGCTCAGGAGGGTCGCAACACATTGAAACAAAAACTAGTTCTTCAAATAGAATGAAGTAATGCTTTGCACTCATAACAACAAGACTTCTCTAGAAAACGGGCAAAATTTTTGAAAAATTCAAGTCATGAGCTTCCTGCGAACATGAATATTGAGTTAATTAAATGAAAGAGAAATGAGGAGTCCGAGTGCATGCATTACACACACACTATATATATAGAAAGGGAAAACTAGTGCTAGGTGGTGGCTCGCCCAATCACAGCGTCTCCCAACTAAGGCTAGAAAAGCCCCGACCAAGGCCATTTGGGCCCTATGCTAGAGATGGGCGCACTCTAGGCCATCGCTAGCACCAGTAAGAGGTTGCCAAGCACCAGCTAGTCACTCACTAAGGGGCCACTAGCCATTGTGACTACCACGCGACAGGCTCCGGTACGACCAATGTATATCATTATACATTTATTTAAGCCATGAATAATGCGTGCATCGTCTGCACGTGTCGCAAAATAAATTAGTTGCACTACATACATTGTGTGAACCTATATCGCAGAGAAATTATTTATTCACTTGAATTTGCATGTGATGCCATGGATCATGCCTTTGATGTTTGGATACGTACTAGATTCAGCTGCGTGGTTTGATTTGCATGCCATTTTGCACCAATTAGAGTATTTATGTTCAGTTAAATATTATGATTAGTTCAATTTTTCGTGCAACTATTATGATTGAATTCACTTTTGTGCGTATGCATAGGATTCATTGAATGCTATTTTGATTGGACTGAATTCGCCTTTTGTATAAATTCATAAAAATGTGGTATCGAAATGGCGATGTGAAAGTTGCTAACTTTTCTGTGCACGTAATCAAACCCTTGGATCAGACATTAAATGTTTTATTATTGTTTTCTACTCTAGTTGACTTTTTTGTTTGCGATCAATCTAAAAGTTGATTGGTGGCAACTCTTACAACAATTTTAGAATTTGGATCGCGGTGGCTTCCAACAACCTAGGAAAGGAAGAATATAGATGCTTAAAGACTTTTGGATGGAACTATCGGATTTCTACTATAAAAATCCTAACCTTTTTCTGAAATATCCACTAGGGACAGGCTATAGTGATTATGTCATTCATTTTATTAATATTTTGGTTTCATGTACATTGAATTTGTTAGGTCATTAGAGGAGACATAACCAATTGAAGGATTTCAATTACTTTATGCTAAAGAATGATGATATTCACAATGAGGCCACAATTTAAAGTCCGATGCTTATGGTAGTGCAAAAGTATAGCTTTAGTATTTTTTTTTTCAACATTAGGCGAGTTCCACCATAAAATAAATTGACTGACAAATAGCATTATCAGTTTCGAACTTGCGATTAGTTCTAACAAACTTTTAGTGTATGAATCAATGCTTTGGTTTTGTGACATCCTGAAATTTGAGTCATCTGAGGAATGAATGGATGTGAATTTCGTTAATGTATTATTGGTTGATCTCACTTGGAATTGATCACTCCTGATATACTGACCTTAAGGGGAAAGGCTAATGAGGAGAGAACTTGCACGACTAAAGGACTCGACCTGGGAAAACGACTTGACCATGAGATTTGCGTGAGGATGATCCTGTAGATAGGTAGGCCGATTCTAAGGACGACTAGAAGTCGATTCGCGGACAGAACGTAATGGAACGACGGGTGATTCCGTTTACCATTATTGAACCCACGAACGATTCTATGTCGATCTTCAGTGATTGTGTACTTTGAAATAAAAATCTATCCTCCATAATTTCATGCAGTCAATGACGTCCATGCATCGAGATGTCTTGAATGTGATTTGGCACGAGTTGGTTATGCGTGAATCCTCGAAGCTGCCCGTTAGTTTGAGTTGCATCCAAAATGGCATTGGGCGAAATTAAATGGCAAGAGAACTTAGGATTGGACTTCGAATTGTCGGGAATGTCTGGGAAAAACTTTGAATGAAGCTACATCAGACAGTCGACAGAGCCAGTTGAGCCGAGCAATTGGAAAAGGGATTTTCGGACTGAGGAAGCAAGCCTGTGAGGAAGTGGGTCGAGCCAAGCCAGTGTGGGCCTTAGGCCCAAGGTGGGACAGCCACCATAGTGGGCCTAAGCCAAGCAAATGAGCCCATTGGGCCAAACCAACTATTCATTCTTCTAAGCCCATTAATAAACCTTAAGCCCAATTGAGCCCAATCAAGCCCAACCAATTCTCGAGCCCATTCCTATTCATGGCCAAGTCCATTTCTTAGGCCCATCCACCAATTTCAGCTCAAGGACAGAATGGTAATTGTGCAATGTGAAATGACCAAATTGCCTTTAGTTGTAGGGAGAAAAAGGCTAGAGAAGAGAGAGAAGATGATGTCGTCATGCATGGGGAATTGAAGTAGTCATTTAATGGCCTTAATGAGGTGTGCTTTCAGCCATCACTTCACTCTCTCTCCCCCCCATTCGGCCTCCAAACGGACGAGCTCCTCTCTCCCTCATTCTCTCTCTCTTCTAGTTTCTGCTCCAGCCGACCCTTCGGTAAAGAATCGAATCAAAAGTGGTCTTCTTGGATGAATCAGCCAACAAGCCACCTATCACCATGACCGGGAGAGACAGACCGTTCCAACGAGCCCAATTTCGTCCCGAATGGAGCCACCGACAGGCTTGGGCACCGCCGTGAAGGAACCAGTCGTCGGTCTGTCGGTCCGCCTGCAACTTGTACTGTTTCGCGTTTTTGGCCATTTTTCTCCCATTTTGATCATTCCTCCGCCCATCCCAACCTCCAGCAAAACCCCTGTTGCGACCTATTTTTCGGGTGTGAACCACTTAAAATTTGGCTAATGAATTATTAAGCCTAGACTTAACTCGGGCTCTCCCAAGCCCATACCAATTCGCGACTTGAGTTCAAGTTCTTAACATGCAATTGATTTTTTAATCAGGAGTCGCCACTAATCTATTTTTTTGGTGGGTTGATTAGAAACCCAAGTAAAGTAATGGGAGATTTACTTTACTCCTATGAACCAGAGATTATGGAGTACGGGGACTTGGTTACACTAGATTTCTCTAACGCCCTTTCGGTACCTTTCTCTTTTATTTTGAAAAATTGTTTGGCAAGCAACTTGAATTGATTTTAATTACTTAACATGTGAGGTGACCATGCAGGTGCGCAAACCACCAATTTAACACTTAAGAAAGCAAATGAATAAATTGCAGGGTATTACCTCATAACAACGAAAGCATCTGCGTTGTTAGTTTATAATTCACATCAGCGAGTCCTAAATATGATTTCTAATTAACACGCAATTTTTGTTTTGTTTTCACTTAATTAATGAAAATCATGCAATATGCAATGCATGCCACTAATTTAACATGAAATGATATGACATGTCAACATGACTTAGCTATATGACCTAAGCAATATGACATAACTAAGCATGTAGTCTATCCTAAGCATGAGATGATTTATTCTAAATAATTTTTTTATTTTCCATGAGATTCGAAATTAAAGAAATGCAACACTTAAATATGCAATCTAAATTAATCTAATAACCTAATTCTAACGACGGGCAATTTCTAATTAAATGCATCTAACAAAAATCACTAAATGACGTGCATTGTATGAAACTAATCTTATATGACGTGCACATGATTTTTATTTTCCTAATAAGCATGCAATCTATTTAGGAGAAATTATCTAAACCTATAACATGCAATCTTAACATGCAATGACGTGCAAAGAATGCCCTAATTCTACATGACATATGCATAATGATTTTTTTTTGTGTTTTTCCTTTTTCCCCTTTAAATTTCGAAATTAATAATTGCCAAATAATTAAACATGCAATCCAAGTTTTAAAGAAAACTAGCAACCTAAATTAATTGATTTGATTTTTTTTTATTTTTGAAAATTCGAAATAAAATACCTATTATGAGCATGCAAACCCTAAAACTACATTTTTTGATTTTTTATAAAAGAAAACTAATTTAAGTAACATCACAGCAAATCAAGTCATATTGATACCCAAATCGACGAATCATATCTCGCGCGTGAGATCGGGTTGGCCAATTTCATATAAATCACGAATCGGATCTCGAGCGGGAGATCGGATTGGCAATTTTTAAGTAATTGCGAGTCGGATTTCGAGCTTGAAAATCGGATTGACAATCACTAATTTCAAGGCAATTTCATATCATGGAATTTCAATTTCACATTAAAGGAATAATTACACTAAAAAGATAAAATAAAATAGCAAAAATAATAAAACAAAAATAAAATAAAGAAAATACCTAAATTTTCTTTTACTTTTCTCTTTTTTTCTTTTCTTTTTTCCTGAAAAAGAAAAAGAGAAAAATAAAGCCGGTGGGTCCGGCAAGGGAAGTCTCCAGCTAGGGTTCCGGCGAGGGGTGTCCTGCGGGGCGCCGGATCTGGTGGGGTCGGGACTCCGAGCGGCGGGGATCGGTGGAAACGAGGCAACGCGGGCGAAGCACGGGGTCACGGGCAGGGAGACCTCGAGCGCGGGCAGAGGCGAAGGCGGCGTCGGGGCGGCGTCGGGGCGGCACAGCGAGACCGGCGGGCGGCATCGCGGGCGGAGCAGGGGCTTCGACGCGTTTCGGCGAGGCAACGGCGGATCCGGGCCGGCTGCTGTGGGCAGGGGTGCGGCTGCAGAGGTGTAGTGACTGGTGCAGCGGCGGCTTCGAGCAGCAGGGGACGCTGGGGCGGCTTCGCAGGTGGCGGTGCGGCGTCACGGCAAGGCTTGGCGCGGGCGTCGGGGCGGCGCAGGCTTCGGTGACCTGCGAAGCAGCAGCCGGCGTTGCTTGGCTGCTGGGTCGAAGGGGTGCAGACGAACGGGCTGAGAGACAGCAGCGGCGGCGCGGTGAACGACTCGGATCTATTCGCGTCGGGGTACTACTGCACGGCGGTGGCTTCGTCAGATCGTGGAGCAACGGTGCGAGGAGACTCGGAGCGGTGATGGCTGGGCGCGGGCGTCGCGGGCGAGGGACTCCGAGCGCAGGCTGAAGATCGGATCGTGGCTACCGCAGGGACCTCGGATCTGCAGGCGCGGTGGTCTTCGGCTGAGGCGGAACGCGGCGAGACCAGAGGGAGCGGCGGCAGCGTCGGGGAAAGGCAGCGGCGTCGTGAGCGGCGCTGGGTCGCGGCTTCACGAGGGGAAGGTAGCTGGGCGTCGGGGCACGGACTCCTGTGGATCGTCGCTCTAGTGGCGCAAATCAGCAGCTGCGGAGGCGAACCGGTGGCGGAGGATCGGGTCGCGGCTGCTGTCGCGATGGAGCAGGGGAGGCTCGTGGGTCGCCGACGCGGGTGATGCCGGCGCAGTCGAGGGCTGGTTCTCGGGCGGAAGGAGCGGTGGCCGGCTGCCGGAGGAAGAAGATGAACAGCACCTGCTTTTTTTCTTTTTATTCTTTTTTTCTTTTGCACTCACCTGTCCCCTCACATCTCTTTTCTCTCTGCAACTCTTTCTCTTCTGCTGCACTTTTTCTTTTTCCAACAAAAGCTTAAAAACTTGACTTTTTCTCCACAAACCCTAAAGAAACGATCGAAATTTTTCTTCTGGCCTGAATTTTTTAACCTTCGAATCGAGAGAAAAAAAGACCCCACAATATGGCCGTATATTCAATGTGTATCTCGCCTCCTTCCCAAACCCTACGCATTTAATCTATTTATAGGCCGCGAGTTAGGGTTTTAATTTTTCCAAATCCATATCCACGAAAATTTCTTTTTCCAAATGTAATATTTGCTTTTGATACGATTTAGGATTGCAAGAAAATTCTTCTAAAATTTAAAATCTCGCATAAATCAATCCGTAAAATCTTTCAGGATATGGGCTTGGGCAGGCCAATTTACTCCCTTTGTGGGCTTAGTCCAATTCACCAAATTAATATTCCGAACCATCAATTTGAACTCATTTGTCACCGACCCAATATAAATGCAAATAAATGCACCTAAAACTATATGCTATGCAATTAACTATTTTTTCAGAAATAAAATTAACCCATAATTTTTTAATGCAATAAATGACTAAGCAGCTCGCCAAAATTTAGGTGTCAACAACCCCCAAGACCCTCGGGAGCCCCCAATTGCAGACCAACCCCTTCGCCAGAGTTCTGGCCAAGCCGTTCAACTTGTTTTCTTCTTCGACAGTGTTGTTTTTTTCGAGAATTTCAGAGGGAGTCTGAGCTGTGGTTGTTGTGTTGAGCTTGGGACAACCTTGGATCGTCGTGGTAAAGGTCCTGGAGTGTTGCCGCTGCGTCGGTGTCTCCGGCCCACTTAACGGGTGAGTTTAGCTCCTAATCCTTCGATTAGTGCCTAAACTTGCTTAGGGTTGGTTTAGTTAGATTTAATTCTAGTTTAGATGATTTAATTAAGTTGTATTAGCCTAAGATAGGTGATTAGATGGATGGATTAGATTGGTTTAGCTTAATTTTACTTTATTAGCTTAATGATGCTTATGTGGTTAATTAAGCATGTTTATCTTAATTGATTAATTTCCCTAATTTAATCATTGTTTTAATGATTTCTGAATATAATTTGTTATTTAGTGAATTCTGGGAATTACTGTTCACGCGACACTATTCACAAATTACTGTTCACGAGTACTGTTCACATGCACTGTTCATCCAGAAGCGAAAATTGGTCTAATTTTATGTGTGTTTAATCCTATGAAGTGATTGGATGTGTTATATCATAAACATCCGCATGAATTGTATGTTTTCCACAAAGAGGGGAAAATGGATTGTTCGAGGACTTGGGAGATTGTCGCGACCAAAATTTTTTGGGTGTGAACCACCTAAAATTTGGCTAATTAATTGTTAAGCCTAGATTTAATTCGGGCTCTCCCAAGTCCATACCAATTCACGACTTTCGATTCAAGTTCTTAACATGCAATTGATTTTTTAATCAGGAGTCGCCACTAATCTATTTTTTGGTGGGTCGATTAGAAACCTAAGTAAAGTAATGGGAGTTTCACTTTACTCCTACGAACCAGAGATTATGGGTACGGGGACTTGATTACACTAGATTTCTCTAATGCCCTTTCGGTATCATTCTTTTATTTTCAAAAAAATGTTTTTGCAGGTAGCTTAAGTTAGTTTTTAATATATTTTCCTAACATGTGAGGTGATCATGCGGGTGCGCAATCCACCAATTTAACACCCACATAAACAATAAATAAATTGCAAAAACTTACCTCAAAAACGAAAGCATCGCAATGTTAAATTAGAAACCACATCAACAACCTTAGATATGGTTTCTAATTACCACGCAACTTTTTTTTTTTGTTTTCACTTAATTAATGAAAATCATGCAATATGCAATGCAATATTAACTAAATGACCTAATTCTAATGACGTGCAATTTCTAATTAAATAGGCCTAGCAAAAATACTAAATGACATGCATCCTAGTGAATCTAGCCCTAATGACATGCACATGACATTTTTTTTCTTTTTTCTAAAAGAATGCATTTTATCATAAATAATAAAACTAATTTAACCTATGACATTTTTTTGTATTGTTCAAGTGAAATGTGAAAATTACCTAATTAGATTAAGATCCTATTTAATTTATATTAGGAATTAGGTTGAGCTAAATCCTAATTTAAACTAAAACATTATCTTAACCTAAATAATCCTAAAATGCAATATATCTAAAAAATACCTAAACTTATAACAAATTAAGAGAAAATATTATCTAGAATTAAACTAAGTGCAATTTAGTCCTAATATGCAATGACGTGCAAAATATGCTTTAACACTACATGACATGTATATGATGATTTTTTTTTTTTGTTTAATTTCGAAATTAATAATTGCCAAATAATTAAACATGCGATCCAAATTAAAAATCTAGCAACCTAAATTGAATGATTTGATTTTTTTTATTTCGATTTTAAAATTCGAAATAAGATTCCTAATCTAAATATGTAAACCCTAAAACATGCAATATTATAACCCAAACACATTTCAAGATAAGCAAAGCGTTCATGACAAGCTAAACCAATGATATTACACATTATTCAGATCAATGGATAATATTTCATTGATAAAATCGATAAATTGATCTTAAGCCTTAAAGATCAAAATATCAATTTTATTAAAATTTGAATTAATTATTTCATCTAAGGCATTATAGATGAAATAAAAAAATCCCGGGCGCGGTTGCGAATCAGGTGATATGTTGGAATTTCCAATCATATACTAAAGACTAATTATACTAAAAAAACAAGATAAAGTAAAATAAATTAAATTAAATTAAAAAGAAAAAAAAAATACCTAATGTGTTTTTTTTCTTTTTTTTTTCTTTTAGCAAAGATGATGGTTGCTCCGGTGAGGGGATTCGCTGGCAGCGGACTCCGGCGAGAGCAGCAAGGGTAGCTACCGGCGAGGGACTCCGGCGAAGCAGGGCGACGGTGAGCAGCGGCGGGGGAGGCTCCGGTGGCGTCGGGTCGCGGCAGGGACAGCAACGCGGCGGCGGCTGAGTGTTGGGCGGAGGCGAGCAGGGGCGGTGTGGTCTCCGGGTCGCGGGCTTCAAACGGTGGGGTGATGCAGGGACGGCAGGAGGCCTCGGGCAGCTGGTGCGGCGGCGTCGGGCTCGCGGTCGCGGCGTCCCGTGAGCGAAGATGGGCGGCGAAGGCACCGGGTGCTGGGCTGAGGCGAGTGGCGCGGTGGCGCGGCGAGGTCGGGAGCGGCAGGCTTCGGAGCTCCGGCGTCGGCTGGGCAGGAGCGCGATCGCCGCGGTGGGCTTCGGCTTCGGGCGGCGTCGGAGCAGCGCGGGTTTCGAGCGTCGGGTTGAGATGCGGACGGAGCGGCGAGACCGATGGCGCAGCGTGGCGGAGGCAGGCGGATCAGGGAGGTGGCGGTGCGGAGGCGCGGCGGAGCTCGAAGATCGACGGGCGGCGTCGCGGGCGGAGCAGGGGTGTTGCAGTGGCGCGGCGGCGAGCGGGCTTCGGTGGCGTCGTGGGTGGTGCTGTTGCAGTGCTCACGGACGGAGGAGGTGCGACGCGAGCATGGGCAGGGGCTTCCACGCGAAGAAGACGAACAGTAGCTCCTGCTGCTTTTTTTTTTTTTTTTTCTTTCTGGCCACACGTCACTTCTCTGCACTTTTTCTCTTTCTTTTGCTGACTTTTCCCTTTCTTTTCTTCTGCAGCTGCTGACTTCTTTCTTTGCCTCTGCAGTTTGTCAGAGGGGAAAAGAAAAAAGACTTCTTGGACGACAAAAGGGAGGAGGCCTTTCTCTTCTTTTCTTTTTTTACTTTTCTTTCTTCTCTTCTCTCACGATTGTGCTTCTTTCTTCACGAAATTCTTTACGAACTTTTCTCTCCAATTTTTTTCGAATTCCTCTCCTCTTTTACGAAAAATGAAGCGCTCTTTTATACTAATTCCGAACGGCTGCTTTGTATGGCATTTTTCGAGTTTCCATCTTCTATTGCATTAAATAAAGGATATAAATCGGAGCATGATTTCGCAATCAGCTCGATTTTGCACCGATTTCTTCCATTTTATCAAAATCTTTACCCTTTGTTCAGCTGATTTTTAATTGTTTCTGCATTTATCAAAATCTGAACATCCATCAGAATTTCAAATTTCCATGCATAATCAAGCAAATCAATTTCCCCCATTTTCATTTTTTTTTCCTTTTATTTGTTCAAAATGCAATTTTATTTTTCCAAAATTAGGTGTCAACAGAGATTGACCGCTTTTATAAAAAAAAGTGAGTTGTGTTGAGAAAACCAATTAGTTGTGAGTTGGTAAAGAATTAAGTGCTACATGATAATGAAACCTTGTGTGAGCCATCTCTAGTACCTTATACCGTTGCTTATAGTAGTCAAGGTTTAAGTGCTACATGGTGACTTGAGTCACATGGGAGCCACCTCTAGAATCATTGCAATGCATATTATAGGGGCTAAGTGCTACGTGATAGTGAGGCTTCGTGTGAGTTACCTCTAGAACTTTATACTAGTGCTCTTCGTGGCCAAGAACTAAGTGCTACATAATAATGGAACTTCATGGGAGCCACCTCTAGTACCTTGAGCTATTGCTTAATATAGTCGAGAACTAAGTGCTATATGACAGCATGACTGGGTGGGAGCCACCTCTAGTAACTTGAACTATGACTAATTGAGGTTAGGAACTAAGTGCCACACGATATCGGAACTTCGTGAGGAGAGGGTACCTCTAGAACCTTGAGCTTGGTATGGAGTATTAAGTGAGATAGTTGCACCTTATTATGGGGTAAAATTGTATGGTGTAGTATGGGACGTGTCATAACGATTTTACCTTATAATCGGGATGTGTGGGATAGATTGATGTGTGATAGGTGACGCACTAATGTGCAAGAACACATAAGAATCATGGCATCATTGGTTCTAGTCATGCATGAATTGATCACCTTATTCATGGCACACACGCATGAATCGATGACGTGCAGGGTGTGGCAATGGTCAGGTGAGATTGCTTGTGACGCGACTCATATGTGATTGATGAATTGCATCATCTAATGGCCATGTGCATTGCGTGTAATGTGCTGAGTTATAACGTACAGGGTATGGCATACCAGGTAAGATTGTATATGAATTGACTGTTAGTTGTTGCTTGTTAATGGGGGTGGTTCTAGAGAGATACCCCGAGTTAAGTTAGTGTACTAATCGGGGCTTAGGGGTGGAACTCGCTGAGATTTATATCTTACTAGTTATTGAATAACATTTTCAGGTCCCTAGTGTGAAGAGCTAGGAGCTTGAAGCTGAAGGGTCAGGAGCATAGGTGGCTTGGTAGTTTCTTATGACATAGACTTCTGTATAAGCTTGAAGTGTTTATAAAAGTGCATTTGATTTGAAATTGGTTGTCCTGTTTTTTTATCCCATGTAGGTCGTTGTAAGGGGATTAGTTAATTCGCTTCTGCATGTGCAATAAAATGAAAAAAGGTTGGCGACGAGTTCCGAGAACGTCGCGAAATTCTATCGACCACTGAGAGTTGTGCGCGCGCTCGAGGTTCGGGGCATGACAGGTTTAACTTCAGCAAGTGTTTTTATTTATTTATATTATAATAATAAGTTGATTCACAGTTGGTGCTTTTAAGGGGAATTTGGCCTTAGATTTTACACTAAAACTTGCAATATTTCTGAGAAATGATTCTTAATTTTTCGAAATCATTTTCACAATTTGGTAGAAGTTGATTTTATCTTATTTAATAACATTTTTTTGGAAAACCTCATTTTTCAAATAAGAGTATGGAGTAAATCTTATTTCAAATAAATGCCTTAAATTCACCTTATTTCAAATAAGGGCTTTTTAGCTCAAAAAAAGACTTGACCTCACCGACGATTAACGGCATTTCTGTCATTTAAATTTTGTTATTTTCTTTTCTTTTTCTCTTTTTTCTCTCTTTTTCTTTTTTATTTGAAATTTTCCCATGTTTTTTTTTTTCTTTTTTGAGAATATGTGCAAGGCACACGTTAAAGTGTAGTTTCACTTCAATATACCAAAATGGTCCCTTTATGTTGGTTTGTTTGTTTGTTTTTTTTTTTTTTTTGGGGGGGGGGGCGGTGACTGGGCTTGGAGGCCCCAACTCGCAAATTCGGTTACTACCTATGACGGTATCTCCACTCTAGAGTGACAAATGAAGTAATAGTACCTCGAAAGGACCAAAGCTTTTAACTTTTCATTTGCTTAACCATTCATGGTGAATACAATTGTTAAAAATTTTATGATTAAATTGACAGCCGTACATAAGTTTATGACTTTTTGGACTAGAGATCTAATATCATGCATAGTCATTCCTCACATCTCGCAGTTTGGTCTCTATTGGCCTAGAGGTGATTCCCTCCACTTCAAAACCCAAACCCTCACAAAGCTGATGATGGATGCTATTTTTGTTGTCATGCTGTTCTACTTTCTATTTCAATTTGTTTAACATCTTTTGACATGCTTAATCATATTGTGCTTTTCAAATTACGGTTCAATGCATGCAAAGGAGGATAGTAGTTTGTCAACATGTCAACTGCATATACAAGCATTCATGGTATGAACAAATTGCTCTTCAAAAGGTGACTTGTCCATATTCCAGCTATATTTTGAAAATTTATTGTGACGATTTTTATTTTATTTTATTAATCTATCAAAGCCGAAAATGTTTCTAACACGGGTTGAGTGCATTTGAAAATGTAGGGGGCTTTCGAGTAACTTTGATAAAATTGACAGGGTGTCCAAATAATTTTATACTAGAGTCAATATCGCTACAGGGAAATAGATCTTAATTCAGATTTTTTTTTTTTTTTACTAGAAGTTCCTAATAGCTCCTTAAACATTGTAATTTAAAGAAATAAGATTAATTTGGGGGGCCGAGCTTTATGGATCTATACGACTTTTGTTTTCCCTACTCGGACCTTGATTGAAATTATGAGAAGTTGCGGGACTAGGATTAAACTCGCCTATGTCGGGAATATAGTTCCTGTTTTTTCTTTTTTTTTTTTTTTTTTTTTTGAATTAGTCAATAAAGTTCCTGTTTTAACTTATGTTCATGTTGTTATTACATAGCAATGGGATTCTCACCGCATCTAGCAGAACAACACAGTCAAGAATGGGTCCATTCCCCTGCTTAGAGAAAACAATACACTTAGCGTGGGACTAACCCATGAAATTACATCTCGATATTATATATAATACTCTTTATGTACGATAAAGTAAACCCAATGATTTCTACATGGCGTTATATCTTTAATCTCTCTAGACAATAAAGTTGTTACTTAAGGGACATTAGCAATTTGGATAGCTTGAGAATTCAAGGTGACGTTATTTTAAGAATAAGTTAAAAACTTGACTCATCGGAGATATGAAAACTAAAAATATGTGTAGTACACGGTGACTGGGCTTGGAGGCCCCAACTCGCAAATTCGGTTACTACCTATGACGGTATCTCCACTCTAGAGTGACAAATGAAGTAATAGTACCTCGAAAGGACCAAAGCTTTTAACTTTTTCATTTGCTTAACCATTCATGGTGAATACAATTGTTAAAAATTTTATGATTAAATTGACAGCCGTACATAAGTTTATGACTTTTTGGACTAGAGATCTAATATCGTGCATAGTCATTCCTCACACATCTCGCAGTTTGGTCTCTATTGGCCTAGAGGTGATTCCCTCCCACTTCAAAACCCAAACCCTCACAAAGCTGATGATGGATGCTATTTTTTGTTGTCATGCTGTTCTACTTTCTATTTCAATTTGTTTAACATCTTTTGACATGCTTAATCATATTGTGCTTTTCAAATTACGGTTCAATGCATGCAAAGGAGGATAGTAGTTTGTCAACATGTCAACTGCATATACAAGCATTCATGGTATGAACAAATTGCTCTTCAAAAGGTGACTTGTCCATATTCCAGCTATATTTTGAAAATTTATTGTGACGATTTTTTATTTTATTTTATTAATCTATCAAAGCCGAAAATGTTTCTAACACGGGTTGAGAGTGCATTTGAAAATGTAGGGGGCTTTCGAGTAACTTTGATAAAATTGACAGGGTGTCCAAATAATTTTATACTAGAGTCAATATCGCTACAGGGAAATAGATCTTAATTCAGATTTTTTTTTTTTTACTAGAAGTTCCTAATAGCTCCTTAAACATTGTAATTTAAAGAAATAAGATTAATTTGGGGGGCCGAGCTTTATGGATCTATACGACTTTTGTTTTCCCTACTCGGACCTTGATTGAAATTATGAGAAGTTGCGGGACTAGGATTAAACTCGCCTATGTCGGGAATATAGTTCCTGTTTTTTTTTTTTTTTTTTTTTTTTTTTTTTTTGAATTAGTCAATAAAGTTCCTGTTTTAACTTATGTTCATGTTGTTATTACATAGCAATGGGATTCTCACCGCATCTAGCAGAACAACACAGTCAAGAATGGGTCCATTCCCCTGCTTAGAGAAAACAATACACTTAGCGTGGGACTAACCCATGAAATTACATCTCGATATTATATATAATACTCTTTATGTACGATAAAGTAAACCCAATGATTTCTACATGGCGTTATATCTTTAATCTCTCTAGACAATAAAGTTGTTACTTAAGGGACATTAGCAATTTGGATAGCTTGAGAATTCAAGGTGACGTTATTTTAAGAATAAGTTAAAAACTTGACTCATCGGAGATATGAAAACTAAAAATATGTGTAGTACACGGTGACTGGGCTTGGAGGCCCCAACTCGCAAATTCGGTTACTACCTATGACGGTATCTCCACTCTAGAGTGACAAATGAAGTAATAGTACCTCGAAAGGACCAAAGCTTTTAACTTTTCATTTGCTTAACCATTCATGGTGAATACAATTGTTAAAAATTTTATGATTAAATTGACAGCCGTACATAAGTTTATGACTTTTTGGACTAGAGATCTAATATCGTGCATAGTCATTCCTCACACATCTCGCAGTTTGGTCTCTATTGGCCTAGAGGTGATTCCCTCCCACTTCAAAACCCAAACCCTCACAAAGCTGATGATGGATGCTATTTTTGTTGTCATGCTGTTCTACTTTCTATTTCAATTTGTTTAACATCTTTTGACATGCTTAATCATATTGAGCTTTTCAAATTACGGTTCAATGCATGCAAAGGAGGATAGTAGTTTGTCAACATGTCAACTGCATATACAAGCATTCATGGTATGAACAAATTGCTCTTCAAAAGGTGACTTGTCCATATTCCAGCTATATTTTGAAAATTTATTGTGACGATTTTTTATTTTATTTTATTAATCTATCAAAGCCGAAAATGTTTCTAACACGGGTTGAGAGTGCATTTGAAAATGTAGGGGGCTTTCAGTTTTGATAAAATTGACAGGGTGTCCAAATAATTTTATACTAGAGTCAATATCGCTACAGGAAATAGATCTTAATTCAGATTTTTTTTTTTTTACTAGAAGTTCCTAATAGCTCCTTAAACATTGTAATTTAAAGAAATAAGATTAATTTGGGGGCCGAGCTTTATGGATCTATACGACTTTTGTTTTCCCTACTCGGACCTTGATTGAAATTATGAGAAGTTGGGAGACTAGGAGTTAACTCGCCCACGTCGGGAATATAGTTCCTGTTTTTTTTTTCCCCTTCATCTTTTGAATTTGTGAATAAAGTTCCAGTTTTTAATTATGTTCATCCTGTTATTACATAGCAATGGGATCCTCACCGCATCTAGTGGAACAACAGTGTCAAAAATGGGTCCATGCCCCTGCTTAAGAAAACAATACATAGCGTGGGACTAACCCATGAAATTACATCTTGATATTATATATAATACTCTTTATGTACGATAAAGTAAACCCAATGATTTCTACATGGCGTTATATCTTTAATCTCTCTAGACAATAAAGTTGTTACTTAAGGGACATTAGCAATTTGGATAGCTTGAGAATTCAAGGTGACGTTATTTTAAGAATAAGTTAAAAACTTGACTCATCGGAGATATGAAAACTAAAAATATGTGTAGTACACGGTTGAGGCAACAAACTCCCCTAAACTGATAAATTGAGGTTAAATTAGTTTCTAAACAAAACCCGAGCCCCTAAATTCTGTTGCGACCCAACTTGCAGGTCATGAGGCAAGTTCCTCAAGGAAGGAGAGTTCCTGTGTGAGGTCGTTGTGGGATCGGGTTATTATAGTGTCACTTTTGTCTATGATAACCTTTCTGCCTGAAATTTTTATAACTACGAATGTGCCGATTTTGTAAACGTGTAACATTCTTAATATACCGTACATTTTTCAATCCTGCTTTAGTTTCCCTATTCTTGCCCGCAGTTTTCATGAAAAGTTTGGACCTTGATGATATGAAAAATTGCCACTACCACTTTTTGAACGAGGCATATGTCTATTCCTCTCTCTCCTAATTACTGTATTTACATTGTTTTCCTTTCTCTATTACCAGAAACTAAGCGCCAATCCAAGCGTCGAATGGACCAAAATTAAAGGATGGAATTCTCAATTGATAGAAACAAGATTAGAAATTACATCATGATGGATTTAAACAAGTCCCCACTTGAAAAAAAAAGGACACTCACAAGAACCAAATACATTTTTAATGCGTATATGTTACACTCATACACATACTTAGTCATCATTGAGTTACCACACAAAATTATAGCAAGAAGACAAATATTCAACACTTCAAGAGATTGAGGTTGCAATTGTCTCATTTTAATCATCTAAGAGCTGGTATAAAAAGAAAAAGTTACTATTCAGATTTGAAACTATGTTGCAGCACAATAGCCACCAATATGTCCTATTCAATCCAATTTCGCCTCTTTAAAAGAAAATTTGGTCAAAAGAGCAATCATTCGAGTCTAAAAGAGCTGCAAATATATTAACAATGACAGGCAAGAAGAATAATTTACATTGCTACAAGCGATATCAAGACAAATGAAATCAAAGAAGAATTTTCAAGCAATTGCCTTTGATACTTTACAACTGTGAAGAAAGACCTTGTGCTATAACAGATTAGATGAGTCCAGGTGCTAAGAAGTTAGAATCCATTTCATTTTCATTTTTTTCCTTTCTATTCCAAAATAGAGTTTCTACTCCAATTTGACCAATCCTTTATTTGTAAAATTGCTAGTTATGGTGAAGAGATTACTTAATTTACAAATTCCAAACGTTTCCTCATTAACACGATCAATTTTATGACATTATGCCCATCTAACTTTTAAGTTAGTCGGTCTTAGTAGTCTCCTACAAGCAGCCGGAGCTTGATTTGGATGACGAATACTATGATAAAAAGGAATTGTATTGTGTCACGAAACAAGGAATTTGAGTATTTAACGAAGCATCTGGGGAGTGCAGAGATTGTTGGTTTTAGTGTTACATGTGTTTGGAGCTGAAACAGTGGCTTCCTCTAGTGCAGTTTCTTCTTCGTAATTCACGTGCTTTGGAGAAGATGGCAATCAAGGCTAAGATGCACAAAGCTACAAAATGGGAATCGTTGAATTCAGTTTATCTCTGAACATTGCTCGATGCGGCAATAAGGTTATACTCGGTTGTCCTTTTGTTGCAAGTAATGGCAAAGTCTCATCGGTCTCACGGCACTGGTATGTTAGTCATCACTTTTGGCCATCTTGAACCGTCGCTCCAGACCGTAGATGCATCAGCATCCTTTTCTGTGCAAACCAGCCAATATTTTTAATGATTCTCCTGAAGCGATTCCATTTTCTAAACATGTCCATATATCATGTGAAAGATAATTTAGCGGACTAATTGACAAAGCACTCTGCAAAAGAAGTTACTATCTTAGGAAAAACAAGTTCCTTGATAAGAGAGTTCAGGAAGTTAACATTTCAGTCCTAAGAATATCAATATTAAGGAATGTCTGTTCTCCTGGAAATAGGTTTTCATGCAAGCAAATTATCTCTGAATTCAATAGACGGTAACTAGGCTCCCCAAAGTGGCATGAATTTGGCAAAATTCTTGCGTCAATAATTAAAAGAGGTGTGTTTTGGGTAACTATGGCTGAAATTTTTTTTACTTTAAGGATACCTCTAGGTCCTATATTTTTTCTACAACAAAATGTCCTTGGAGAACAAACAACAAACTGTAAACAGGGTGATACTTAGAAGTTTTTATCTCGGATGGGCAACATCTCTTCAGAGAAATCTCGGCACCAGTGATCTGGACAGAGATGATTTTGGATGACTTGTATACTACTGCTGGGGTAGGATGGGTTCCAATTGGCTACATCTTCCAAACATTGCATAGGATTCATGCTCACCATTACAACCAGAGACTCATTCTCTCTATCATGAAACTATGCCATATTTAGGGCTAGTTTTGGATCTCCAGAGGGAGGAAATTGAGCAAGGCGGTCCATTATCTGCAAGATGAGTCCTCTTGCTAAATTTCATATTCAGAAAGGCAATAAACTAGTTTCCCACAATGCTTTCGACTCGTAATTAGATCAATAGGAGCAGCATAATCTATAAATCTCAAGCTCTAAAAGTCAGAGTTTTCATGGTTTATTCCTTTTCCCCCTTTTTTTTTTTTGTTTAAATGCATCCTTTGCACATCTCTTTCTTCTTCGCCTTGTACTAGAACTTGTTCTTTTAAGACTAATTCTTAAAAGGACAATGTCCGTAATCTAGGTTAGCTACTTCATGTACTGCTCAAATCTCAATGAAGCAGATCCTGTTTCACTACATTTTAACTTTTATGTCCACAAAGTTTGATTAAAACATTTTATGAGTTCTGAACAAGCTTAGGAAACATGAAGTATTAGATCATGGCAGCATTAGACAAATAAAAAATCATACTGGAAAGCCAAATATACAACACAATTTAACAGGCACATACTCTCATGTATGCATAAATAGACACTTGCAACTTAAAAACCAGAAAATAGATTTCTTTATCAAGTACTTTGCACATGGCATATTCTAAAGCATAATTTCCTCATAGTTAAAATATCGTATTTCTTTGAAGATGCCATATTTCTCGATTTAAAGATGATAACATTGAAGACATCAAACAATCTCACTGCACTGAAAAAAAGTGAGGCAGAAGAGATTGGGAAACAAGGGGAAAGCGAAAAGGAAAGCAACCACTAATGTTAGTTTAGCATGTACATATAGCACTTCCTACAACTGTAAATTTTTCAGGGCAAATAAAAAGAATACAGGAATGTCTAACAAGTCATGAAGAATTAAGAAAAAGTAAACAAAGTGGGAAAGAAAGAATTAATATGAACTTGACATCTTGATGCTTCTAGCAACTCCACTTTCTTCCTCTTTGGAAAAGGACATTAAAGATGGAAAATTAGTTCTGTAAACCTCCATTTATTTTCATAGTCATGTGTTGCAATATTCAAAGTAATTAAAAGAAACAGAGTCACTAAGAGTCCACATCCAGCAGTAATCAACATAAGGAAGCATAGACGTCAAGTAAGCTTTAGTTGTCAATTATTGTATGTCACAATTTCAAGTGGAGCTAAGTAAATATGAAATCAGCAACATAAGCAAGTGCAGAAACTGACCATATCCATGCCTTGGGGCTACTTGAATGCAACGGTAGTGTTGAGCACCGCCTCCATATTTATCATTTGCACAGCCATGACATACTTTCTTTATGCCTAACAAAGGATTAAGAGTCATCTAATCATAGGAATAAACAGATTCTAGGAGAGGTTAGTTTTGCTTCAGTATGATCAATAGATGTACATATAATTGATAAAGCTGTAACACAAATTATGGTTCACATGTCACATGAAGGAGGATGCTGAAAGCTTCTCTATACTTCCATAGCCAAAAATCCAGTGCCACTGTCAAGAAGAACATCAAGAGCTTCCATCTCTGCATGTCTTGTTGCCCACGAAAGCACAAGGAAGAAACAAAGCAAGCATATCAAATTTAGGAGCTATGTCAGAGAGACAGTTTTTCTTACTGTAGTTCAACATAAATTTAGTTAGTGCATTTCATGAGAAATGTGTTCTTGTTTCAGCTAACTGTTTGAGACTATATATAAGATTGATTAGGCATATACTACATGAAGTCAACAAGATGCTCATTTGAAGTTGCCAAGAATCTCACATGAAAAAAGAGGCTTCTCATTGGATTAGCCACCTCCACCTTTTCTAACAGTATTTTGTTATATATATATATATATATATATCCCTGTAGCAAGGTGCCTTTGGTTTTGAATAATTCTCCACCAAGATACTAAAAGGGCCACATATTTTGGTATCAACTATCCATTTCTATCCACAGAGTCATCCATAGTAGCATATTGTCACAACATAGCTATAAATGATGACAGCGATAGACTTAGATAAGAGACGTCTACTAGAAACTAGGCTCCAACTACTTGTGTAAATGTGGTCACTGTATGAAGAAAAGAGGCCGAGGAGCAGGTTCTTACATCATTAAAGGCAATACAATGCTCAAATTGCATTTTCATACCAAAAATGTATACCAAAAGTCTAAATACCACAAAGCCTAAGAAAACAACATTAGGAACTTCACCAAAGCAGATAAAGACTGTAATATTGTTCCAGACAGAGCACAATAGCAAATGAAAAACCTTAAACATCGGAATAATACAGCAAGATTACTGTTATTGTCAACCATAGCCATATTTTATGAATGAATAATGGGAACAAACCCTTTACAGTATAATAATGCATGGAAATTCCAATCTAACATATTTGCACATATATATTATTTTATCATTAAGAAATAACTAAGGGAGGAACATAAAATGATCAAGCTACGAATGGACTCTCGAGGGTATCAATTTAGAACAATAACAAAGTGCCACTGGACAAATTGCTGGGGGGTGGAGAAACAATGAGAAACATACATTTCATGTCTAATTACGCCGGTTTCTCTCTGCCGCAATGGTGTTTGCATCCTCAACAATCGCACAACTGTTCATTCAAACTATAATATAGATAAAGTACAATTTGAGATCATTCACCACTTAAGAGTGAAATACTAATCATCTCATACAAAATAAAGTATCATATCTGAAATGCACCTATTTACTGAAAAACAGTTTCTTACATGACTGGAACTTCAAGGTTGTCCAGTGCAAGCCTTGCCTTACACAAGAAAGGCAAATAGATCTTATTTCTTCTTAGGAAAAAAAGGAATATGAGGACAATAGGCAACCCAAGAGGAAATCAGCATCAAGTTGCCAACAGTAGAAACATTTTAGCGTCAATATGCAACTACTAATGGAATGAATCCATATCTCGTAGCTGTAAGATCAAGATCTTGCGAGTCCTGTATAACATACTGGTCAAAACTTTGAAGTAATGATTATTAATACATACTTATCCTGTAATGCAGATGCAAATCCCACCTAACACTTAAATTGATATGGCTCTGACAACACTAAAGCAAAAACAGCACTAATTTGAAAAACTACATGTTGCTCATTCCCGTGTGTCTTATTATTATTGGTACCTCAAAGTTTATCTTTCATTAATCAGGTTTCACTCAAAAATTCAAGAAGCATCCAGGAGTTTTAGCTTCTCGGTCATTTTTTTTCAAAAAGCTATGGCACATTAGGATCAAAAAGAATCCTAAACTATTGCAAAGGCCTCAGAATTCAGAATCAACAATCAACTTCTTGTGCTTTTGTCTCTATTCTACTGAACAGATAATGTAAGTTCTGTGTTTCTCGTGATTATTTCTTTTTCATATCCACAGTCCACAGGGCGAAAGAAAATAACCACCTAACCAGTTGTCCATGAACACAGCCAATGTTCATACTACTCTCACACTCCAAGTAAATTTGGTTTTCAAATTCGGTTAAAGGACACAAACATGGTTAAAAGCCTTCGATCCCATTGATCGAAGTTTCCTGGTGGCTTCCATTTGCCTAGCAAACCTATCACCCTGCCGCAAAAACATGAGAGTACATATTACACATCCACATTTCTAGACATTCAATTCCACCCAAATCCTATCTCCCTCCCTCCGTTTGATGAAGAGTACATACTGCACATCCACATTTTTGGGACGCCTCAAAAGCACCCAATTTTCACTCTTCCTCGCTTGTTTTTTTTTCCTTTGAACACTAGACTTCACCTACTTTTTCAATAAATTGCCACCTATCAAAACAAGAAAGAAAAGCTACCTTCCAGAGATCGTCCCGATTTTGCAGCCTAACGTCGAAAACCTATGAATTCACTATCAAGCATCCACAGACAGAACTCACAAATAAACACCGATTTAGCATCTCTTGAACAAATTCAACCGACACATTCTTCAAGTTCCCGCACAATTGCAGCACCAAACGAATCGAATTCAACTTAATAAAATTCGGATGTGCCAGTCATTACCCGATCTATATAGCAAGCTGCACGAAGCCCGAAATGAACCTCAGGAGAGAATCGTTCACCCGAAGCTACATTGCCAATCTCCATGGCTTCCGTCGGCGGTGGTAGCCCAGTCCGTCGCCTCCGCTGGCCGGTCTCCGTCAGCCATCTTCTTCTTCCGACTGTGTTTTTCGGAAGACGATCTTCCTTCTTCGAGATTCGTCGCCTGGGATGGGAGGCGGGCAATCTTCAATGCAAGAGCTCACTGGTGTCGTATGATGGAGTTGGAAGTTTTGGCTGTGGCGGAGAAAAAGGAAGGAGAGCTTACAAGAAAATCAAAGAAAATCAACGAAAATGAACAAAGAACTACGGAATTCTATTTGTGAATTAAAGTTAACTAACTAGGGTTAACTAAAGGGGATTTGAGAAAAATTCGATATCCATAGTTTTCTAAAAATTCTATTTTAAATGAAAATGACACACTAGGAATCAAATCTACTGAAAATTTATAATGAATCACATGTTTGAATCTATTTACAGTAATAATAGAGCGAAGGAGAGCGATTGGAATCGTTTCGTGACTCCATACCATAATGGATTTGGTCACTTGGATTAAGTGATGAATCTACATGAAATTTAGTAAGAAGAAAGGTAGATGTGTTGGAGATTGAAATCACATAGAAAGGAAATGAATTGAAAGGAAAATACATGGTAATGAATGAGCAAACGGAAAGAGAAAGTAAAAATGAAAACAAAGACAGATGAAACTCACGGAGAGTAGTATCCTTCCAATTTTGCCTCCACTAGCACCAAATCTCCATGATCATGACCACTTTCCATGCTTTGCATGCTTGCCACATGTATGTGCATGTGATCTTTGTTCTTGTTTCACTTTTTCTTCGCGTGATATGTGCTATCCACGCGAGAAGTTCTTCGCCCCAGCCTCTTCATGTAGCTCTCTAGCCACGCGGCCTCTGCATGTTTGTCTCGGTTGAACTCATTTTCTCCATCTTAAGTCGATAAGGAGGTAGAACTTCTCTCTTCTTGTCGAGCTCTCTACAAAACTGATCATTCCATCGTTGTTGCATGGCGAAATGTATGGGTAAAAGTGGGTGCCAAACAGCTTGTTATGAGCCTTTTTAGAGAAATGAAGACGATAAGAAACAAGAAGAAAGAAGGCATTTTAATCAAGATTGGCGGATTCACTTACCTATAAATTGCTTCCTTAGCAAGTTGCCACCACTCTAACTACAAAAGCAGTGAGCCAACGCGGCAATACTCATCTTTGCCAATTGAATTAGAAGTCCGCGTGGTCTTTGTTCGCATGCCTCGATGGAGCCGAGCTCATGATTTCTCTCTGATATCGTTGGACTATGTTCCTCAGTACTCATTTGACAATCTTGCATGTCTTCTTGTAGATCTGTTTCGATCGAATTGACTTCATGCACATGTGAGCTCTCGGCTTCTGGATCTGTTGAGTCCTGATCAACCTCGAAGAGTAAAGCTGGATCCATTAGCTGATTATCTTGAATATGAACCTTTAAGTCATCCTCTAGTTGCTTACATATTATTCGAAATCCCCACTTTTTCAATTTTGGACCTGATACTCAAAGCCCAAATTGTACATAACTTCCATCAATTTGACCAAAATCAACTACTCCGAACATCTTAGATGGTGCAAATAATGCTAGCAAGGTATTATCCAAATTTGACGATTCAAGATTCCATCCACCGTAATACATCCTTTGGCCATTTACATATGAATCTACTAATGGTTGTGACTCGTTTGGTTCATAACTAATAAAAGTAGCACATATAAAGAATCCAATAAACTTATTATACAAGTCCTTTGAAGCCCTAAAAGATATGGATTCCTCTTCAACATGTGGAAACCACTCTGGCATCTCTCCTCCAGGGAGATATAAATAAATAAGACCATGCTGTTATAAGATATATCGTTAGAAAGTATTCTAAATAGAAGAATTCAATTTGAGTCTAATAAGTAATCTTAGCAAATTCCACTTCTAGCTAGAGCTCTACAAATGAAAAGAGATCCATTGGTTAT